>NC_044303.2:103175808-103487558 GCF_007474595.2 Lynx canadensis | reverse complement strand
TACAGCACAGAGCTTGATATATAATAAAAACCAAAGAAGTGTCAATTCTCTATTACCAGATGGCTAACCAGAGACTCTGTGGTAGATTGGACTCTGAAAAGCTGGGCTGGAATCCATGTATCCTCATTTAATAAGTGGGTAAAAACAGCAAATTATTTGATGTTTATAAATGTCACCTGTTACTCAGAAATGGAAACAATAATAGCTATCTGACTGTACTGTCAGAGAAAAGTTGTGGGAGCACAGGCATGGAGAATGTCAGCCTGGAGTCAGATTCTACAAGTTCACCTCCAGGTATGCCCTTCAACTTGTTGATGAGCTTGGATTTTTAGGTTCTGGACAAAGGTGGAAATGATTCCATTTGGGAGGCAAGATTGAACTTCCTTTCCTTTAAATGAGCAAAAAAGTTAGACATTTTTTGAATACCAAGACTTTATTTGCCATCCCCTCCCCCCCACCAAAACATTACAAGATTCAAGATTCAGGTTTTTCCTTTTATATATATATATATATAATTTTTTTAATGTTTGTTTATTTTTGAAAGAGAGAGAGAGAGAGAGAGAGCACATGTGTGCAAGTGACGGGGGGAGGGACAGAGAGCAAGGGAGACACAAATCCGAAGCAGGCTCCAAGTTCTGAGCTGTCAGCACAGAGCTTGTTGCAGGACTCGAACTCCTGAACCATGAGATCATGACCTGAGCCGAAGTCAGATGCTTAACCTACTGAGCCTCACAGGTGCCACAACATTCTAGTATTTCTACTCTAGGTTCAGCTCTGTACTTATGAGAAGTCATTTAAATTGTATACGTGTCACCAGCCTTTTAGGGGTTGGGGACATGCAGAATATTGCCTGTGGAAGGTCACTTGCTTTCAAGGTAGAGGGTATGCTGGCCCTTTTGTAACCTTGCCTGGGACAGAACTGAATGTCAGTAATGCCAACAAATTACTCCTTTTTCCTCATTTGAGGCAGGTCTAGTAGATAAGTCACTCTCATTTTTAGTAAAAATCTTAAACTACAAACCTTCACTTTTTTTGAACAGAGATTTTTTTCCTCTGTAAAAAATTGTAAGGTTTAGAAGTTCCACTCATGGGGCACCTGGGTGGCTCAGTCGGTTAAGCGGCCGACTCCGGCTCAGGTCATGATCTCGCGGTCCGTGAGTTCAAGCCCCGCATCGGGCTCTGTGCTGACAGCTCAGAGCCTGGAGCCCGTTTCAGATTCTGTGTCTCCCTCTCTCTGACCCTCCCCTGTTCATGCTCTGTCTCTCTCGGTCTCAAAAATAAATAAACGTTAAAAAAAAAAATTAAAAAAAAAGAAGTTCCACTCACAATCATGAAAATGAAAATTTTCACTCTTCTAAGGAAGATGCAGATCTTTGTGTGACTTTCTTTAGAAGAGAAGACCAGTCACAATGCATTGATTTCATTTGTTTCCCATGAGAAACCGAGAATGATCAGTTGTACAGTGAGGATAAAGGCCTTTATGGTTGTTAAACAGTCTCCTAAATCCTTGGGCAAGTTTCTTAATCTCTTTAAGCCTTGCTTTTCTCTCCTGTAAATGAAGGCAATGATTGTATAGTATGAGAAGTAAATATGATAATGAGATGAAAACCTTTCTCTTGTGCTGGACACAACAGTACATAATCACTAAATGTTAGTCAACTTTTATTAGAAGTATTTATAGTAAAGAAAACATACTGTTAATCCCACCATTTGGTTCATAGTAAATTGCTATGGTAGACTTTTATGGTAGTAAATTTTTAAGTAGCTTGGAAAAATAATCTAACAGTTATAGTTTTAAGATTATGTGGCCTATTGAATTAAATAATTATCCACTTATAATCTCATATTAGCATGAATCATAAAGACCTAACTGTATATATTTGTTACCATGAAACTCATGTGCATGTCATCAAATATGACGAGTAATGATTATTTAAAAGTTATTACACAGTTTGCAATTTTAATAAATGATGAAAATACTTTTGGAATTCATGTTATGAACACAGATTATTTTTTTAAATTTTTTCATGTTTATTTTTGAGAGAGAGAGAGTGAGAGGAGAGAGAGACAGAGTGCGAGGGAGAGAGGGGCAGAGAGATAGGGAGACACAGAATCCAAAGCAGACTCTAGACTCTGAGCACAGAGGCCGAGGCAGTACTGAAACTCACGAAAAAATGGCTTTTGGATATTTCCATAATGTTTTGAAGGAAATATTACAAACTCTTAAGAAGTTCCAGGAAGTTTCAAAAGTTGTTTTTAGAGTAGTAAAATTACTAAATAGACTCAAGCTGAAATTTTTTTGATACAGTTGCTACCTTTTGGTATTAATATTTTTGGTGTGTGTAAAATACACTTTGACAGCAGATTTTGTAATTTGTATATTTAAATGATGTTTTATAGTTTATGTTCAGTTAACATATTTTGTCAAAAGAGAGAAACTTTCCTGTGAGATTCGTATTATCAGGATTTTAATGCATTCGTTTTTATCCCCAGCTCAGATTTCTTTAAAAGAATAAATGAGCTCACACAGTTATTTATATCTCCCATGAATTATTGTTCCTGAGTTTCTGAATCTTTGAGAATTCTTCTATATATGTTACAGATTAGTATCCAAGGTCTTAGTCCCATTGGCAAGATATAGATATTAGTGTTATCTTCTTCAGTGACAACCAGAAGTAAGCTAATAAACAAGTCATGACACCAATGAACCATTTAGTTTATTTTTCTAAGTAAAGATTAAATGAGACAAGAGTAATACTCACATCGGAGACATGGCTTTAGATCACTTTTATTCATCTTGTTTTTTACTAGTGGAAGGAAAGTTGGTATTGCCATATGGGTTCGTAAGAGGTAAACCAGTGGGGTTTATGTACTTATGAATTATTTGGGTAAAATATGTTTCCTTCATAAATGTTACTATTACAGGAAATTGTACTTGAAAGAAGGGATAAAAAATCTAAGGGTTAATTTTTAACTGAAATTAAATGAACCAAGTATATATATAAAATATCAGCACAAATTATTTAAAACCAAGCACATCTACCTTAGGTAATTTATCTATTTATTTTTAATAAGAAACCATCACAGTCTGACAAAACATGATATTTGAAATGTCTGACCTTTAAGGGATATATTCAAGATAGGGGTTAGAGGGGGTGGGAGCAGATATCACTAATCCTACCTCATTCTCTCCATGTACGAACTCTCTTTCAGGGTTACAAATCGCTAAAGACAGATAGAGTCATCTGTACACTGTTTGAGGAAGACATTTCCTCCTCTTCTGTTTCCTATTTACAATTCCACTGGGTTCATAAAATGGTCAGATGCTACAGAGCCATGAACAAACTACAGTGCTTTTAATAGAGCCATCATCTGCTCCTTTTGAAGGTTAGTGTTCTCTCTCGAGGGAGGGTTCTCAGATAATAAGAGGAAAATGAATGCCAGTTGAGCACCTGTAATCAAATTACTCTTAATTCCCTCAACTCTTGTCAGATATTGAGCTCCTCAGATCGTTTCATAGGTGGGCATTTTACAGACCCCCATGGTGTAATACAGTTAGTTTCCTTTCCCACTTCCCTTTCTCTTTCCTGTGCTCCAGCCACCATCCATCATGACTGGGTAAATCCTGTCAGACAGAAAGTCCCAGCCGTTCAAACAGTCAGACACTGAGCCAGCCTGGTCGACTCATGCACCTGTCACTTCCCAGCATTCAGCTTGTGAGGAAGGGGGCCAAGAGAACATTTATGGAATGGATGCGGGCAACGTGCCCAGCGTGTCAACAGGCACAGTGTGGTCTCAGCCTCAGTCCTGGTAGGATGCTTCTGCTCCTGAAAAGATTCACAGTCTGCCCCACCCCCACCCCCACCCCATCCCAAAGAAGGACTGATCTATGTAAAACGCTTGCTGCTTCCAACCTAGAGCAGACCATAATTTAGTACAGACTCTCCCAGACCCAATGTGTCACATGTAACAAAACAAGCACTGCACAAAGCACTGGGCTGGTGAGTCTTTCAGCTGCACCATAACTCATCCTGCTCTAAAGGCTGCAGAGGGAATTTGTAGAATGGGGTGAAGTGTTCCATTTCATTTGTATTGTATCACTTGGGAGATGAGATGAATTCAGGATGCAGCCGCAGACATGCTTGGAATTTCATTGATTTTATTATGTTGGTTGGAACTTACATATGCCTTATGGGTTTTTTTTTTAAATCACAACTTTTATTGAATGTAATTCACGCAGAGCACATGGAAAATAATGGTGGTTCACAGTGAAGAAAGTGTAACACTGAGGGTATTTTTGTTTTTTATGCCAATGACTTTTACCTTAAAAAACCTTGAGTCAGGGATATATGCAGAGATGCAAATCTAAGAATTGTGCCATTGTAATGAAAATAAAGCTTCAACTATTTTCTGAAATTATCTGCAATCAGATAACTCATTTATCAGTTATGGTCAAATGAATGTTAGTCTTGAGACTATCTTCCTCACTGGTTTGTTAAAAGGACAAGTTAACATTCCCCATCAGAGATATGCTTGTTAAATCATCTGTAAATCGGTATGCTTGTTTTCTGTCCACTCTGAGCAACAGAATTTCTTTTACTTTCCTTCTCCTCTTCCCTTTTCTTCTCCTCTCTTTTCCTCTCCCTTCCCTTCTTCCCTCCCCTTTCCTTCTCTTCTTCCTTTCCCTCCCCTTATCTTCTCTTCCTTCCTTTCCTCCTTCCTTCTTCCCTTCCTTCCTTCTTTCCTTCCTTCTTCCCTTCCTTCCTTCTTTCCTTCCTTCCTTCCTTCCTTCCTTCCTTCCTTCCCTCCTTCCTTTTTTCCTTCCTTCCTTCCCTCCTCTCCCTCCCTCTCTTCAATAAGGGTCAGGCACTGATCAAGGCTCTGAATTAACATACTGAACGACACAAATGCCACCTCTGTGCTTCTGGAATTTATGGTCTCATAGTTCCTAAGTATTTAGCAATAGAGAACGTGCTTATACATGTAGAGAGCATTACTTGGAAGGGCTCTTGAACTAAAAAATTTATACAGACTCTAAAAATGTGTGGAACACAAATTTCAGCCTAGAAGACTAAACCACACTCTGCCATGAGAAGAATACATGTATTTTACTATTCTCCCTTTTATAAAGACCCAAGCACATGCATTCTGACACTGATATGCAGTTCATTCTCCCTGTCGATCTTGGCAGAACATGTGAGGCAATAATATCTTTGCTGTTGGGATCTTGTGTAGCCACACATTTCGTCATGCCATGTTTTGTTAGGATGACCATTATTCCTCCAAGGCCACATTTGATCTGTTTCATTCTTTGGGTTTGTTTAAACTAAGTCTTTGTCATCTGATGCAAAGAAGGCATTCATTCTTCCAATACGTTTAAAAATGCTGGGTGATCGTTGATAGGCTAATACTGGCTGCTCTGTGTTGCCAATCTAATGCTTTTCAATATTTTATTATCCCTGGAACATTTTGAAAGCATCCCTATTTCTCACACTCTGAAGAGGGCACAACATGTCACCTCTCCAGTGGTCATTCCTTACTTTTCCTTGTTGACAAATGGCAGGCTTTGTTCACCATTCTGTGAGTGTCAGTGGACTTCTGGAAAAGCAGCTTTGGCCTGGGGGAGAATCTTGATTGGTCGTAGCCAATTACTGGCCTACTTTCTCTTGACATTGATTGATCGAGGTATGGTCATATGACATAATTCCAGCCAATGAAATGTTAGGGTAATCCTGGAAAGATTTTTCTCATTTGTTAAAGAGCCACAGGAGAGCGATATATCCTTTTTTAATTATTTTGTCTTGACATTGTTACCTGCATATGATTCCTGAACTGAGGTAACCATCTGAGGACCTTGAAGAGAACAAAACTAAGACAAGTTCCTACTCTGGAGAATTAAATAAGACATAGGGAGAACCTGTGTCTTTGAATATACGTTTACTTACCCAGCCCTGGAATTACTCTACTTCCATACATTTTGTTATATTAGATACTACAACTTACACTTACTGTTGACTTTGCTTGTTATGTTTTCTGTTATGTGGAGCCAAAATATATGCTAAGTCACATCCTTTTCTTTAAAGTTAGTTGAGATTTTAAAATACAATGAATGCCATGACTAAGATGAAATCTACCCAACTTTGAACTTGAAAGAAATATATTATTACTTTGATCATTTGGTATCAGTGCAAGAACTGAGACTACATGCTTGTCAAAAACATTCGCTTCCTAGGTTGTGTGGAGGGTAAATGACAAGATGGATCATTTTTAATATCGTACCTGTGCTCTGTTTTATTTCCAGCTACACGTGTACCACTTTCTATATTCTTCCAACTCCTGTCCTTGTAGAGAATTATAGCTCTAATATCAGGTATCCAGGTCTGTTGCTGCTAGGCCTATGGTGATGAGTTAGATGTTTCAAACTCCTTTGATAGGAAATCACATCCTGCTGGGAGTACCTCTAAAAACAAGACGCCCATGTTCATCTCACAAACACTCACCACATGTACCTCTTAACTAAACTTGTGTAAGCTGAGATTTTATGGTGGCCAACTTCCCCACTCCGTGGGGAAGACCTAGGAATGAGGCCAAATCAAAGAATAGTGTTACCACAATGGAGAGTCACAGAGTCTTGTGGATATTTTCGAGGTGATAGATTTAGCTGTCCCTAAAGGTTACTCTACTCAGTATACTTTTTCCAGTTACATGGTTGAGTTATATTCACCATCATAGGTAAACTAATGACTCTTCAAGATGCCACATCCTGATTCCCCAAGCTGTGAACATATTATGTGACAGAAGGGCTTTGCAGATGTTTTAGAGTACAGACCTTAAGGGGTGCTTGGTTGGTTCAGTAGGTTAAGTGTTTGACTCTTAATTTTGTCTCAAGTCATGATTTCACGGTTTGTAAGTTCAAGCTCCATGTCAGGGTCTGCACTGACAGTGCAGAGCCTGCTTGGGATTCTCTCTCTTTCCCCCTCTCTCTGCCCCTCTACTGCTCACATGTACTCACAAGCTCCCTCTCCCTCTTTATCTCTCAAAGTAATCTTTAAAAAAAAGAGAGAGAGAGAGTACAGACCTTAAAATACGGAGCTGTTCCTGAATTTTATACGTGAACTTAATTTAATCACAGGACCTCCTAAAAGCAGAGGAAACTTCTTTAGCTGCAGTTAGAAGATTCATGTAGCAGAAGGGGGAAAAGTCAGAGGGATTAAAAGTGAGGAAGGATTCAGTTTGCTGAAATGCCCAGATGTAAGAACCAGATCGAGAGGCCTCTAGGAGGTAAGAATGTCCCTCAGCTGAGATGTCACACACACACACACCACACACACACACACAACACACACACACACACCAACACACCACACACACACACACACACCAAGCACCTCAGTCCTACAACCAAAAGGAATATTCTGCCAACAGTCCTGACTCAGCCTTGAAGTGATTCTCCTCCAGAGGCATCAGTTAGAGCCCAGGTGGCTGACACTTTGAGTCTGGCATATGGAGAACCCTAGAGCAGAAAAAACCAGTCAAGGACAACCAACCTTCTGACATGCAGAGATGCGTGATAAACACATTCGTTTAAGCTGCTGAGTTTGTGGAATTGTGTTAACAGCAGCAATAGAAAACTAACACAGTTACTAAGTAGGATTTTTTTTTATTGTTACACGCAAAAGCGCCCTTGATGAATACAATATTGTTTGAGACCCAAAATATTGCGATATTGGAAGAAAATACACCGGATTTTATTTTGAGTATGAAGTAGCCATGGTCTCAGGAAAAATACAGAAATCTTACTCTGAAATATATTTAGGTTTTTAGAATGTTGTGGTTAGTTTTTGTTTGTCTCTTTGTCTCTATATGGTAGAAAAGCAGGTATCTTGAGAACAAAAACTGTAGCCCGTTGACAATAAGTGAACTATACAGTGAGTAGAAATAGAAAAAGAACACATTTAGACGTGCTGGTTTGACAGTCAAACTTGCTGCAGGGATGAAGGAGCACATTACAGGTCACAGGCAAGTTAATCCCAAAGGCTCACAGCTCATTGGCAGGGGCCAGAGCAGGTAAAAGTCCCAAGGGAAGAAAAAAAAAAAAAAAGGTTGATGACGAGGAACTGAGCAGAGCCAAAGGAAGAGGAGATCTCTCAGTCGGATTCAGTGGCTTTGGAGGGAAAATTTTAACCTAAACTAAGGACTAAAAATAAAAATCTAGGAAACTACATTTGTAATTCCAAAGCTGAAGTAAATAACGGAGATGATGGAGAATATTCAAGTAATGTCAAGTTGGGTGTTAAATTTAGGTAAAAATGTAGCAAAATAAAGTGATGCCAAGCAAGGATGCTCACTTGAAATGCTCACCTTGGTGTTTAGCATTTCCTGGAAGTCGGTCACGTAGGCGTGCAACATCTCCATGACTAACTTCAGCAAAGACAAAGGTATTCACCAGCAATCACACTGTTAGCACAAATTTCAAATCGGTGCAGCCTGGCCCACGCTCTCAGGTACACAACTAAAGCACGGTTATAAGGCAGAATGTTCCAAGGCTCACCGCCGCATTTCCCAGAAGCTGGCCAAGGGCCAGTCCTGAAAACAGCGTCTCTTTCATGAGGAGGAATAGACAGAGTAAAGCACCAAAGCGTGCTGAGTTAACCCTTTCCTGCACAGGCTGTTATATATCAGAGACACTGGGTTATAAGGACCTATGAGGTTGTATTAAGACTGACAGGACACTCTTTATAAGCCAGTTCACAGCATGCTGTGAGCGCATCAGAGGACACTTTAACAAACAAGAACTCTCTTCGCTGGAAGCACATATTAGCAAAGGACGTCCCTTCCTGTACAGAAAAACAGAAACAGATGGGAAGTATGTCCATGGGACCACAGCTTCTACTCAGGCTGGAGTCTGTTATCCCTAACTATTATAATGAAAATGGGAGTTCAGTTTCTCAAATGCCAACGATGCCAATGAAAACTCATGTAGTGACAGCTTCACAGGTTGTAGGAAGTATGCCACCTCTCGTTGCTTCCTATCCTTGTCATGTGATAAGTCACATAAACTACATATTGGATGCACACTGAACAGCATAGGCCACTCTTAGCAGAGGAGACCAACCCAAAGGTACAGGTACCTCCGCTTTGCCCAGTCTTGCAAGGGTTCACGAGAATCCTTGAATTGCCCATACTGCCAAGTATTAGCTTCTTAACTCTTGGAAGCTATAGCGTGTTCTCATGCTTGCCTCCTGTGCTTTGGTGTGATAGCTCTTACCCTGTGAAGAAAAGCTGCTCCTTCTTCTCAGAATTGTGTGCTTTGTCAGTCAAACCATTTTATGTCACTCACCCCAGGATGTAGGAATAGGAATTTGCTTATTTTCCCCACTGGAAGACAATATTTTCATGTCACTATGCTGATTGAAATAGTGGGTTCCATGTTGGGACTATGCAGTCCTTTGGGGGAAAAATCACAAAGAGGGAGAGAGACAGAAGGAAAAAGAGGGAGAGGAAGGGAAAGAGAGAGAGAGAGAGAGAGAGAAGAAGAAACTATATTTACTGTGCTTTGGGAGATTCATGGTGGGGGGGGGTCACAAAGAGTTATTTGTTTTTTTGTGCATGATTCTAGGAGTTGGCTTGATACTGACACTACATCAATGAAAGAAACTGCTTCTCCTTATATCTTCAAGGAGTTTGTATTTTACTGAAGGTGGGATGGGCAGAAGACGGACAGTTTTTAAAAGCAGCTCAATGAGGGCTACTGTAGAAGAAAGCACAAACTGTTGGATGGGAGAAAAGACATCTTGACATTTGCTTTGTCAAAAAATATATATTCCACTGCATACCTTTAACAAGCTACTTTGAGTTTTCTTGATGTTCCGGGACTTTGGGGTCTTAGAAGCTTAAAAAAGAATTAGGCTGGGTCACATTTGAATGTATTTACTTGCCCCATGTTCAGTGAAGAGCCCCTTAACTGCAGGAGCCCAGGACCCTAGCAGGTTGGGGCAGGGGTACTGTGACCATGATTCAGCCAACACCTTCCCCCACTGCAGCATTACAAGATCTGCTGTCAGACTTAGCATGTGTTAGAGCCACTCATATGGGCCAGGAATGAAAAAAGTAGAGAACTTTAAGGATGTTATCTCTGGGCTGGCATGAATTTCTCAGTCACAAATGTATGCGCAATAGCATACCTTTCAAAGTTTCTCTAATGTAATTAGCTCTTGAGGTCACTTTAGTTGATGGTGGAAACATAATTTTGTCAATTCAGGGTAAGCTTACGCTCATTCAGACTCATTTAAACATACATCTAAATCCAGTCAATTCAGAATTTTAGAAAGCTTTTCAGGGCTTGTATTCAATCAACAGCATGATTTCCTCCCTCCCTTCCTTCTGTCTGTGGGGGTGTCTAAATTCATAGGGAAGAGGGGAAGAGATGTGTGTGTGTGTGTGTGTGTGTGTGTGTGTGTGTGTGTGTATAATGGCTTCCAGGGCAGGACTGCTTCTAGTAGCCATCCAAGTCCCTGGACATCCATAAGACAGAACTCATCTCTTTGGGTCCTCATTCCTCTGCTGTCATTCCTACAACTCAAGTTATGGCATCCACACATTCTACATTTTCCTGACTAATCCCTCAAAATAATATCCTGGTAAAAAGTGGCATTGATGGATAAACTCACTTGCCATTGGGACTTGACTCTTTGCCCTATGAGATCCTCTGTCACTCCTTTATGAGCTGTAGGCATCTTGGGATACATCATCTCTGAGGAGTGATCCTTCAGTCTTGACTGCACATCTGATGTTTCAGTGTCCTCCTCTTTCCCCTACCTAGCGGCTCGGGTCTGTGGACCAGGAATTCATTGATCCTACCTCTTAACTAGGGAAAGAGTGGAAAACATTCCAAGTGAAGAAGTTGTCTTAGGATGTTCTAGGAACTTAGTCTACACTTTACAGAATGGCTCCTGAATTCTCAGCGAAAACACTCAAAACTTGCCTTAAGTCTGCTCTTATATTAGAAACTCCTTTTTCTCCCATTCAGCCAGATTCTCATTATATTGAAGCTCAACAAATTACTTAGGGCATAGGAGAGAACCAACGTGGCTACCATTAGGGAGTTAATAGAATGTGTAGAAAATTAATAGCATGGTGACAGTAAGGTGATTGTGCACTAATCTCACTCCAAGTTATAATTTATACATTCAGCATATATATGGTAACAACCAAACCAAAGAAATGGATATGCATTTAAAGGAATTACTCTAGAGCAAAAGCATTCATAAATTCAAGCTAAATTATAAGCCACAGGACTAGGCCTTTTAGTAACCGCTTTGGCTATTATGTGGCTTTGCTACCATAACGGGGTACTGGGCAGAGAGGGAGGATCTATTTTCAAATGTGTGTTCCTTTGTCTAGATCAAGGATTTGAAAACTTGTTTTGTAAAGCCCAGACATAAATATTTGGGGCTTTGTAAACCAGGCTATCTCTGTCACAAACCACTCAACTTTGCCTTTGTAGCATAAAAGAGCCATAATGCATCAACACATGAGTATGACTATGTTCCCATAAAACTTTATTTACAAAAACAGAGGGCTGGCATTGGCTCAGTCACTATGGTTTGCAGATGTCTGCCCTAGCTGTGAAAGCAGTCCTTTCCCAGTTTTGTCCTGCTGTAGCAAAATGATTAAGAACTGTGTGCTTGGGAAAACCCGTTAACAACACTTCTCAGTTCTCAGGACAGGCTTCGTTCTTTTCCACTTTGTAATTCACACACCGGGCACAATGCTGAGGCATTTAAGTACTTTTTCAAAAAAAAAATGATGAACTTTCTTCAAACTCTGTACAAGTGAGGACACATGTCCTGCCTCTTCTTGGCAAGTGTCTGTGGTCAAGGGCAGATCTGAGACATACGGAATTCTTCTCAGTGGAGAGGTAACAGACACCAGGGGGTGACAGCTAGAACACTCTGTATGAAACAGACCAGATTCTATACATGACACATTCAAATGCTGGGCTTGAGTCATTTCTGAAGTTGACATTTAAAAATAAATGTTCTTCATAGATAACTTAAAATATTTATCACCTAAGAACTGTTCTGCATGGTATTAGTTCATGGCTAATTGTATATTGCCATTTGGTTACTGCTCTTGAGAGTGGCTAAATAATGCCAATTATTTCAGAGCCCTAAATGATGGAGCTGTACCTTCCTCCAAATTTATTTCCCTACCTTTGTTCTCTATAATTACCATTGCTCTTGTGATGTTGTTAGAGGGGCATGCAAAAATACAGTTCTGGTACTTGCATCCATCATAAAGATACATGTTTTTGTAGATGAAATTGAAACATTTGGTTTGTTGTATGGTTAGTTATCACTGGGGCTAAAATTGCTAAAAGATTGCAATAGATTTACGTGCCAGCGTTTTATTCATGGAGACACTGGCACTTTCCACTTGGGGGCAAGATGAAAAGTCCCTTATTTTCTTCATTGTGATCCACTTAAAGCAAAGTTTAATTAAAGTTTCATTAAAGAAAGATCTTTTGTAGTCCTGGGAAGCATCTTTTTCTTTGAGCCAAATATGTTTTAGAATGACAGCTTCATCTCGAGTTTTTAATGTTTTTCTGAGGGAAGAAAGGGAATAGATACCCATTAATTAGGTGTGATGTGGCTGAGCCAAGGATATAAAGCACCGGTGTTCCATCAGCTCTCATCTAGGTGTGGTGCAACACCTAGAAGATTTCCTGACTGTCAGTCTCTTACCATGTTGCCAACTGAGTGACCTCTCATAGGGTGCTCCTCCTCTAATCATGCTTCCCACGGCATTCTCATCAGATTTACTATTGTTCTTTTACACAAACCTTTTCATGCCCAATCTCTTCCCGTCTTCTTCTCTTCAATTTCTGCACTATCTGCCTACAACCTCCTCCTTCATCTTCTGCAAATAAACACACGCTGTTAGTGTCCATCTCTTCTGAACATCATATAACTCTTTTTCTCACTTTCACTGTTTTACCACACTGAATGTTACTTCTTGCAAATGAATTTCAGCATTTTTTTACCTGTAGTTTGGGTGGTATTTATGAAAGGGGCACCCAATGGACGATGAGAGTACAAATCAAAATCATACACTTTCTTAGCTCAGGTTTCCCTGGGAACCAGACTCTGGACAAAAACATGCATGCGGGAAGGTTATTGGAGAGTGCTCTGGGGAACAGCATCAGGGAGAGCATAAGGGAGGGAGGATGTACAGAGAAGTTTAACTGCAAGTCAAACTATCCCTGAGACTTCAGAAAACTACAGGGAGCTCTGCAACTCTGATGATCCTTTTGTAGATATTCCTTATCTAACCAATTTTTGGTGCAGGATGAGGGCAGTCCTTTGGGCAAGGAACCTCTCTGTGGGTGAGAGCAATCCCCAGCCCTCTCCCCTTCCTTGAGGATAACACCAGCCTCAGGATCTGTCTCCTGACTGCCTCTTGGTTAATAGCTTATAACTTGGGTTAAGTCACTTTCAGCTGGGGTCACGTGAGTCTAATACGGAAAGAAAGGGACAGTACCCCGAAGGAACTCTCATAATTAGCCAACATCATGGAAAGACTAAATTTAAGTCTTTGGTTAAGGAGGCAAGATCATAAGATTGGGTAGCAGAGAGTTCACATGAGACCACTCTTCTGAGATACGTAGGATTTAAATATCCTGAGGAAGATCCAGGAGATGGGTGGTAAACTAGTGACTAGCATAGTTCATAAAAGTGTGGGAAAGTGATGGCCCATATTAAATGCCATTGAAATGCCAGAATTATCTTGACAGATGGTGGAGAAAGGAAATGAAAGACTCAGAAGGTAGGTGTACTAGAGTAGATGTGGTATGCGAAGCTGAAAGATCTATCAGATGATTGTGTTTCAGGAAAGTCTATAAGGAATGCACATATGAGAGGAGCACACATATCAGTAAAAAGTGTAATGGTGGGCTCTCTTCTGTTAGCCGAGACTGATAGTAGGAACAGGCATTACAGAGCAGATAGGACCCTAAAACAGTAAAGGCCAAGGGACAATTCTTACATGCAGAAACCAAGTAGATGCAAATATTATTAGTTTGCAGAGTTGGGAGTGACAGCCAGGGGACCTGACTTGTAGAGAATACAGAGATGCCATAGAGCATCCCTAGAAACAAGATACATACATAGCCAACATGGGTACTACTCAGCTTGAACCATCAGAAGAAAGCAAAGATGGATGACCAGAGGCTGAGGGCTCTTGTCTCAATAAGGAATGTGTTCCCTTGTTCAGTTTCTGAATCAAACAGGTTTGCAGACAGGGAACCTATGAAAGGATGCTGTAACACTGTAACACATATACACTGTGGTGATCCCCTCAATCCTTTCTTAAAGCAATCTTCATTCATTTACTTCGGTGGCGATACATGGAGGAAAGGGAAAAACCCAAATATTTCTAGGAGGGTTGGGCCTGATGTCCAAGTTGACATCAAGACCCTGAAAAATGGAGTATCTCGGCTCACTTGTAAGAGTGGACGCATTTAGGAGCCAAGTAATAAAAGCATTCTTGACCGGTGCCTGGCCTCCAGTGGGTCTACTGGGTCAGCTGCCCTATCCAGTGGCAAATATTCAATTGAGATTGACATATGATATAGTTGGCTTAATACTCACATTGAGTTCTTGGCCTACTGTGACATATGACATAATATGACCCCTAATATTGGGGAAATCTAAATAGGAACCTGTGAAATTTTACTCCCCTACCCCTATCAAAATAGTGAATAAAAAATAAACATCCCAGAATGAAGGAATGAATTAAAGTAGTGGTATCTTTAAGGATTTAAGGCAGTGTTGTCCAACAGAACTTTTTGTAATGATGGAAATGGTTCCTGAACACTTGAAATGTGGTTCGTGTGACTGTGGAAATGAAATTGTAATTTTATTTAATTTCAATTTAATTAAATACAAATAGCTACATTATACTTACTGGTCATCTTATGGAACAGCACAGATTTAAGGGATAAGGATGGAGGTCTCATTTCCATTTAATTCACTGGTTTGGCCACTAAAAAAAACCTCCTGGGTCCTGAAAGATGAACGTACGCTACAGACTCAGCTAAATGGTGTCTGTAGTTGCAGCTGCTATTCCAGATGTGTTGTTTTCCTAGAGCAATTAAACATGACCTCATGTCCATGGTCTGAGGGTAATAATTTGGTGAATACTTTTATCTATTCCAATCACAAAGCAGAGTTACACTTTGTATTTACATGGAGGAGGCAAACAGTATGCAGTTGTCGATTTGCTCTAGGGCTGTTAACTCTCCTGCCCTCTGCCATAACATAATCCAAAGAGATCAGGACCATCTGGGTATCCTGCAGAACACATTGATCTACTCCATCAGCAGTAAGCATAACAAATCTGCCTCCAGTGAATCTTTCCTGAGAGTTGCTATCCGAGAGTCTAAAAATGTTATTGAGCCTCTGGAACTTGCCATCACATCACTGTTTGTTGGGTTTTGGTGTGTGTGTTTACGCTAATAAGTATTCGCATAAATACCAAATTTGGACTGAGGCTTGCTTTCCTTGTGTTCCTCCACCTGGCCTCCAGGTGGTGGGGAGGAGGCCTATAGCACCTACCTATCCCTTACTAGTATAGAATCTGCTGTCTGCCAAAAAGGACATAAAAATGGAAAATGAACAGGACAGCTGGGTGGCTTAGTCAGTTAAGAGTCTGACTTCGGCTCAGGTCGTGATCTCATAGTTCATGAGTTTGAGCCCCACTTCGGGCTCTGTGCTGACAGCTCAGAGCCTGGAGCCTGCTTCAGATTCTGTGTCTCCCTATCTCTCTCTCTTCCCCTCCCCTGCTCGCTCTCTGTCTCTCTCTCTCTCTCAAAAATAAACAGACTTTTAAAAATTTGGAAAAAAAAAAAAAAAAGGAAAATGAACAAATTGGCTGTGGTCAGTTTTCAATAGGCTGTGTTTATCCAGGTTGATCATGTGTGGTCCTTCAGTGGAGAATTGTATCCCTGGTTCTGGGATATTTTTCATAAAAACCAAGACTAGTAATTTAGAATCAGAGCACTCTCTCCTTTGTGTATTGAATAATTTGTACTATTCATTTCTCTTTCAGGGTTACCCATTATTCATCAGAACATTTTTTGTTATTAACATAGTTACTTCATCCTTTATTATATTTATTATGTTACAAATATAAATACTATATGTTTAATGTTCACTGATTCCATAATCATATTTTCTAACATGAATTAAATCTTCACTTCCAGAATATTGTGAAATTTTGCCTTGTTTGGTGATATCCTTGGAAGTTTCCTTAGGTACCAAATCTCATCCACTTTGTGAAACTGAGATGCCAGCCAGCCGAATCTATATGAATACCATTATTTTTTTATATTCCTAATCTTTATTGCTTGGCTCCTTAGTGATTCCGTTTTACTAGTACATAGTTTATGTATTAAAATTATATATTGTGTATTAAAAATAGTATTTGACTAAACTGCAAGGCAAGGTTACTTTTTTA
Organism: Lynx canadensis; assembly: GCF_007474595.2. Classification (NCBI taxonomy): domain Eukaryota; kingdom Metazoa; phylum Chordata; class Mammalia; order Carnivora; family Felidae; genus Lynx; species Lynx canadensis. The sequence continues at coordinate 103,471,040 of NC_044303.2, read as the reverse complement.
TGCTTTATGCATTCAGATTATGTGAAACATCAGTGGTATCTCTTGTGTTTGTTATACTTATAACCTTGTATTTTTAGCAACTGTTCATACTAACCATAGTTTTCCTTTCTAAAATGACCTTGTGAAACCCATTGTTATGTAGCCATTCTGTGACTAAGATTCCATTACACGATGGAGCTGGCTGATGGCTGAAGTTTGAGCAGACGCAGCTGGTTGTTACAGCTGTGGGTCACAGCACGCTACATCAGACCAAATGTTCATTTTGTCGACACTGCTGAAATCTTTCACTGATGGAAGTCCCATTGACTTTGAACAAAATGTACCCAAGTGCCTCTTCAATGAGCATGCTAGAGAGGTGAACAAAACCCAGCACCCGACATTTCTATGCTTGTAGAAAGTGGAGTTGTAACTAAAGTTTAAATTGGAAGGTTAAAGCTTGTGCACCATGTAGTGGTCATATCAGACAGTACTATAATCTTTCTTTTCAGAAGCTTCAGGTACCAATATCTGTGTAGAAAAGAATGAGGATTCATCAGCTAGCATGAAATGTTGTGTCATTTCAAAAGAGCTTGTCTGAAGGCCCCAAATACAATCGTGTTTTCTTCAAAGGATACAGCAGTTGTCTCTTCCCAGTACACAAATTCCAAAGTTTTCTTTGTATGGCCACCTTACATGCATGTGCTTGAAAAGACACCTATAAAGGGACGCTTTATGGGTCAAGCCCAATTTTGCCAGCCCTTTACAGTAGCTATAAAATTAAAGATGCATTCTGAAAGCATAGTTGTGGCATCGAAAGTGAAGGGACGGGAAGGAAAAAGTACAAACAGGGTAATAGTAGTCTTCTGACTTTCGCTTTTAGCTTTGTACCTCTACCTTCTCTTGGGTATTGAAGCGTCCTCTTCTATCTTGCAGCCTTGATCAAAAAGAGGAAAATGTGAACAGAGAGACCTTAGAAACAGTGTTGGAGGGGTGAGGAGCTTTTTCTTCCTCAGAGGGCAACGTGAAAGGAAACAAAATTTTTTATACTTCTTTTTTTCTCTCTGCTGTTCTTGGGTACCTTATTGGCGTAGTTTCATATTCAGTCTACGTGGTAATGATTCTCACATTGGTATCTTAGCCATGTTATTGCTAGTAACTAATTCCTCTTCAAATGATTGCTAATAATTTCACATATCACTCCCTGATTGACACCTCCCATCTTTCCAGTTCATTCTTTCTCTATGCCTAATCCTCCAACTTGAGAAATACCAACTACCACTGCCTACGACCTACAATCCTCTCATCTTTCAATATCCCACACTCGTCTCATCTTCTCTTTCTTACTTAGGCAACTTAAATTCTACAATCATTTTAACTACTTTCTTGAAAACATCTACAATTCTCTTTCCGGTATTTTGCTTCATCTTAACCTCCTATCAAAACCAACCCTAAATAAATAAACATCACCCGTACAACTGAACGTGACTGGAGGATAAGGCATAACGGCAGTTTCACTTTAAATTCATGATTATGAACTCAAAAATTGATCTCTAAAAATGCCCAGCAGTCTTACATTTCCATAGTTCATTCACGCAGTCTCCTAAGCAAATATTCACATAATTGCCTCCTCATTTCAAATCTTTAACATTTTTTCCTGTTCTTATTCACAGTTGAGGATTTCATACCCTTTTTCATTAAGAAAATTAAAGAGCACTTGAAAAGAACTTGCCCTAAGTTCCGTCCTTCCATCTACCAGATTCTTACCAGAACCTGCACCTACACATTTTGCCTTTCCTCCTACTGTGGTAGAGCAGATAGCCTGCTCTTATCACATGCTGGACACTTCACTTGGGTTCTCATTCTCCTCTCTCTTTTTCTCTCTTTCCCTTTCTCTTCCTGTCTCTCTCCTCCCATCCTTCCTATCAAATATGTTCCCTCAACCAGTGTCCCTCATCTTTAAAATCTTCTTTTCCTGAGCCCACTTCAGCAAGTAGAGGTCACTTGAGGGTGGATTCCCAGACCTCCTCCCCCGCAACTGTCACTCCATTTCTCAGCTTCTCCTTGTAAAAATTTTTTAAAAATTAAAACAACAACAAAAAGTGACAACTGTTTGAAATAGTTCTCTATGTGAAGCCTCTCCAATTCTTCTTTACCACTTAACTTCTTAAATCCAGTCCAATCAAGCTTTTACCCACATCTGTGGAACAGAGATCACTGAATCATTTTTTCTATCTTGACGGACTTTCTTTTGGCTTCCAAGCAACACATCCTCTTGGATTCCCTTTCCCCCAACCAGCTCCTTCTTCTTGGTATAATTATAAACTTTTTTGTGCCACACTCTGAACTTCTTTTCTTTTTTCACAAATATGCTCCACCTGCTCAACCCCAACTGAATAAATTTGCCCCTTCTTTCTGTTGCACAGGCCACAAAACTTGTAGTCATTCATGACTTTTGTCTTGCTTTACTTCCCACATGTATTTCCTCAGCAAATTCTCTGGGTTCTAACTTCAAATATGTTCACAGTTTGTCCTCTCTATTTATCTGAGCCAGTATCATCTTTTGCCTGGATTGTTAGACTAGCCTCCTAACTGACTTCCCTGATTTTGTCCTCTCCATACTTTTTTTACTCAACACAGCAGCCAGTATGTCTTTTTAAATGAAAGTCATCATTCTTCTGTTCAGAATCGTCCAAACTAAACCTAAATCTCTACAACAGCCTGTGAAGGCCTACATTTGCTAGATCTGTTTTTTCTTCACACCATCTCCTAGTTTTTCCCTCTATTTCCACTTTGCTTCGGCCACATTGGCTTCCTTACTGTTCCTTGAATTACCAGATACATTTGTGCCTCAGGGCTTTGGCACTGACTGTTTTCCCTTCCCTGTCCTCCCTGTGTCTTCCCTACTCAACTTTTTAAGTTTTTGCTCAAAGTCAGCTCTTAGCAAGTGTAACTTTGCCACCCTTTCTTTAATACCACACCTTCTTCCACCAGTACTCCCTAACACTGGTAGACCTGACCACTTATCCAACTCTTCTTTCTTCTGCTTGTACATATTCTTTTTTTCTTTTTACTTATTTATTATATTTACTTTCTCTCTCCACCTATTATATGTAAGTTCCATGAAGACAAGGATTTTTGTCTCTTTAGACCTTTGGCATCCAGATTATTGCTGAGAACATGGTGCATACCCAATAAGTGATTGTTAAATGCGTGAATAATGTGATTGAATCTTTCCCCTAATTATCTATTGATCATGTATACTTGTCTTGCCAGGTCTGCCATGAATTCACACATACCTGCCCAAAAGTACAATCTACTCTAATCTAAGAGAGTGGCCTTTTCCCTCAAGGAACTTAAAAATAGTCCTAATGTAAAATACATCATAAATTGTTGACTTATAAATATTTTGCTGACATCTAATATACCACTTATTACTTTAAATTCTAATTATGTATTTTTAATTTTTAATTTATATTTCTGAATTATTTAACCCAAAAATGTTGTGACAACCTCTCATGTACTCATTCTGTAGATTTAAGAGATGTTGTCATTTTGAGAGTTTAATTCATAAATGGCAGTCTCAGCTGTATTTCTACATTCCTATTACTCTTGCCTCTTGTAGCAATAACAGTGTTATTGCTTATACAGTGTTATTGCAATAACAGTGTTGGAATTTAGAGTGTTTTTATACTCCAGTGTGATTCTATACTTTTATCATATGTGCAGTCATAGAAGTATAGGGGTTTTGTTTGCATTTATAATTTTCCATAAATACTTTCATCCTATCCATAGTCTTTGATGAGTTACTCTGTTCATTCATTGTTACATTTTGGGTTTCTCCATATTCATATATTTTAATTACTTTAAAGTATTCCCCTTTGCATAAGCACCAGCAGCTACTTATTCTTCATTTCTCCGTAAATAAATGATTCTTCCCAATTTTTTTCTTCAAATATGTGCTAAAATTATTCTCCTTACGTATGATTCATTGTGTACGTGTTTTGGATTTTCCACACTGAATATATGTGGAAGTATAACTGATGAGAACTATGGTTTGTGCATCTTTAATTCAATGGGTATTGTCAGATTTCTCTCAGATGTAGCTGTACATTCCCATCAGCAATCGGACACATTCAGTTTTGCCAGTTGGATCAATATGAAATGGTGTTTCTTTGTTTTAATTTGTACTGAGGATCAGCAAGGATGAGTGACTATGATCATTGTCATATCCAGGGTTCTTCTTATATAAACTACCTTTTCATGTCAATCCTGCTTTTTTGCTGGATTCTTCATATTGATTTATAGAATTTATTTATATATTCTGAGTACTAGCTCTAAGTCAGTTAGAGTTAGTCAAATGGTTAGTTATTGGTCAAGTAACTTTTCCAGTCTATGACTTTTCTTTAACCTTGGCTGATAGTGTCTTTTGTCATGAGGGATTTTTGAATTTTAATTTGTAATGTAAAATAGCAGTCTTTTCTATGGACTTATACTTTATGTGTCTTATTTGAGAATACATTTCTTTACTGATATAATAAATATATTTTACTCTAAAAGTTTCAGTTGTTAGCCTTAGACTTTTTTTTTTTTTATTTTTTTTTATGAAATTTATTGACAAATTGGTTTCCATACAACACCCAGTGCTCATCCCAAAAGGTGCCCTCCTAAATACCCATCACCCACCCTCCCCTCCCTCCCACCCCCCATCAACCCTCAGTTTGTTCTCAGTTTTTAACAGTCTCTTATGCTTTGGCTCTCTCCCACTCTAACCTCTTTTTTTTTTTTTTTCCTTCCCCTCCCCCATGGGTTTCTGTTAAGTTTCTCAGGATCCACATAAGAGTGAAACCATATGGTATCTGTCTTTCTCTGTATGGCTTATTTCACTTAGCATTACACTCTCCAGTTCCATCCACGTTGCTACAAAGGGCCATATTTCATTTTTTCTCATTGCCACATAGTATTCCATTGTGTATATAACCACAATTTCTTTATCCATTCATCAGTGATGGACATTTAGGCTCTTTCCATAATTTGGCTATTGTTGAGAGTGCTGCTATGAACATTGGGGTACAAGTGCCCCTATGCATCAGTACTCCTGTATCCCTTGGATAAATTCCTAGCAGTGCTATTGCTGGGTCATAGGGTAGGTCTATTTTTAATTTTCTGAGGAACCTCCACACTGCTTTCCAGAGCGGCTGCACCAATTTGCATTCCCACCAACAGTGCAAGAGGGTTCCCGTTTCTCCACACCTCTCCAGCATCTATAGTCTCCTGATTTGTTCATTTTGGCCACTCTGACTGGCGTGAGGTGATACCTGAGTGTGGTTTTGATTTGTATTTCCCTGATAAGGAGCGACGCTGAACATCTTTTCATGTGCCTGTTGGCCATCTGGATGTCTTCTTTAGAGAAGTGTCTATTCATGTTTTCTGCCATTTCTTCACTGGGTTATTTGTTTTTCGGGTGTGGAGTTTGGTGAGCTCTTTATAGATTTTAGATACTAGCCCTTTGTCTGATATGCATTTGCAAATATCTTTTCCCATTCCGTTGGTTGCCTTTTAGTTTTGTTGGTTGTTTCCTTTGCTGTGCAGAAGCTTTTTATCTTCATAAGGTCCCAGTAATTCACTTTTGCTTTTAATTCCCTTGCCTTTGGGGATGTGTCGAGTAAGAGATTGCTACGGCTGAGGTCAGAGAGATCTTTTCCTGCTTTCTCCTCTAAGGTTTTGATGGTTTCCTGTCTCACATTTAGGTCCTTTATCCATTTTGAGTTTATTTTTGTAAATGGTGTGAGAAAGTGGTCTAGTTTCAACCTTCTGCATGTTGCTGTCCAGTTCTCCCGGCACCATTTGTTAAAGAGGCTGTCTTTTTTCCATTGGATGTTCTTTCCTGCTTGTCAAAGATGAGTTGGCCATACGTTTGTGGGTCTAGTTCTGGGGTTTCTATTCTATTCCATTGGTCTGTGTGTCTGTTTTTGTGCCAATACCATGCTGTCTTGATGATGACAGCTTTGTAGTAGAGGCTAAAGTCTGGGATTGTGATGCCTCCTGCTTTGGTCTTCTTCTTCAAAATTCCTTTGGCTATTCGGGGCCTTTTGTGGTTCCATATGAATTTTAGGATTGCTTGTTCTAATTTCGAGAAGAATGCTGGTGCAATTTTGATTGGGATTGCATTGAATGTGTAGATAGCTTTGGGTTGTATTGACATTTTGACAATATTTATTTTTCCAATCCATGAGCAGGGAATGTCTTTCCATTTCTTTAAGTCTTCTTCAATTACCTTCATAAGCTTTCTATAGTTTTCAGCATACAGATCCTTTACATCTTTGGTTAGATTTATTCCTAGGTATTTTATGCTTCTTGGTGCAATTGTGAATGGATCATTTTCTTTATTTGTCTTTCTGTTGCTTCATTGTTAGTGTATAAGAATGCAACTGATTTCTGGACATTGATTTTGTATCCTGCAACTTTGCTGAATTCATGTATCAGTTCTAGCAGACTTTGGTGGAGTCTATCGGATTTTCCATGTATAATATCATGTCATCTGCAAAAAGCGAAAGCTTGACTTCATCTTTGCCAATTTTGATGCCTTTGATTTCCTTTTGTTGTCTGATTGCTGATGCTAGAACTTCCAGCACTATGTTAAACAACAGCGGTGAGAGTGGGCATCCCTGTCGGGTTCCTGATCTCAGGGAAAAAGCTCTCAGTTTTTCCCCGTTGAGGATGATGTTAGCTGTGGGCTTTTCATAAATGGCTTTTATGATGTTTAAGTATGTTCCTTCTATCCCGACTTTCTCAAGGGTTTTTATTAAGAAAGGGTGCTGGATTTTGTCAAAGGCCTTTTCTGCATCGATTGACAGGATCATATGGTTCTTCTCTTTTTTTTTGTTAATGTGATGTATCACGTTGATTGATTTGCGAATGTTGAACCAGCCCTGCATCCCAGGAATGAATCCCACTTGATCATGGTGAATCATTCTTTTTATATGCTGTTGAATTCGATTTGCTAGTATCTTATTGAGAATTTTTGCATCCATATTCATCAGGGATATTGGCCTGTAGTTCTCTTTTTTTACTGGGTCTCTGTCTGGTTTAGGAATCAAAGTAATACTGGCTTCATAGAATGAGTCTGGAAGTTTTCCTTCCCTTTCTATTTCTTGGAATAGCTTGAGAAGGATAGGTATTATCTCTGCTTTAAATGTCTGGTAGAACTCCCCTGGGAAGCCATCTGGTCCTGGACTCTTATTTGTTGGGAGATTTTTGATAACAGATTCAATTTCTTCGCTGGTTATGGGTCTGTTCAAGCTTTCTATTTCCTCCTGATTGAGTTTTGGAAGAGTGTGGGTGTTCAGGAATTGGTCCATTTCTTCCAGGTTGTCCAATTTGTTGGCATATAATTTTTCATAGTATTCCCTGATAATTGTTTGTATCTCTGAGGGATTGGTTGTAATAATTCCATTTTCATTCATGATTTTATCTATTTGGGTCATCTCCCTTTTCTTTTTGAGAAGCCTGGCTAGAGGTTTGTCAATTTTGTTTATTTTTTCAAAAAACCAACTCTTGGTTTCGTTGATCTGCTCTACAGTTTTTTTTAGATTCTATATTGTTTATTTCTGCTCTGATCTTTATTATTTCTCTTCTTCTGCTGGGTTTAGGCTGCCTTTGCTGTTCTGCTTCTATTTCCTTTAGGTGTGCTGTTAGATTTTGTATTTGGGATTTTCTTGTTTCTTGAGATAGGCCTGGATTGCAATGTATTTTCCTCTCAGGACTGCCTTCGCTGCATCCCAAAGCGTTTGGATTGTTGTATTTTCATTTTCGTTTGTTTCCATATATTTTTGATTTCTTCTCTAATTGCCTGGTTGACCCACTCATTCGTTAGTAGGGTGTTCTTTAACCTCCACGCTTTTGGAGGTTTTCCAGACTTTTTCCTGTGGTTGATTTCAAGCTTCATAGCATTGTGGTCTGAAAGTATGCATGGTATAATTTCAATTCTTGTAAACTTATGAAGGGCTGTTTTGTGACCCAGTATATGATCTATCTTGGAGAATGTTCCATGTGCACTCGAGAAGAAAGTATATTCTGTTGCTTTGGGATGCAGAGTTCTAAATATATCTGTCAAGTCCATCTGATCCAATGTCTCATTCAGGGCCCTTGTTTCTTTATTGACTGTGTGTCTAGATGATCTATCCATTTCTGTAAGTGTGGTGTTAAAGTCCCCTGCAATTACCACATTCTTATCAATAAGGTTGCTTCTGTTTATGAGTAATTGTTTTATATACTTGGGGGCTCCGGTATTCGGCGCATAGACATTTATAATTGTTAGCTCTTCCTGATGGATAGACCCTGTAACTATTATATAATGTCCTTCTTCATCTCTTGTTACAGCCTTTAATTTAAAGTCTAGTTTGTCTGATATAAGTATGGCTACTCCAGCTTTCTTTTGGCTTCCAGTAGCATGATAAATAGTTCTCCATCCCCTCACTCTGAATCTAAAGGTGTCCTCAGGTCTAAAATGAGTCTCTTGTAGACAGCAAATAGATGGATCTTGTTTTTTTATCCATTCTGATACCCTATGTCTTTTGGTTGGCGCATTTAATCCGTTTACATTCAGTGTTATTATAGAAAGATACGGGTTTAGAGTCATTGTGATGTCTGTATGTTTTATGCTTGTAGTGATGTCTCTGGTACTTTGTCTCACAGGGTCCCCCTTAGGATCTCTTGTAGGGCTGGTTTAGTGGTGACAAATTCCTTCAGTTTTTGTTTGTTTGGGAAGACCTTTATCTCTCCTTCTATTCTAAATGACAGACTTGCTGGATAAAGGATTCTCGGCTGCATATTTTTGCTGTCTAGCACCCTGAAAATCTCGTGCCAATTCTTTCTGGCCTGCCAAGTTTCAAAAGAGAGATCAGTCACGAGTCTTATAGGTCTCCCTTTATATGTGAGGGCACGTTTACCCCTTGCTGCTTTCAGAATTTTCTCTTTATCCTTGTATTTTGCCAGTTTCACTATGATATGTCGTGCAGAAGATCGATTCAAGTTACGTCTGAAGGGAGTTCTCTGTGCCTCTTGGATTTCAATGCCTTTTTCCTTCCCCAGTTCAGGGAAGTTCTCAGCTATTATTTCTTCAAGTACCCCTTCAGCACCTTTCCCTCTCTCTTCCTCCTCTGGAATACCAATTATGCGTATATTATTTCTTTTTAGTGTATCACTTAGTTCTCTAATTTTCCCCTCATACTCCTGGATTTTTTTATCTCTCTTTTTCTCAGCTTCCTCTTTTTCCATAACTTTATCTTCTAGTTCACCTATTCTCTCCTCTGCCTCTTCCATCCGAGCTGTGGTGGTTTGCATTTTGTTTTGCATTTCCTTTAAAGCGTTTTTTCAGCTCCTCGTGACTGTTCCTTAGTCCCTTGATCTCTGTAGCAAGAGATTCTCTGCTGTCCTGTATACTGTTTTCCAGCCCAGCGATTAATTTTATGACTATTATTCTAAATTCACTTTCTGTTATATTATTTAAATCCTTTTTGATCAGCTCATTAGCTGTTGTTATTTCCTGGAGATTCTTCTGAGGGGAATTCTTCCGCTTGGTCATTTTGGATAGTCCCTGGTGTGGTGAGGACCTGCAGGGCACTTCCCCTGTGCTGTGGTGTATAACTGGAGTTGGTGGGCGGGGCCGCAGTCAGTCCTGATGTCTGCCCCCAGCCCACCGCTGGGGCCACAGTCAGACTGGTGTGTGCCTTCTCTTCCCCTCTCCTAGGGGCGGGATTCACTGTGGGGTGGCGTGGCCCGTCTGGGCTACTTGCACACTGCCAGGCTTGTGATGCTGGGGATCTGGCGTATTAGCTGGGGTGGGAAGGCAAGGTGCACGGCGGGAGGGGGGGCAGGCTTAGCTCGCTTCTCCTTAGGTGATCCACTTCAGGAGGGGCCCTGTGGCAGCCGGAGGGAGTCAGATCCGCTGCCGGAGGTTTGGCTCCGCAGAAGCACAGAGTTGGGTGTTTGCGCGGAGCGAGCAATTTCCCTGGCCGGAACCGGTTCCCTTTGGGATTTTGGCTGGGGGATGGGCGGGGGAGATGGCGCTGGCGAGCGCCTTTGTTCCCCGCCAAACTGAGCTCTGTCGTCCGGGGGCTCCGCAGCTCACCCTCCCTTTGTCCTCCAGCCTTCCCGCTTTCCGAGCAGAGCTGTTAACTTATGACCTCCCAGACGCTAAGTCGAGCTTGCTGTTGGAACACAGTCCGTCAGGCCCCTCCGCTTTTGCAAGCCGGACTTGAGGGCTCTGCTTGGCCGGCGAGCCGCCCCTCCGCCCCGGCTCCCTCCCGCCAGTCCGTGGAGTGCGCACCGCCTCGCCGCCCTTCCTACCCTCTTCCGTGGGCCTCTCGTCTGCACTTGGGTCCGGTGACTCCGTTCTGCTAATCCTCTGGCGGTTTTCTGGGTTATTTAGGCAGGTGTAGGTGGAATCTAAGTGATCAGCAGGACGCGCGGTGAGCCCAGCGTCCTCCTACGCAGCCATCTTCCTGCCGCCTCCTAGCCTTAGACTTTTAATTGCTCTATGATCTGTGTGTATATGTGTTTGTGTTTGTAGAGTGAGCTATGGTTGTGGCTTTATATTATTCCAGCATCACTTACTGAATTGTCCATTCTTTCCAAGTGATTTGGAATGCCATTTCCGTCATATCACATTTTTTGTTATATATGTGTGTCTGTTTCTTGGCACTTAATCCGGTTTTATTTTAATTCTCATACCACACTGAATTGGCTGGTATAGTTTTGTGATTTTAATTATGAGGGAATGGACTTCCATCCTTTGCCTTCTTAAAAATTATCTTTGCCATTACATTTATTCTTAATTCACTCTCATCTGGCTTCTTCGGCCATCATTTGATTCAACACATGTTTGCAATGATCATCAAGAAACCCCTAATAGGTAATATGGATGTTTTCTTATATTTTCTTAATTGAACTCCTAAACAACATTGAATACAAGTTGACTGCTCTCTTCTTTTTAAAAAACTCTTGGTAAGTGTTCAGCGTCTTCGACCATCCACGTCCAAGCTTCTAGTCTGTCTTCCTCTGCATTTCCTGTCTCCCCTGCCCCCACATTCCAGTCCTGACATTGCTATTACCATGCACGTCCATTCATTTGTTCCTTTGTGATTTTTTCTGTGCCTGAAGCAGCTCCTCATCCAGCTTGGTGAACAGATGTAGTAGTTTCAAAATGGTCACTGTGAACCCTTCCCAAATAGCCTTCAAAATGATTTTTTAAAAATAAAAGTAAAAAAACAAAATGACATCATTGCTAGTTACAAAAGTGTTCTTTTCAGGGTGCCTGGGTGGCTCAATCGGTTAAATGTTCGACTCCTGATTTCTGCTCAGGTCTTGATTTCATGGTGGTGGGATTGAGCCCCACATCAGGCTCTGCATTAGGCATGGAGCCTGCTTAAGATTCTCTCTGTCTTTCCTGCTCATGCTCTGTCTCTGTCTCTCTCTCTCTCAAAAAAAAAAAAAAAAAAAAAAAAAAAAGGATTCTTTTCTTTCCTTGAGAGGTTGTGAGCAACTTGAGAGCAAGAACCACATGTTTTTGCTTTGATTTCCTTAATATACTTTATGGTGTAGAGCAAGCATTCTTTCGTTTATTCATTCACACAACAAATGCCCACTGAGATCTGTCTACTGTGTACCTTGAGATACATCAGTGTATAAAATAGACAAAAGTCCTTGTTCAAAATCTGGAGGAAAGCTGAACTATACCATATCATATGCTAAATGTATCTCCTGATATATAATTTTCCTATCTTCTTTTCATGGGAAGGGTGGCATCTGTATTTACAAAGCAATTATAATTTAAATGTTTTAAGAGCTTTTTCTCACTAGTAGTAATTCTGAAGTTAAATTTGGAAAAGTCAGCATTAAAGGAATTCAATAAAAGCAATAATTAATAGAATTTGTAAGCTCAGTGAGAAATTGTGTTGACTGTAAACTTGCTTCCTATAGCAAGTACATGTGTCTTTTGAATATGCTTTTGTTGTCTTTTTATTTTTATGACTCACTGATCGAATGAGATTCAAATGAAAAATATATGAAACCAAAGTCACCAGATGTGCATTTGTATCTGTAAGCTCAGGGAATACTTTAAACAAAAGATAGGAGTATGGCCTAAATGAGCTAAAAATTTCCTTTTTTGTCCTCAACATAACTTTGAAATTATTTGGGGAACAAAAACAAACAAACAAACTGTAGTTTGTAAAAACATTATTCTATTTATGTATGCAAACTAACCATTGTTTGGCCAAGCAGTGTCTGAAAATACCTTTATCTCTTTCCATTCAGTAATTGCTGGACCAAGAAAGACCTTCATACAGGTCACGTTAGTGCTTAATTAATTTAGCATTAAAGCATGACAGGGCGTGTTTTAGTGTCTATTAATGCACGCCTTGGGTGCCTTCAACTGCTTGAGGCATGTATTAATAGCCCAGTAAAGCATGCCCTAGAGTCACCTAGTGTCATTATAAAATGGCTATTTAATTTGGAATTTTATTTTTAAACCTTATTTTCCAATGAATTTACACTCTGCATTCTTCCACCGCATGAAATAGTTCTTACAGTTAGGATCCTTTTTCAACTTAATTTGCCATACAAGGGGAGAAAAGTCAGCAGCACTTAGCTTCCATGTTGTGAATATGTTATATATTTCTACAGTTGCTACATAAATAGAAACAGAAACGTAAAGGAGGCTTTCTCCCACTACATAAAGGTTTTTAGAAGAATTATCTGATGAGTAGATGAATAATTTTCCATTCAGTAGAACTGAGTTTTCTGACACTAATCACTTGTACTGTTTCTTTTTTACCCTTCACCTCAGTGATATAAATGATAAATTGCCTAACTCTTCTCTTCTCTCTGAAATGCTACTTTTGATTGAATGACGAGATACGATATAACCTAAATAATGAAACAAAAGCATATGAGGGGAATATTGGGTACCCCAAGCTCTCATATCCCACTGATGATCCCTTGTCAGAAGAAGCAGTAACTCTCCCCTGCTACTCCCCTCACCTTGCTCAAGCTGTCCCTTTTGTGCCTAAAGCCCTTGAATTGACCTTACCTAGGTCCTCACCTTTGAAGTGGAAACCAGGACTTGTCAAGTTCCGTCTCCACCTGTACTCATTGCCTCCAGACCTATATCAAAAGTCATATCACACAGAATGCTCTAGAGGGTCTGAAATTTGTAACACCAATTAGAGTGTCACATTTGGGAGAAGAAAGCTTGCACGTGAAAACAATTGTGAGGGGGCACCCGGGTGGCTCTTTTAGTTAAACGTCTGACTTTTGCTTTCGGCTCAGGTCATAATCTCACGGCTCATGAGTTGGAGCCCCACGTCAGGCTCTGTGCTGACGGCGTGGAGCCTGCTTGGGATTTTCTTTCCCTCTCTCTCTGCCACTCTCCTGCTCATGCTCTCTCTCTATTTCTCAACATAAATAAGCACTTAAAAAAACAGTTGTGAGGCAAACCGTAAGACTCTTAAATACAGACAACAAACTGAGGGTTGATGGGGGGACAGGGGAGAGGGGAAGATGGGTGATGTGCATTGAGGAGGGCACCTGTTGGCATGAGCACTGGGTGTTGTATGTAAGCGATGAACCACTCCCACGGTTCAGATTAGCCTCTGTGACCTCCCCCAAAACAAGAGCACACCTTACACACTGTATGTTAGCCAATTTGGCAATAAATTACATTAAAAAATAATAAGAAAATAAATTTTAAAAAATGTAAAAAAGTTGTGAGGTTGCCCTTCTGTATATCAGCAAAATTTTGGAAAATATGTTTGAGAAGGGGTGCTGAGGGGGTGGGCTGAGGGAAGGAGGACTGTGATTTCTATCAGGGTAAAGTATTTGGAAAGTACATGTGAAATACATCATGGAATAGGCTGTGTCTTGGCCTAAGTGTTGCACGTGGTTTCCTTGAAAGATGCCTGAGTGACAATTTTGATCAGAAGTCTATTTAACTCACATGATGGACCTGTGCAGAAGACACATGGGTCTGGGACAATGACGGTGAATATTGTGAGCTTAATTAAGTGATATATTCCGTTGCAGCTGCTATTGTATATGTGGGCAGATCAGCCCAGGCTCCGGTAACTGTTATGCAGCTGTTGAGCTGGAAAATCCTCCTTCCTTTTTTAAAATGTATGCCAATAAGGAAAGAACATCAGAAGCCGTGGCTTTTACCTGATAGACAGCTATTTAGATTCATCAACTGCATCAAGGCTGCAACAGCTGTAGTGATATGTCTACAGGACTTAGAAAGTACTGAGTATTCTAGAGGCCATAAAAGATCACATGACTGCCAGAGAGTAGAAAATAAATTCCATTAAAATAACTACAGAGCTCTGGGACCTCATTGATGTTTCTGGACTCTGTTTATGTCAAAATTGCCTTTTTAAAGTAAAAGTTAGTTGGTATATCTTACACCCCCTGCCTTTCAAACAAACAAGCAAACAATAGAATGTTTGGTAGACCTGTTTGATGTTTGGGAACACTTTATACTTGAGAGAGGAACAGAGTCAGAGAAAGGCTTCCTGCTGGTCTGGGCTACAAGGCAAGTAACAAGGGCACTGTCTCTTTTGAACCAGTGACTTGATGGTACAGAAGTGTTTATAGCAGATTAGGAAGCTGTCTGAACTGGTGGAAAGACGCAGCAGGAGAATTACCATGGACACCCAAGTATTTGAGAACAAAGCCATGTCTCTTCACCTATACCTCTTCTCCTTTTGAGAAACTGCTCCTTGTTTTGCCCTGGTCACACATGTAGACTGGATGCCTGGTCATCAGATAACAGCTTCCCCTGTAATCTGAGGTATCCGTTTTGAACTTTCCAGGAAGCTATAAAGTCAGAAGGCTGGCAACAGTTTATTACAAATTGCAGTGACATACAGAGACCCGGCTTAAAAGCACAGATTAGTTTTGTGAGCATTCCCAGTGGGCACACTTCTCTAAGATTGTCATCCCTATTCCAGTCAGTACCTACTGCTTTATAGGTAGTTTCCAGGACCTAAAGGGGATAAGAGAAAATGTTGCACTACATGCTGTCAGCCAGAGGCAGGTTGTTGTGACTTTTGTAGCCATGGAAGTCTAAAGAACCCTGGGAAGGGTCATTCTCCCCGTGGCCATAATTCCAAGTAGTGAGTCTCATTATCTATTTTGTTTGGTAAAGAGATGTCTGAAGCTACAGACATCACTTCACTGAGAGATAAGTAGCAGCTAATTGTGTAATTATGGAAGAAGAATTTAGGGTGGGAGACGTATGGCTTTGTGAAAAAGAAGATTGCGTAAGACTTATCACCCTGATTTTCTGAGCTTGAAAATACATTTTCCATGTGAGTGATCATGATGAGCTCTGGTGTGGAAGAGAATTTCAACAATCAGGTAGATAGTGACATCCATACATCACCATCACTACTCTATCAGTCAGTTTCCTTCCCTGGCAGAGAAGTCACCTCAGTGCCTTCTTGAAGGGTCATGAACAATGGGGCCATGGTGTTAGGAATAACATTTCACATAAGCTCACCAACAGATATTTATTCCCATGGAGATTAATCTGAGTACCATCACTCATAGGGAACCAGTTCACTAGCAAGAGTGACCAACCCTGCGACTAGATACGGTCCTATACCTTACATGAGTCAGTCAGCCATATGCCAATAGTTCAAATATATCCCCTTCTTCTAGAATAGATTACTCTCTGTATTTCGATTCCCTTTCATTGTCTACCATGCTTCTACCAATGACCCCACCTATGGACTTATTAATGCCTTTTTTATCATAATATATGAAGTATCTGGCCTTATAAAAAGATGATAGATCTTTAGAAGCCTTAATTTTTGCAATTGCTGGAGGACCTTGTAAGATTGGCATCTGTTCTATAGGATCTGGTATATAGCAAACCAGTGGCTGATATTTTGTGACCATTCTCCCATAGCCAGAAAACATGGGTCTGGGCCACAAAGAGACAGAAGAAGCAGTCATTGATACACTTCCCAAATTTTTGTACTGCATCATCTTTTCCCTAGACTCTACTGATTTGGAGGTATTAGGACTTAATGTTTGAATGATTCCTCCAGAAGACATAATAATGGTTCCATCCAATTAGAAACTGAGGCTGCTTCTGGCCATTATAGGTGCCTCATGCCACTGACTAAATGAGCAAAAAGGGGGGGGGTGGTTTCTATATTTGGGGTTCTTTTTTCTAGTTATCAAGAAAAATAGGATAACAGCTAAGCAATGGTAACAGAGAAATATCCCCTTGGGCAGGGATTGCCTCTTCTACAGAAGTTAAATAATATCCAATGCAGGCAGATTTCTTATGAATGAATGAAGTTTTAAACAACCTCACCAGGCAAAGAATTCCAAATTAGCTGAGGTGCTACTGAAGGAAGATGAGTATAGAATGAATAGTGGAAGAGGGAACTTATTAGGGCCCCGAAAATTTCAGAAACATAGATTTTTGTCTTTACTCCTGTCACTCTCCACTTACCCCCTACCTTCTCTTCTCTTATTTCCCTACCCTTTTATGCAGGATAGTTGGAGATGATTAATATCACAATTGAGCTCTCAGTTGAGAGTCTGTCATTATATAGTGATAGAACTGGAGGAAGAGTGCTGGATACATTAGCCACTGAGAATTTTGATTGTTCCTCTCTGGAGAGAGGAAGAGTATATTTGTGTTAAGCACTAGCATGTTATTGGGATGTTTAAGATGGAATATATTAATGTTGATGAAGCCAAAGCATAGACTGTAGTTGACATTTGGTATGTCTGCTGGTTGGCGTGAACCATTTGACTATCCTTCCTATGTTTGGCGATGTTCCTCTCCTAAAAGTAGCAAGATCTGAAGCCTGGGAACTGTCTTTCCAGCCTCCTTGGGCATTGTGAGAAAAACCCTATTTGTCTTACTATTAACTACAAGTTAACTCTTATTAAGTATTAACGGTTAACTAGTTTTGAAACTTATTGGATACAGTACAATTGGGTTCTTCTGGGCCGGAGAGATTCTTTTCACTACTCACATACTGGAGATGGTAAATTGCAAGGAAGAGGGTTGTTCTGTTACACATTCTCTTAAAAACAAGGCAAACATCTATGTCACATTTTTCTTTTTTTCCAAAATGAAATATCTATTTCATAAGAATGTACTCTTTTTTTTTTTAAGTTTGTTTATTTTGAGAGAGACAAAGACAGTGCAAATGGGGGAGGCACAAAGAGAGAGAATCCCAAGCAGGTTCTGCCCGGTCAGTGCAGATCCCAATGCAGGGCTCAAACCCATGAACCATGAGATCATGACCTCAGTTGAAACCAACAGTTGGATGCTTAACCAACTGAGCCACCCAGGCGCCCCGAATATACTTTTATTAATAGACCCAGATATCCACAAACTAATCTAAGTACTACAGCTAAACTAAATTGAAGATATTTTTTCTCCAAAAGCTATTTTGCTTGAAGAAGCATCTCCAAAGCTGTTCTTATTTTATTTGGAAGAGAGCAAAGAGTGTGAACAAGTAAGTGCTCGCTTTTGAGTTATGCCAAGAATTAGTCTAGCATTTTAGATTTCCGTGCAAAATAATTTCACAGGCTCTTGAATGTGACATGAACATGAATGTAACAAATCCCTGTATTATTACTCTTTCTTCACTTAATTGACACAGTTTTCAAATTGTTTAGGGAAAAAATGCAAAGCATTCCAGAACACTCTAGAGTTCTGCCCTCTCTTTAAGGTTAATCCATTTTGTTCATTTTGTAAACAGTATTTTCGGAATGGTCAATATTCAAATATTTATTATTGTCTTGGGTTTACATTAGAGTGTAAGCATTTTTCCAGAAAAAAAAGTGATTTTAACATTATTCATTAAATGATCTAACATATAATCTGGCAACAGTATTATACGAAGAAAGTCAAGTCTCAGAGGTTCCTAGGTTCACAGGTGAAGATGAGCCAATTTTTTTTTCCCAAACAAAAACCTGTTTTAGGGTTAATCACAGAGAAAAAAATGATACACTGATAGAGTAAAAATTGAAGTTGGTCTGTCTTTGGACATTAGGAGGGCAGTATGGGTATGTTGGGTACTTGGTGGTTTGAGAAGAGTCATGTGAATGGGAGAATACCAAAATAAATTTTAAGTTAATATGTTATTTTTATCTAGCATGTGAAAAATGCAAAAGCTGCAATCTTTGTTTTCATTCTTTTTAGATTAAACATGTTTTTCTTGAAGGAGGTCTGTTTGTCTGTCTCTCAGTCTCTCTCTCTGGCTCGCTCCAGCTCTTTCTAACTCTTCTGGCAAACATAAGTTTGAAGTTAAGTTTGAGTTGAGCCCGAGATATTTCTGGCTTAGGACAAATTTGGCTAAGAAAGAAGATTCCCATTCAACCTTTGGATCCAAGAAATCCTGCTGGACCAAAACAAATACCACTGCCGCCTACATACTTATGTTCTCTGACTTTCTAGTTCACAAAGGTCAGGAGCAAGCATTATTAAAATGGGCATGCCAGGAAGGGGTAAATACCATTTTGCCGTAATTTATACTTTAATCTACTCTGGTAAGTGCAAATAGCTTGGCCTTACTTTACCTCCTTTTGTAATGCATTGCACCCCTTGGTACACACAAATTTTATTTTTACTTAATCACAGCCCATTACAAATCCAAATGGGAACCTTTCCAGCACTACATGCCAGTAATGTGGGTTTAAATGCCTGTAAAGTTTCCCTAGATAATCAGACTTCTATTATGTCATCACATGGGCTGCCTGGGAAGAATGTTTAGAGAACTGAAACCTGGGGGTGGGGGTGGGAGGTGGGGGGTGGGAGGCGGGAGGGGGAAGGTGAGAGGAATTCTCAAGAGCATTTCATTGGGAATACAACTCTGCTCTACTTTAGAGCAGACTAAATATTGAGGATAACATAGGAACAAGCGCACACATATCTTGGCAATAAATTATTTTTGTTTTTTTCTCTCTGGCACATTTTTGGTAATTCCTTCTGTTTCTGTTCAGGCAGTAGTTCCCCATATGTTGGAGGTGTCTCGCATTCATTAGTCAGACTGGGTCTGCTGTGATTTGCAGTGCTTGCTTTCACAATAGCCATGTGCGCTATATTTCTTGAACGGGAACTTGCACAATGCTTCCCATTTGCCCTCAATCACTAGCAGATGCAGAACAGTCAGATCATTTCCCTTTAACTAGCCTAAGGGACTAAAGGAATTCAGAGGAATTCTAAACCAAGTGGTTCCTCTGCTTTGCCTGACTTCACTTCTTGAACCTAAGGCTCCGTAAGAATCCAAGGGCAATATAATCTGACTCCTTCTGAAGTATTCATTTCCTTTACTTTGTTTTTCTTCTAAGCATCAAACTTTGTAAATTCAGTTATCTTTAGGCATTCATGGTACGTGTGAATTGGTATTGGAAGAAGTACAGCATTGAAAACTAATTTTGTACTTTCTACTAAAGTGTCTTCATGTTTTTGAAAAGGTTCTGAAGCATCGAATAGCAGACAGGTCCCTTGCGGTCAAGAGGCCTGGGATCAGTTTAGGGCTTTGCCGTTAGCCCCCAGATGACTTAGAACTGATGGAAATCTCTGGATCTCTGGTTCCTCATCAATAGACTATGGCTTTGAGACACCAAAAACATGACCTCCCTCTCACTTGCTTATCCTGACCCAACTCCTGCCATTCAAAGTTATTGTTAATTGCAAATCTGTATATGCGTATGTAAATGCATACACACATACAGACATCCATTAGGTCCCCAGATGGATCTGAGAATCTAGAAGGGGAGGGGACTCAAAGGAGAATTTGAAGAAGACTATGATGAAGCAGAAATTAATGAAATTGGAGGGGCTTTGGATATGGTGTTGAACATGGAAATTTGAGAAAACAGAAACAAGAAAAGCAAAGAATAGCCTAGAAAAGACAAAAGAGAATTATAAGAAGAAAAGAAATAAAATCTCGAACCTCATTTTTCTCCACTTTTTTTTTTTTCCTCTAACAAGAAAATTCTAGTGCCGAGAGTTTTATTGATTTATCTCTGCTTTGGACCCTGGACTTTAAGTTCTGGCCAAGAAAGAACATTCCCTGTTGAAAATGGAGACTGCATTTCTTTGCTGCCAGGAGTAAATGGTTCAACACAGAATGTGTTGGGGCCTGTAAGGCTTAGATCATTCAGCAAGTGTACTTTCCAAAGCCGCTTTACATGACCTAACCATTGAATTAGAATTACTCTCTAACTTCCGCTTATCACAAAACAGGCTTTAAAAACAATTTTTTTTAAACATTTATTTATTTTTGAGAGAGGGAGAGACAGAGCATGGGCAGGGGAGGGTCAAAGAGAGAGGGAGACACAGAATCCGAAGCAGCCTCCAGACTCTGAACTGTCAGCACAGAGCCCAACACGGGCCTTGAACCCACGAACCATGAGATCATCACCTGAGCTAAAGTTGGACACTTAACCAACTGAGCCGCCCAGGCACCCCTAAAATAGGCTTTTGTGATTTAGGGTGTTGGTGTTGACCAACCTTGTTATTTTGCTCTTGTTTTTAAAGCTCTCTATATTCTTTAAAAACAAAACAAAACAAAAATTACTAATGATATATTTCCTATTCATTTGCTTTCAGCTTGTTGTATGGTTGTTTGGTAAATAGTATTTGAGGTCTAGAGGTATTTCAGATGGTTTCATTAGTCCTAGTTCAAGAGATAGGAAATTGTGTCCTGAAGTTTTGCACAATAGTTATACTAGTATGGGTTTTGAGTCCAAACTTATGAAGTTAAAAAAAAAAAGAATAATTTCAAACCTCTAAAATGCTACATTATGTCTAAGCAAAATTATTACGGTAATCCAGAAAACGCTTGCTAAAAACCATACATTTACTGATAGGATGAAATATTTCCTCCAATGTGTTAATTTCCATTTTGCAAAAAACTTTCATTTGGAAAAAAAATTGTGCAGTTTTGATCAGCAGTCATGCACTTAATGAAGCTTTTTTATTTCCGATCACTTGTTGAAGAAGGTAAATATTACATACATCAAGCATTTAAAGTTTAAGAATGACACAGTTGCTTACAAAAATGAAACGTCTCATGTTTGTTTAATTCACAGCTAATTACATATTGCAATGCGGAGAATGCCCAGTGTTAAACTAGGGCTCTGGGTATCTCTGTCGGTTTATATGTCCTCTGTGTCTGTTGAATGTAAACTACTGGCTGAGGTTGTCATGCACACAGTATTTGTCTTACAATGAGGATGTGTGTTTCAATTTCTTTTCTTTTTTTTTTACCTGGCACACACAAAAAGAAAGAACATAGCTTTATAAAACAGGTATATTCCACTCTTGTTTCCTTGCCCCCCCCCTTTTTTTTCTGCACACAGCCAAACTTTTTCTGCGGCAGTATTGGGTTAAAAATTTTTAGAATGACATATAGCAGCATATTAGACTGACAAACGTACAAGTACATATTTTACTTGAATAATGTCTTCATTATTATGATTTCATACATGGAAAGTGCTCAGATCAGTGACTCTCACACTGTGTTGTCAAGTAACTTTAGCCACTCTTGTATTTTGCTACTATTAACCTGATTTTCTCTCCCTTCCCAGCCCCTACTCATTCTAAGCAGGAAAGCAAAATGGCAATCAGCCTGCCCAGTCCATGAAACAGAGAGAATAGGAGGGAGTGGATTGCCAAGAATGAGTTTAGGTTCATGGAGCCTTGTTAATAACAGCTAGCATTTTTTTGAGCACTTATGTGTTCTTTCCATGAATGTTGTTTTAAATTTCTCACAAGAGCTCCAGGAGGTAGGTGTTATTGTTATTCTTCTTTTAAAGATGAGAAAATTGAGGTTGAAAGAAGTTAAATTATCCATGGTTACAAATTAGTAAGCCAAAGAGCAAGAAGCCAGGTCAAAAGTTTTCAAAGCCCATGCTCTGAGCCTGCTTATTCGACTGCCTTCTCATTCTAGTCACCAGTTATGTTCTCAGTTCTGTAGCTACCCAGCATAGGTGCTCAGTGAATTTGTATTGCATTTATTTGGTCCCTATGATTTATGTGGCTGTGTTTTTATTATTTTGTGAAATATGATGAGTTGTATTACCAGCTATAGTTTATACACAGCCGGGGTGGAACACAGGACTCTTACATCATGCTGCCCAAGAGGGTCGGCCTTTGTTATAAAGCATCCCTGGTGTCAAAAAGTTCATCACATTAAAATCCCCAGTACGTAAGACAGTGCTTGGTACCTGTAGTATCTTAATAAAAATTTGTTCATCCATTCGCTTTAACGGATTGTTTTCTCCCGTGTTCATACCCCTGCTCTTATCTATAACATTCTCTATTCTCATCCCCATATATCCCCTTTGGCAATCTTTCCTATTATTCTTGTGTACCTAGCTCTTTCCTTCTCCAAGCTTAAACCCATAACTTTTCAGCTATACAACTGCTTCCCAGGCCACCCTGAATAGAAAACAATGCTTCCCTCTCTGAAACCTGAGAGCCTTTATTCTCTGTACCACTCACTTGGCACTTATTGCTGACTGTAGCTGGCAATTTTCCAAATTCTGTAAGCTTTTTTCCCCTCCTCACTAGTTATAAGCTCCTCCAGGCCCGGAACTATTTTATATAAATGTGTGTTTAACATAGTCACCAAATTAGTGCTTTTTACATAGTGAATTTTGGGTTTACTACAAAGACAGCTTTATTACCTGCTACATTTCTGTGTGGAGGAAAAACACTTGATCCATGTGGCTGTTCAGTTAGCTCAGGTGCAAAATGAAATTTCCATCTTAGAGAAGACCACTTACAGTCGAAGTGAGGCTGTCTGTGTATGTATGTATGTATGTGTGTAAATAGTCTGATCGTATGTATTTAGTTTACAAAACTAAAATTAAAGAATTTTTTAAAGAACCTTGTCGATGAATGCCACTTCATCAGGTCAAATTAGTACTTAACTGACTTAACGAAGGGTGATAACATCTCCAGTGATGTAAAATTTGGGTCTAGATGCTAGCATTTACTATGCCAGCAATCACAATGGATAATTCCCTACTAAATATAGCGAGAATGTGCTAAAAGTGACTTGTTAATCTAAAGAGGTATTTTCTATTGGAAATGCACAAAGACTTGGCTCATACCATGTTATACATTTTTGTGGAGTTTCTTCTGAAGCCCTAAAATTAATTGCAAACCACGGTTAGTGCAAAGGATGTTAAATTTGAAAAAAAAAAAAAAAGATGTATGAATGAGTCATCTTGATTATTGCCCAACCTCTACACCATAATTCTTTATGTATTATTTTCTAGGATTGATGCCATTTACTTTGATTCATCTATTCAGTTTCTCTAGGGATCCTGCTCAGAACCAAAGGAGAGAATATGCTTCAGAGACAATAAATTCATGCCTTCTGCTCGTCACTCT
Organism: Lynx canadensis; assembly: GCF_007474595.2. Classification (NCBI taxonomy): domain Eukaryota; kingdom Metazoa; phylum Chordata; class Mammalia; order Carnivora; family Felidae; genus Lynx; species Lynx canadensis. The sequence continues at coordinate 103,447,624 of NC_044303.2, read as the reverse complement.
CCAGCAGAGTCTGCTCCTGACGTCTTTTTAAATCATTTCTACTCTTTTATCCTGCATCCTTTCCTTTTTTTTTTTTTTTTTTTTTTTTTTTTTTTACTTCTGCTCTTATCACAAGGTCCTTCTGCTAGAAAGTAGTGATTGTGCTTATCTCTACCTTTATAGGGAGTTGAAGATTTTATGTTTGTTTTGGCTTTCTTTAATTAGGATACTTTAATCTATAGTGTGTCTGAGTGTATTATATGAAAGTGGATTAAACTTTTTACATACTGAAAGCACAGTTAATTGTGTATAAAGATAATTTCTTTCAAGTAAATCAGCCCTATTTGAATATCACTGAAAGCAAATGCTGACTTAGAAGGATCAACAGTCAATCCCAGGTTTCAAAACACTGCATTCTTAAAATGCCCCTTGCAATATATCATCATGTACATAAATTTCAAGATTCATCTGCTTCCTTAGTTTAAATGAGAAATGATTCTCCACCATTGTTATCATTTTACTCCTCCAAACCTCTGCCAATATCAAAAGAAGTAGGAGGTGTGATTGCTCTATGATTACTGGCTTATGCTCAGAATTTTCACAAAGCTGGTGGATCTAGCCTGTCTTCATTCTCTTTGCCCTACACTTTTTCTAGTCGCTGTATTTCATATTGCTTTGGATTTAGAAAGCTGCTCTGATTCCAGGCCAATATGCAAGTAGGATAGGGCATATCCCTTTGGGCTTTCCAAAGTGTTTATTTCTTGGAGAACTTCTTAGTAAGGGTAGCTTCTGAGAATTCAAAGGCCTAAGAACAAGTAAGTACATTCAAATTGTGATTCCTTAATAGTAAAATAGGTGTTGAGTTACGTATTTAGAAAACACCAGAAATACATCAGCCTTTCTGATCTACTTTCCTTCTTCATAAATCTAGTACCATCTGGAAGAGAAATAAGAAAGGTTGGCACGACTCCCAACTTATCTTTTGCTGAAAGTATAGAAGGATTCTTAGAGAAAGAGAATAACCTCCAGTTAGCTTTCTCTTGTTTTCCCTCTTTAAATTCCACACCCCCCCCCACCAAATTGTAGTTATAATGAAACATCACAAAGCTATTATGTGAAACAGTCAGAAAGAAGCTATTCCCATTCTCACTTTGAAACCTCAGGGAAATTTCTATTTTCTAAACATGGAAATCTTTCCTACACTTTCCGGCTATTGAAGAATAAATAATGAGAGCCACACACACAACAAAGATATTGTAGCCTTTGTCAGACTGGTGAATCATTTCTCAGTAGAAAGTACAATTGTGGCCAGTGGACTTAACTAAAGAAAGACAAATAATACAAAAAGACCTTCTGTGGTGTCTGAATCAAGAAGAGGCCAGCACCTGCAAGAGTTAAGTACTGCCTCACGACTTCCTTCATATTGCATTCCACTCATCCGGAGCTCAGCCTTGTTCAACACAGCTCCTAGCTTTTGCTTTGCCAGTGTGTGCTGAGATATATCCATTTTGGACAAAAATTGAGATTACACAACGTTAAAGCGAGTTGTGAGGGGTGTGAACCCTAAAGTGACCGGGTCTTCCTTGGAGATGTTAATAGTCAACACATTCAGAAATATCATGGAAAATGAATCAGATATGCCAGGGCATATCTCTGTCTTCTGCACAGTGGCAGCTTTAATACTGCACATATACCCAGAGAGTTTCAAACCTTTTCTTTCTCTTTTGTTGAGTGGGATTTTTTTTTTTTTTTCAATGGACTGGCAAAAGGGAACCATATGATTTCAGCAGTATAAGGGGAAAATCCTTTGTGCCTGCTTCGTGCTGAGTTGCACTCCCTGAACCTGTTGTGTGCTACCATCCGGGAAAGGGGGCATGTTTTAATCCCACCCCCACTCAGAAAATTGGAGAGACAGAATGGGTAGGGGGAGTAGATTTTGAGTTTGAGACAAAAATGTCTCTGCTCTATTTTTTGTGAAACATACAAGGCAAATAAGCCTACTGCTGGAATATTTTCAAAAAGAAACCTCAAGTGAATCACATCAAAAAATATACCCACATCCAGCTAAAACCTAACGGTGTGGAGTGCATTAAGCTACTGGGGAGCTTTGTCTTAAAGCTCCAAGAGCACATTCTTGGTAGAGAGGGGCAAGGTTTGTACTCGAAGCTCACACCCCATGCCACATCAGGCTTCGTCTCATCTTTTGGCTCTGTTCTCCTTGACTCAGAAATGAAAGGAAGAAACAAGAAAACTTGTCCCCATAAGGCTGATGTGAGGCAGGCGGGGGGAGGTGGGGCTGGAGGGGAGGAAGGAGGTTACACCGCTGTCAGTCATCCCCAGAAAATGCCATTTCTGTGGACCCAGTGCTCACTAAGGAAGCAGAAATAAAGCACTCTGATGTGGTGCTGCCCCCTCCCCCGCCGCACTCTCGCTCATTACCACTCTTTCTTTAAACTGCTGGGTAGACAGCTGGCAGCCCTTGCCTCAGAGGAGGCTGAAGTAAGGGAGCATATAAATTACTGTTGCATTTTACAGCTAAGATAAACTCAAACTGCAGGGTTATAGCCTGAAATGACATGAAGGGAAGGCTCCAGCAGGCCTCTCAAAAGAACAAGGAATAGAAAATGGATAGAAAGAGTTATTCAGGGAATATGGGATCGTGGAGAAGGAAAAAAAAAATCTAAACAAGTTGTGTAAAATCTGCTGCTTTAGTGGGTCTTAAAGAGCTTATGTCAGCTTAATTCTGTGTGGTAGCATAATGTAAATCTATGGGAAATGGGGCTTTAGGCATCTCTGCTCCATTCCATTTCTGCAGATTGCCAAGCATGGCAATAAATGTCAAGTGATTATTTATTTGATCATTAGAAACTTCATTAGATTTTGATTTGATGCTCTTCAACCTCCCCATTCCCTACTACCACCACCAAAAGGAAAGCTCAATTTTGAAATTCAATCCAGCTAGTCTGATTGGAAAAAAAAATGTTATGAAATAAAATCTAGTAAATACCAGCATCTAGATGACAACATTCTACATAAATATAGAATCTCCTCTCCAAGGAGCTTACAGCACTTCGCTAACGCGATGAAAGACACATTTTGGCAAGAGCGGTAGAATTTTTGGAAGCCTTTTTAGTATTTTGTTAGATGGAAGGCTGTTTCTGAGGTGAGATCAAACCCCTCTGGCTACAGACAGAGTCTGATTGTATGTTCTTGGCTTAACAGTCTTAGCTTATAATGTATTTGAACTTTCACTCAGCTTTCTTGGACTTGATTTATTTGCAGATTATATTACCTGGGAAGAGGAGTTTGCGGGCCCTTGTTGGCTTGGGTAATTTGGTACTCAGATGGCTGGTGCCTGCATGTTGATATCACCCTTGCTCAAAGCACAGAACCCCAGCTTTATTATCTTCATAAAAAAAAGGGGGGGGTCTTTTTACTGTAGACCGCAGCGTCGGATATATGTTTACAGCTGACTTTTTCATGGCAGTTTCAGTTTTTCCTGTGCCTTTCACGCTACAGGTTTCCTAGGAATCGTGTGTAGTGTGGGAAACAAAGAAAGGAAGAGAGAAAGCACAGCAACTGGCTTGCTTCCTCAGGGAACTGTACTTGCATGTCAAAAGACCCACCAAATAGGAATTGGACTGACTTTCATAAAACCAGGGATTTAAGCACAGTGTGGGGTATGTATTATTGCCACAGAGCACATGCTGCAAAGACGCATAAAGAGACAGGCTTTATCTCTCTGCCTGAAACCTTCTTGGAACCTTCTGGGAGTGCACATTCTAAATCAAGAATCAAAACGTTTTCCCAGCACAACTGCAAATTGAAAATAGGCACTTGAACAACACAGGCAGAGATATAGAAGAAGAATGACTTTGAAATGCCTACAACCCACCCCAAGCCACCCTGGGTCTTTCTGTAGACATGAGCAGTATTCATCTCCGCTAAAGGGTATGTAACACTCGGTAGAAACAAATGACAGCTGACAAAAAGATCCATTAGATGCCTGAACTTGCCCCTTGCCAGCACAGAGGTATTTTTCTGTTCTGTTTTTTTTTTTCCATCATAAAGAAAGGGCAGATATTTTTATTTCAAGAAGCATCCTATAGCCATAGAGTTTTTGATTATTGTTTTTTTTTTTGTTTTCTTTTAGCACTTGCTAATAGATCACAATTGCCACAAGCACCTCAATGATGAAATTTTTTTCCATTAGTCCAAGTGGTATGAACCATTGAGGAAAACAAGCTTAGGAATATGTTACCGTGCTGTATGTTTTAAAACAACAATAACAACAAGTTGGAGGTCAGGACATCCAGCCTCCTTTTGTGGGAGAAGTTGCTCTCATAAAAACAAAATCTTTATTGCTGCATTTTGATCACTGACATTTATCTAGTGTGTTCCTGACGAAGAACGTTGCACTAGTCTCAGCTGGCATGATGGAACAGCCACAACCTTCGAGGGTCTGGGTCCAGTAAAGCAAGTAAACAACCTACGTGAGGAAGGCGAGTCCTTCCTGAACAACATCTTTGCTGAAGCAAGAGAAGTGGGAGTTGAAGGAAGTGTGTGAGGCCAGAACCCCTCCTGAGCAGAGAATGGGGGTTGGGTGAGCGGTTACTTGTTTTTGGGGGGGGGGGGTGGCGGTGTTTGGAAGGAGCTCAAAGGCTCTTGGTAGGGACAAGGAGGGCAGGAACACAATGTGCTAAGGCCAGAGGAAGGGTCATGTTCTGGGTGAGGAACAGGGGATAGCTTAGTTTTAGCTGATCGTAGATTCTATGTGAGAGAAGTAATACCATACATGAGAAAGGCCAGAGTTTGGGCAAAAGGTCTCTATAACCAAGTTGAGGCATGTCAATCTGATACACCAGGTAACAGGGAGCAATTATGATTTTGTGTCTAGAGAGGATGCTCTTGCTGTAGGAATGTGGGCAGCAGGGATCGTCAATCTTTGAACCAGACGTTTTAGCACACAGATTAGCTGCTATATCTGTGCATTTTGTTCTAGGTGATTTGTCAATGAATAGGTCATGCCCCTGCATTCAATCTTGTGGGGGTGGAAGTACAGAGTTAACTAACCCAAGGAGGTGGCAGAGAGCAGGGAAAAGAGCAGAGGGAACGTGAAGGCTGCAGGGAACAGACTTCACAGTTACTCAGTGCAGCCCTGAGGCTCTGATGCAGGGAAAACATGGTTTCTCAGTTCTTGAGTCCCAACAACAGTGTGGGTGGAAGAGGTGAAAGGAGCATGATAGAAGAGGTCAGGAGATTTAAGAGTAGGATAAACCAGTGCATACAGGCAGATATTAAAGCTATGTGAGCAATCGAATAAGAATGGCATCATAATCTGCTGTCTTGCCAGGATGAAATTTATGTGTGTGTGTGTGTGTGTGTGTGTGTGTGTGTGTCTCTGTGTGTGTGTTGCCTCTAACCAGAGAGTTCCTACCTGATCCTAGATGATGGAGAAGACAGAAAATGACCTTAAAATAAAGGTTTCACTTCTGTAAAGTGCCACTAGGGCACTTAATGTAAATATATATTTGTATAAATATTTGTAATATTCATAAGCACTATTTACATAGATATTTAAATAGTTATATAAATATAGAGAAAGTTGTCCTGGCTACTGGCCTAATAAGATACATGTATTTTGGGTGACTTTTTAAAAACTGCTTTATTTGATTATAATTGTGAAGCTAGATAACGAGTATGTGGAAGGTCATTATGCCATTTCCCTAACATATGTGTATATTTTGGGTATTTACATTAAAGTATGTATATGTATATATTGCCAATATTTAGCCAATACACATATCAAATGTGTGTATGTATGTGTATATACACGCATACTGTTTGGGTATATATATATAATATGTGTGTGTTTGTGGGTATATATGGATATGATGTGGATAAAATGTGTATCCATACATATAATGTCTGTGTATATATATGTAACATGTGTATTTATACAATGTGTGTGCATATATCATGTATATGTGTGTATAAAGTTTGTATATATATATATATAATGTGAGTGTGTGTGTATATGTATATATAAAGTGTGAGTGTGTGTGTGTGTATATATATACACACATACACACACAATATGTGTGTGTATATGTGTATAAAAATAAAAAGTGTGTATATATGTGTGTATATGTACATAATGTGTATGTATCTTTATAGTGTGTGTGAATATATATGATGTAGGTGTATATACATATAAATGTATATATATTAATGTGTGTATATATGCATGTGTATGTATAATGTATGTGTGTATACATATGTAATGTGTGTATATACATAATATGTGTGTATATATATAATATGTGTGTATACAAATAAAATGTGTGTGTATATATAATGTGTATATAGATAATATGTGTGTATGTAGATAAAATGTGTGTATATATAATGTGTAGGTATATATATAATGCATGTGTGTGTATATAGATAATATGTATATATATATATTTGTGTGCATATGATGTATGTGTATATATACATAATGTGTGTGTATGTTATACACGTACATATAATGTATATGTATGTATGTGTGTATACAATGTTCTGTGTGTATATATATAATGTGTATACATATGTGTGTGTACATAGTGTATGTGTATACATATAATGTATGTATATATGTGTGTTTATAAAATGTATGTGTGTATATATGTAATGTGTGTATATATAATGTGTCTCTGTATATATAATTGCATGTATATGTGTGTTTATATAATGTATGCATGTATATATATATATACATATAATGTGTGTATGTGTATATAATGTATGTATATATAATTTGTATATATATAATGTATGTATATGTGTATGTATATAAATGTGTGTATAATGTGTGAGTGCATATATAATGTATGTGTGTATATATAACAATGTGTATATACATATGACGTGTGTGTATGTGTGTATATATATATATATACACACACATACACACACGCATGCATACACACTGTGTGTATGTGTGTGTGTATATATAATGTGTGTATATACATAGAGAGAGAGCTTTATCCATAATGGGGGAATTAATGATAGAAAAGAAAGAAGCCTATAATGCACGCTGGAACAAGTCTTAATCTATTGTGCTCCCTGGCTGGAGGCCATGTATTAAAATGGTTGAGCTACAACATTGAAGCATGAAACTAAAACATAACACAGAAGGATTTCCGTCTCTCAAAATAACACCGGAGAAGGGCTCCCTGTCACATGCATGCTGAGTCAGAGCACCAGGTTAGACTGAGGGAGCACTACACTATGGCTCCAGCCTTCCAGGATCAGCTGGAGCCTCGTGGAGCCCCCCTGCAGCATGAATCCCCCCCCGGACTCAGCTTCCGCCCAGCTCTTGGTCACGTAGCACTTGAGCAGCACTTGGAAGGTTTAGAGCAGCTCAGCTCTTCTGTGCCTCATACCCTCGATGACTCACACCAAAATATCCCATCTCTACCATCGAGTATGTCAGCTGGACCTCCGTGTAGTGACTGGAAGAGGAAAGAGCCTTATCCTGAAGGGCTGCAGAGAGCTGGCGATATCCAGAGGCCCATGAAACCAGCCAGAACAGAAGACAGAGTTCTGCCTCAGTGCTCTGTGTCTGACCTTCATAGATGGCTCCATTGGCTCATATCGTCTCTCCATCCCCATGCTATTTAGAGCGACACTCACATTATCTAAGTAAAGGGAGTCAGATTCAGCTGAGGGGGGTTTTGTGGCCAAGGAATACTTGAAGAAAGCTGCATGAGAGAAGGGAAAGTGAAGGCCTATATACATTACTTTCGAGACTGCATTCATAATCTCCCTTTCCTGGGGTCTTTATCACCCAAAATAAAAATATTTTTTGCTTTTATTTCCTTTACTAACACAAATAGTCCACCTTAAACTGTAATTATTATTGAGATTTGCTAACTAGCTTCCTAGCACTTCCCCCATATGGATATTAAGTTCCTTATTGCAGAAGTGTAGGTTACACAACTTTGCAAATGCCATGGTCCATAAATTGTGTGCTGAGTTCTTGTGATGAGTCACACACTGCGCTAAGTACTTTTACATGAATGGACTCACTTAATTCTCAGAAAATCCTAAGGAATGTATCTGATATTATTGTCCCTACTTTACAGATGGGGAATTGATGCTTTGAGAGTTTAAATAACTGTCTGGTGTCATAGGATTGGAACCCAGTTGCTCTACCTTTAGTGTCCACGCATTTAATGAGTACATTTTATGTTCTCAACATGTACGTGCAGCATGGGCTCAGTAAATATTGATGAAGTGAGATAAGTCATGGTATAGGGTTGAATTAGGTTCCAAGGTGGGGCTATGGTGGTAGACATTGGAAAGGAGTACCTTTTTCTGTGATGAGAGCTGTGTGGGAGCTGGAGATAATATGAAGCTGGGATCATTTAAGCATACCCAAACTTGTGGAGTAGGCAGAGGGTAAGGGGGATGAGATTGGCTGCTAGGACAGAAGCAGGAGGCGAGCAGTAGGCAAAAGAATGTAGTAATTACAATTGGCAAGGAAATGGATAGAGATTTGGGGCAGGCTGTTTTCAGGATGTTAGGTTGAACTTCTCTGTCAAACCGAGTGCCAGAGAAAAACAAGGCAAGAGTGTGGTCAGATGGTAAGGAAAATCTAATCAGGGAAAACCCATGGTGTATCAGGAATATATTTGGCTGCAAAAAAGAATATGTTCATAAAAAACCGCTTAAACATTGGGATGTATTTTATTTATACAACAAGATATCCAGAGTTCCTGGATGATAGTGTTGGTTCCCTTGCTCAAGGATGCCATTAGGATCTTTTTTTCCTTTCTGCTTTGTCATCTCAGAATGTTCATTTTCTTATCTATGCTTGTCTCATGGTCACAAAATGTCTGCTGCAGATCCAGCCATTACCTCTGCAAAGTGAGACAGAAAGAAACCGTGAAGAATACAACCTGCCTGGTCTGCCTCTTTTACAAAGAAAGGTTACTGTGATGCCACTGTTTTCAGCTACGTTCTGTTCAGATCTTATTGGCTATAAGCAGGTCACAAGGTCACCCAGCTAGACAATTTCTGCTCTGAACAAAGTCATAATTCTCTTGGGAAATAATAGACCTTGTTTCTATCTGAGAAACAGATGAGAAACATATATTTTCTAGTTAAAATAGGAAATGTTATCTTTATTTTGTCTCAAAACCTGTCAAGTGGTTGCCTATCAAGTAAGTTCTGTGATCAACAAGGATTCATGCCCAGAAATGTTCCAGGGTCATGCTTGGCCATCATTTGTTATTTTGTTATTTTGTTACACACCTTATGGCATTGCTGCTGTCCTGGTTTGCCAATTTAAGTAACATGTCACTGAGTAATTATAAGATATTTCTCTATGGAGCTTTAAGGGGTTTTAAAGATAATATTTATTGTGGCAACTCCTCAGTGTGGTAATGTGGAGTCAAAGTCCTGTCGGAGCTAGGAATGGAATCCAGCTTCTCCAGCCAGTTAGAACTGAATGCAGACTTCTGTGGGAGATATCTCACAGTCTCTTTCTGTGGGAGCAATTGTATGAAATCCTCTTGCTTTCTGTGTATGTGTGAGGGTGGAATGCATTAGGTGGGGAAGAGACAGAGAGAGAGAGAGAAGAAATAGGTCGTTTATAATGTCTATTAATAAGGTTCAACTATGTGTTTCAATGTGAGAGCTAAAGTTCTTTCCTTCCTTCATGCCCTCCAATACCAGTTGGTATTGCACGGATTCAACATTGGGATTTTTGTATAACGGCCATATTTAGCATTGTGTTAAATGCTAGAATCAATTTCAGCTGTACATTTCTGAAACTGATTAGTTTGGTTCAAAATCATTCTAGCAGTGGTTTTTTTTTTTTCCTGGTTCATACAGCTCTTAAATTCATGAAGTTGATATGCAGTGATCCAAATAAAAGCAGAAACAAAACACTTCTAATTCTATAATCTTACAAAATAGGTTTTCCACTCTGCCACAATTCTAGGTTAGTTCTTATCCCTTTATGTTAAACGTTTTCTTTCTTGTAAAAAGGTGTCACGTTTGTAAGAGACTTCTCAGACCCTTCCTATTTAAGTACAAGAGCAAGATACCATATTTAGAAAATTATTACAGAATTGCTATAATAACTTATAACACTGTGTATATTAATTTATCGTAATTGCTTACTGTTCTCTCTTCCCAACAGAAGCATGGCTTCTTGATGGCATGCAATTCACCTTTTTCTCAGTTTGCAGTTGTGTAAACAAGGGGACAGACTGACAACCCTACGAGGGATAAAGCAGGCTTCTGTACTTAAATGACTTTTAGTCTGACAACTCTGATAGACAAACATAAAAATGTTTTCATTGTGCTCATCCATTTCTTCCATTTGAGGGGAAGAGGAACCAGCAATCTTAGATATTTCCACTTCAGTCTTTCATTCCAAACTCTCCTGCCTTTTCTGGGTTCCTGAACTATCATTTATAGCATCTCTCCTGTGTCTTGCTTCTCTTCCTCCCCACTTAGAATTTTCTCTCAGGCTATTGATGTCCTCAAATCTTTCTCATCCTAAAAATTCTTTTCCTGAATGTAGCCTTCACTCCCTTCCCGTGACTGCCAACTTCTATCTCCACCTTGACATGTTTCAGTGACCCCTCACCCCCATTATAGTATGGCTTTCACTGGATTAACAATTGTCAACAAGAAACTCGGATGGATGAAAAGGCCTGGCACAGACTCCACGTGGATAAATCTGTTCTACAGAAACAGAAGGGAGTCTGTGCCACTGGGGTACGTGACAAGACCAGAAACATTTGTGGGGATAGACACAGGGCAATCCTCTGGCTTTCTGTTGTGTAGAACACAGTTGCTGATGATCATGTCTGTGGATGAGAGAGGGTCATATCAGAGCTATTGGAAGCTTGACTGAATTCCCAGATCCAGCATCAGGTAGCCTAACCTGAATCACCCCATGTGGATGAGGTTTATTTAACCAACACCAATTTCTCATAGGTGTAGTATGAAGAGTAGAGAATAAATTACACTAGTACCCCAACACGTATCCATTGGACACTCAAAAAAATCCCCAAAAAACAACCCACATAGATTTCATATCCTCACAGGAAGACCTTAAGGTGACTAGACCTGGAGTCCTTACAGCCACCTTGAATTACCTTATCTAAAGCTCTGTGAGGCATGTTATTGTAGACAAAATAACCCAGATGTACAGAATTGTTTTGCTGGGGAAGGAAGAAACCTAGAAGATCAGGCCCTTTGGGAAGGGGGGACTGTATTCTTAAAAGATGGTTGTCATTTAATACACCAGATTTAGAGGTGGATTTTTGGGAAGGATAAGAAACCAACTTAGGAACTGGAGGCAATCATGGGAACCCATGTCATGAGGGATTTAGCTTTTATACTGCTTTTCCCTCGTGTTATGAGAAATGCAAAATCTTTTTTTCACAGACTGTGATCTCACTTTTGGACACTTCAGGAAAGCCTGATACACATGTATGACTTTTATAATGGATAAGTGGAGAAGACACATGGGGAGCCCAAGAGTGTTAGGAGGACTCAGCATCATCTCTGGTTCAAATCTATCCACTCCATCCCTCCAGATACAGTCACTGGAAGTGAACTTTCTGAGTGAAGCAAAATGAACACATATCCCATTAGCATTGCCTTGGTGTCTGTTCCACTTTCCTCTCTGTGAACATGTGCTTCTAGGGAGTCTATTTTATAGCCGTGGTATGAAATGCCAGCCCCACCATGCTCTCTCCGAAACCCTTACATTCTGCCCAGAGTTTACATTCAGTCCAAGCTCAGCTTGGTCCTAGACATCTCTACCTGGACCTACTCTTTCAGTCTGCTCCTGTTCAAGTTCTTTATCTTCTTTCTGCTACTCCACTATGTTCCTCCCTAAAAGAAACTGAGTTTACACAGTGATTTGAGATAAACACAAGGCATTGTGTGTGTGTGTGTGTGTGTGTGTGTGTGACAAAAGACTTTGAATTTCATCTCTAATCTTTTCCCCAATTTCATTCCTTCCTCTGCAATGCACTCTCTTCCTGCCCTTTTCCCGGATTCCGTTGGATTCCTCCTGCCTCTGTCATCACCTCCTCAAGCCACGTTCCATCAACATTCTGTTTCTAACCCACAACTAAACTTAAACACACCAGAAAACACAATACATACATAATGAAGTTTAAAATGTCTGTGTAGCATATTTTTTAGTGAGTTTCACCAACAAGCCCTTTTAGATTGATCTGCCCTTCTTCCCCTCCTTGAGTAAGAAGCCCTTATTCCAACACTCGACTAGCTAGTCTTCTAGCATAACATTTTTGTTTTTTGCTCCATGATTTTTTTTTGTTCACGCTTTTCTTTCTAAGCAAAATACTTCTTTCTTTCCCCTTTGCTACAGAATGTCAAGCACTTGATTATCCCACAAAATCAAATCCATATGTTTTGTTCTTTAGGAAGCAGCCTCTGACTCTTACCGCCTCAGAAATGCTGTGTTTTTCCCTAAGCATGTTTACAAAACCATGTGATAACATTTTGCGGGGAGAGTATCTACATTTTTTTGACCCAACTTTCTTGAACTTGCGTTGTCTTTTACATTTGTATCTCTAAAACCCAGCACAATACCTTGTATACAGTAGTTGCCCAGTAAGTGTTGAGTAACGAGAGAGAACAAATTTAGGGCTAAGTCATGACGTGCTGTCACTAAGAGTGGAATTCATACCACCAGTGGAGCCATTTGTTGTTGAACAGACCAGTCGCTACCAACCTCAACCGGCAAGCATAAGACGCATACATACAAACGCTTCTTCCTTTAGGTAGTTTTCCACCAGCCCATGAGGATAAAAACATAGAGAAGCTCCTCAACACATATCTCTAATTTATTTAGGATTAATGGGAGTTTTTTATTCATACACAAGAAAAATATTTTTTCCTAAGGTTGCCAGTGTAGGCTTTGAGGCTATATTCAAGACATTTACCTTCAGCAAGAAATGATTCATCTCCCTGAATCTCACTCTGAGTCTGTAGTAGAACTGCAGAATTTTCTGGAGTTTCTTTTATGTCCAGCAAGACTGGCTGGGACTGGGCATGAAAGCTGTCTAAATACTCTGTAATCTATTTCCTACCCACAGAAATGCAGGCTTCACACTCTCTCTGTTTGCTGTCATGAATCATGATGCTGACAAGTAGGTCAGATTTATAACATTAAACAAAAGCTGATAGGAGTAACTTCTTGCTGCATCCATTTGGAAGGAGCACTGGTGTTCTCTACCCCGGAGCTTCTCCTACCAACGTAAATGGAAAGCTACAATAGAGACTTAAAGATCACCAGTTTGTATTTCATCTTCCCTGGGACAAACAAGATGCGTGTTTTGCCATGAGAAGTGCCCATCCTGTTTTCTTTAAAGCTGCTTGCTGCTTTCTATAAATTCCGTTGAATTGTTGCTTTAAAGTCTATTCATATTCTATTATTAGGTTGTTATTATCCTGGCCTTTATTATAATGAATCATAATACTCTGTAGCTACATGACATTTTTCTTCTTGGATCATCCTGCTTAGCCTCATAAAAGAAATTAATCAAGTTACACCTTTAAGGAAAGCGTTAAGCTACTTCATTGTAAAAGCAAATTGTCTTTGTTTGCTCTGATTGCACCTGTGCACAGTTTTCCAAAGAGCAATGTTAAAATATCAGGGGAAACTTCAAATTGTCCATTCCTTAATCTGATTGACTGGTCTCCCAGTTTGTTTTTTTTAAATAGTGTTTTGAAATGCTAAGTGTGCAGAGCAGATAGATGTTCTTGAAGCACAACAAAGACCTGGGTGCTTACAGTAAGTATGTATATATAAAGTTAGTCTTTTCCTAGTACAGTACACAGTTTTAGATGTTTGTCAAGAGAAGGACTTGGTGATTTTGAGCTGGCCACTGTTCTTTTGTTCTTCTTGCCCACGATGCTTGCAGGAATCCATAGAGATGAAATGTTTCTGACAGTATCTCATAATGCGACTCTCCATCACCCCCTGCCTCTTCCCGCGCTTGGATCATTGTTACAATTCCATCCTTTGCAGAGGGAAATATGCAGGAAAGAAATTACCATATTTAATTTACATATGAGGGAGGAAACTTCTAATAATACCTATTGGGTTTAGATTTGAATTTAGTTTGTTTCTCCAGTGGGGGTTTGCTAAATACTTGGCACACTACTCCATCTCTTAAATTTATCTTTCAAATTTTCTACCTCTAATACAAGAAAATGGTAAGGAGATAAAGAGGGAATTTCTGTCTCGAGCTATGTTTTAGGCCATCCGCCTGCCATCTGTAATCATGGCTGTTTACAAGTTCAGCGTCACCTGGGTCTACATCAATGCAGTCTGGTCTGGTAATAGATTATTCTCACATTGGAGACACTCCACATACAGTCAGGCCTTTGGCTGTATGCCTTTTGACTTAGGCTCTGTGTGTATCTAGAAGCAAGTAAAGCATAGTCTGTTTATTTTTACTTTTTTTAAAAAAAAAATTACTTAAGTCCAAGTTAGTTAACATATAGTGTAATAATGGTTTCAGGAGTAGAATTTTGTGATTCTTCGCTTAAGTATAACACCCAGTGCCCATCCCAACAAATGCCCTTCTCAGTGCCCATCACCTAGTTAGCCCATCCATCCATACAACACCTCGCCAGCAACCATCAGTCTGTTCTTTGTATTTAAGAGTCTCTTATGGTTTGACTCTCTGTTTTTATCTCATTTTTCCTTCCCTTCCCTTCCCTTATGTTCATCTGTTTTGTTTCTTAAATTCCACATATGAGTGAAATCATATGGTATTTTTCTTTGACTGACTTATTTGCTTAGCATAATACATCCTAACTCCATCCACCATGTTGCAAATGGCAATATTTCATCCTTTTTGATCACTAAGTAATGCTCCATTATACACACACACACACACACACACACACACACACACACACATATGTATATATACCACATCTTCTTTATCCATTTGTCACTCTTTGGACATTTGGGCTCTTTCCATGATTTGGCTATTGTTGATAGCACTGCTATAAACATGGGGGTGCATGTGCCCCTTCTAAAAAGCACACCTGTATCCCTTGGATAAATACCTAGTACTGCAATTGCTGGGTCATAGGGTAGATATTTTTTTAATTTTTTGAGGATCCTCCATACAGTTTTCCAGAGTGGCAGCAACAGTTTATTTACATTACCACCAACAGTGCCAAAGGTTTCCCTTTTTTCCACATCATTGCCAACATCTGTTGTTTCCCGAGGTACTAATTTTACCCATTCCGATAGGTGTGAGGATGTATCTCATTATGATTTTGATTTATACTTGCCTCATGATGGGTGATATTGAGCATCTTTTCATGTGTCTGTTAGCCCTCTAGATACCTTCTTGGGAAAAGTCTCCGTTCAGGTCTTTTGCCCATTTTTTTCACTGGATTATTTGTTTTTTGGGGGGTTGAGCTTGATAAGTTCTTTATAGATTTTGGATACTAGCCCTTTATCCCATATGTCATTTGCAAATTTCTTCTCCCATTCTGACCCTTAGCTTTTAGTTTTGTTGATTGTTTCCTTTGCCATACAGAGCTCTTATCTTGATAAGTCCCAATAGTTCATTGTTGCTTTTGTTTCCCTTGCCTCCGGAGATAGGTTTAGTAAGAAGTTGCTGTGCCAAGGGGCCCCTGGGTGGCTCAGTCGGTTAAGCGTCCAACTGCAGCTCAGGTGATGATCTTGCTGGGTTTGTGAGTTCAAGCCCCTCGTCGGGCTCTGTGCTAATAGCTCAGAACCTGGAGCCTCCTTCAGATTCTGTGTCTCCTCCTCTCTCTGCCCCTCCCATGCTCATGCTCTGTCTCTCAATAATAAATAAACGTTAAAAAAAGAATTTTAAAGAATTTGCTGTGCCAAGGTCAAAGATTGTTGACTGTTTTCTCTTCTAGGATTTTGATGGTTTCCTGCCTTACATTTAAGTTTTTCATCCATTTTGAGTTTCTTTTTGTGTATGGTGTAAGAAAGTGGTCCAGGTTCATTCTTCTGCGTGTTGCTGTCCAGTTTTCCCAGCACCATTTCCTGAAGAGACTGTCTTGTTTCCATTTCATATTCTTTCCTGCTTTGTCAAAGATTAGCTGGCCATATGTTTGTGGGTCCATTTCTGAATTCTCTATTCTGTTCCATTGATCTGTGTGTCTGTTTTTGTGCCACTACCATGCTGTCTTGATGATTATAGCTTTGTAATACAGCTTGAGGTCCAGAATTCTGATGTCTCCAGCTTTGGTGTTCTTTTGCAGGATTCCTTTGGCTATTTGGGTTGTTTTTTTTTTTTCTGATACCATACAAATTTTAGGATTGTTTGTTCTATGTCTGTGAAGAATGCTGATGTTATTTTGATAGGGATTGCATTGAATATGTAGATTGCTTTGGGTAGTGTCAATATTTTGACAATATTTGTTCTTCCAATACATGAGCATGGAATGTTTTTCAATTTTTTGTGTTGTCTTCAATTTCTTTGATAAGCTTTCTATAGTTTTCAGTGTATAGATTTTTCACACCTTTGGTTAGATTTATTCCTAGGTATTTTATGGGTTTTGGTACAGTTGTGAATGGGATTTATTCCTTGATTTCTCTTTCTGCTGCTTCATTATTGGTGTATAGAAATGCAACTGATTTCTACACATTGATTTTATATTTTGTGACTTTGATGAATTCATGCATCATTTCTAGCAGTTTTTTGGTGGAACCTTTTGGGTTTTACATGTTTTATCTTGTCTGTGAAGGATGAAAGTTTGACTTCTTCCTTGCTGATTTGGATATCTTTCATTTTTTAGCATCTATCATGCTCATGGATGTCAAAAGAAAGCTGGATTAGCCATGCTTATATCAGACAAACTAGACTTTAAAACAAAGACTGTAACAAGAGATGAAGAAGGGTATTATATCATAATTAAGGGGTCTATTCACCAAGAAGATCTAACCATTGTAAATATTTATGCCCCCAACACGATAGAACCCAAATATATAAATCAATTAATCACAAACATAAAGACACTCATTGATAATAATACCATAATAGTAGGGTACTTCAACACCCCGTTTATAGCAATGGACAGATCATCTAAGCAGAAAATCAACAAACAATGGCTTTGAGTGACACACTGGACCGGATAGACCTAACAGATACCTTCAGAACATTTCATGCTAAAGCAGCAGAATACATTTTCTTCTTGAGTGCACAGGGAACATTCTCTAGAACAGATCACATACTGGGTCGCAAATCAGCCCTCCGCAATACTATGCGTATTTTCAGACCACAACACTATGATACTTGAAATCAACCAAAAGAAAAAAAATTTGGAAAGACCAAGAACACTTGGAAATTAAATAAAATCCTACTAAAGAATGAATGGGTTAACCAATCAATTGAAGAGGAAATTAAAAAGTACATGGAAGCCAATGAAAATGAAAACACGACAACCCAAAACCTCTGGGATACAGCAAAGGTGGTCATAAGAGGGAAGTATATAGCAATCCAGGCCTTCCTAAAGAAGGAAGAAAGGTCTCAGATACACAACCTAGCCTTACACCTAAAGGAGCTGGAAAAAGAGCAGCAAATAAAGCCCAGAATCAGCAGAAGAAGGGAAATAATAAAGGTTAGAGCAGAAATCAATGGTATCAAAATAAAAAAAAAAAAAAAATATATATATATATATATATATATATATATATATATATATATATATATAAAATACAACAGATCAATGAATCCAGGAGCTAGTTCTTTGAAAGAATTAACAAAATTGATAAACCCCTTGCCAGGTTTATCAAAAAGAAAAAGGAAGGGACCCAAATAAATAAAATCATGAATGAAAGAGGAGAGATAACAACCAACACCACAGAAATACAAACAATAATAAGAGAATGTTAGGAGAAGTTATATACCGTGGACATGGACAAACTCCTGGAAACATACAAACTACTGAAACTGAAACAGGAAAAGGTAGAAAATTTGAACAGATTCATACAGTGAAGAAATCAAATCAGTAATCAAAAATCTCCCAACAAACAAGAGTCCAGGGCCAGATGGCTTCCCAGGGGAATTCTACCAAACATTTAAAGAAGTGTTAATACATTTTCTTTTGAAGCTGTTCCAAAAAATAGAAATGGAAGGAAAACTTCCAAATTCATTCTATGAGGCCAGCATTACCTTGATTTGAAAAACCAAAGACCTCACTCAAAAGGAGAGTTACAGACCAATCTCCCTGATGAACGTGGATGCAAAAATTCTCAACAAGATACTAGCAAACCAAATCCAACAATACATTAAAAAAATTATTCACCACAATCAAGTGGGATTTATTCCTGGGATGCATTCCTGGCTGGTTCACTATCCACCATTCAACCAACATGATACATCACATTAATAAAAGAAAGGGTAAGTGCCATATGGGAATCTTGCATGATACCACTACACCAGCGGCGCAAGGGTAAGTGCCATATGATCTAAAAAAGCATTTGACAAAATGTAGCACCCTTTCTTGATAAAAACCCTCAAGAAAGTAGGGATAGAAGGATCATACCTCAAGATCATAAAGGCCATATATGAAAGATCCACAGCTGATATCATCCTCCATGGGGAAAAACTGAGAGCTTTCCCCATAAGGTCAGGGACAGAACAGGGATGTCCACTCTCACCACTGTTGTTCAACATAGTGTTGGAAGTCCTAGCCTCAGCAATCAGACAAGAATAGTCTGTTTAAAATAGCAGTCATAGGGGTGTGTGGGTGGCTCAAGTTGGTTGGGCAGCCGACTTTAGCTCAGGTCATGATCTCATAGCTCATGAGTTCAGGACCCACGTGGGGCTCTGTGCTGAGAGCTCAGAGCCTGGAACCTGCCTCAGATTCTGTCTCCCTGTCTCTCTGCCCCTCCCCCACTCACATTCTGTCTCTCAAAAGTAAATAAACATTAAAAAATAATAAAATAAAATAACAGTCATAAACATGAAGTATATACATGCTAGGAAGGTCTCAAAGCAATTTTTTTTCCTGTTTAAAACAAAGAGATAGTACTAATTTAGTCTAGTTTGAGAAATGATTCATAACTGAGATGTGAAAAAGTATTGGAGAATGGGATCAAAAGTCACAACAATCACTTCTCATTCCCACATACAATTCAAGTTCTCCTCTTTAACATTAATTGTGATGCACAGTGTAGAGTGAATAATACCCCCTCAAAGATGTCCATGTCCTAATCCCCAGAACCTGTGAATATGTTACATTGCAGGGTACTAGGGACTTCTCAGTTGTGATTAAATGAAATATTTTGTAATGGGGAGATTTTTCTGGATTTTCTGAGTGGGCCCAATGGAGTTAAACGGGTCCTCCCTCTTCTAAGGGAGGAAAGAGAATCAGTTATAGAAGAAGCTGGTATGATGACTGAAACAGAGAAAGATTCTTAAAGGTGCTACCCTGCGGACTTTGAAGATACAGGAACCGGCCAACAACCCAAAGAAGGCACATGACCATTTGAAGCTGGAAAAGGCAAGGAACCAGCTTCTCCTCTAGAGCCACAAAGGAACGCAGACTTGCCAATATCATGATTTTAGCCAGTGAAAGCCATTTTGAACTTCTGATCTCTAGAACTGTAAGATAATTAATCAATATTGTTTAAGCCACCTAACTTGTGGGTAACTTGTTATAATGATAATGTGAGACTAATATATTCACTACTGATGGTTAAGGGAGGTGTAGGGGTTAGGATCACATAACCCCTATGTCTGGGTTTGGGTCACGGTTCAGTGTGATCTTGGGCAACTTATTTATAGTCTTTGTGACTAAGTTTTCTTACCTTTAAAAGTCTACATGTATATCTCATACGGTATTTTAAGGATCAAATTAATTAGTTCATATGGAGAGCTAAGAATAATGCTACAACATATGTAGTTGATATTGAGCCATTTGAGTTAAAAATAGCTAGAGTTAAGCAGTGCATAGATTGAGGGGATTTTATTTTTTAAAATAGCGAGAAGAACAGAATTCTTATTTTATTAACCACCTAATAATTAGTGATCAGAGTTTATCTGTAGATGTGGTACATCTCTCAGTTTCCTATCAATTTTGATTCTGTGTCTATCATCGTGTTAAGATTACCCTCTATGTCTGCTTAGTTCCTTATATGGGAGTTGTTTGGCTCCTGAGCACTAACTTACAAAGTGAAGTAAGATACCCATCCAGGAATTCTATAAAGTTTGTTAATACTTACATGTGTTGGGCTCTAATTCTTTAATTCTAAGACAATAGATTTACCAAAATCTATTGTCTTAGATAAACTGTCATTAAAAAAAATCCAAAAACCAAGGACCTTAGCTTTCATGCCTTTTATTGGTTTAACAAGGGAAAGAGTAAAAGTCTTAGAAGTGATAAGCACAGAAGTTTGGATACTCATGTGCTTCTTTGGGAGGCTTATCAACAGAAAATGTGTGTTTCTCAACATGTCATTAATGTTCTAATGGTCCTTTAGAAAGACTGATCGTAAGACTAAAGTTGACCTTAGTCATGTTTTGAAGAAAATTTTGGAGTCTTGAATTGAAGATACAGTAATGATAATCATCTGAACAAAACTACCCTACAATTACTTGGTGAATCTCAAACATGGAGATAAGAAACAAAAAATAATCAGATGAGCACAAAGCAGTCCTTTGTTCTCAGGACAGGATATCACCCTGGTTGGTGGAAGGAGCAAATAAAGGGAGAGAAAGAGACGAATCATTTTTTTTCTCCTCAAACTCTCAAAGATGTTTTAATTTCTAACAAATCACCCACATCTTCCCATGTAGTGAATACCTCTTTATTGCCAGCACCCCCCAAAACAAAACAGTCAAGGACTCGTATGAGACCATGAAAGACTCAAAGAAGAATGTTGGTAAATGAAGCCAGACAGAGGATGAAAGGGGACTGAAAACCCATAGACGTGCTGACCTTTTCAGAGAGTGAAGGCCAGTGAGTCCCAAATTGCTCTGGAAAATATGGAGTGATGTCTCTGGACATGTTACAGAAAACATCTGGACAGCAGGGACTTGGTTTAATTCCCTGTAATTTGTTTTCTTCATGATTTCTTTGACAAGATTGTTTTGATCAGAAGGATCACTGAAATAAATAATTTTATACCGCCACAACAAGTCAGCATTATGTAGAATCACGCGATAATTGATATTGAAGTAACTTAATTATTTTTTCTGGTTTATTCCCAAAAGTCATACTCAATTTGCTCTATTGTCACAAGGAACTTCAAAGAGAGAACAAAGATGTAAAGAACTCTTTATCCACTCACTGAAAATTTATTGTGCAGTATATATAGTGTTAGGCACTGTTCTGGCCTCTAAAATGTGTTAAAATAATTCCTTTTAGTGGTGGATGGAAAAATTAGAAAGTATTACTATAGTCAAATAATTTGTTTGCCCTTTGGGAATGTAGCAAAGCGACTGTGGGGAATGGCTAAGGTAAGACAACAGACAGCTTCCAAGCTGAGGACAAAAAAAAAAAAAAAAAAAAAAAAAAAAAAAAAGGCACAATAAGGAAGTTTTTAGAGATAGGCACCGAGGACAATTCAGAGATCCTGCATAGGTCATTACAGGTCTGAAATCATGAAATGTGACAAAATAGTGCAGTGACCATGGGTCACTTGAATTTCTTGGGTTCTCTCCATTTTATTTTTAATGTGCTTTCTTCCCATTGAGTGATTATCTTAGGAGTCAACAGTTTTGACAGCTTTGACATATTTGTATTTCTACTCTTCCAGGAGAAATAGTCATTTAGAAAACATTCTGTTACAAACTGGGTTTGGGAGGAAAAAAAAATACCACCGAGACCCCTGAACCAGACCCCTAAACCTCCGTGTCAAATAAAAATGAGCCATCAATGTGTTGGCCGCTCCGCTTGTGGGGCTAATCAGTCTGCTTAGCCTTACAGGATGGTCAGAGTAGTTAATTAAGAGCCAGGGGAACTGGGTTCCACAGAGCAGAGAGCAGTTTACAAGTGAATGCAGGGTGAGGTAGCTTATGGCCAGTGCTAACACATTAATCCCAAATCGGTTAACCAGTAGAGTTTAAAGAACAACAACATCTAAATTGGGCTTTGAATAGTTGATGACAGCAGCTGAACTATTAAAGAAAAAATGTGTCTTTCCTCTAGGAAGCCTATATGCCTGTAATTACTGAGCTTATTTTCTCTGATTGGATACAGTTTCTCGCAAGAATATTTTCTTTCCTCTGAAACATGAAGAGGAGCTCCAGTGACATGTTTTTGATGGAAGGGATAGAAAAATGATATGCTTTAAAGGGGTTGCCAAATTAACTGACTGGTTTCAAAAAATCCAGCCCATAATTTCTGCTGTACAAGTAGGTATACAACAGGAGAGCGACAGAAATGGAGGGTTAACTTTTCGGCTGAGGGCAGGTTGGGTGTGATGGTGGGATAATGAGGGCGTCCACCACCACACAGACTTTGAGATTAAAAGGAAGCGGTATTTAGAAGACAATCAAAAGACAGGTTTTTAAAATACAGTGATGACAAAGAATCTTGCAAGAGAATGGAGTGTAATTCATCATGAACTTGTGAACCATTAACTCAGATGAAACAGTGATCTTTCCAGCCTTCTAACATTGCCCTTCAGAAAGAGTATTGTTTGCAAAATCACTTCTTGCAGAGGTTTGAAACAGCGCATAATGCAGGTGACACTTCTGGATCAATTCTTCCTATTACCTCTTTTTCTTATGTATCACACGTGTTACATTTCTAATAGTTTCCATAGAAACAGATAATGTTGGACTTTTGAAACTGTGGTGGTAAGAGGTGAAAGAGCCAGGAAGATAGTTGGAGAAGGACTGACCCACAGATGTGTTAAAATAAAGTTGAGGATGCGTGACATTTATGTGCTAATTGAACAGCACAAAGATTTTACAGCACAGAGATTTCATAACGCTTCACAAACTTGATGAGTAAAAAGGTTGGACATGAGACAGTCACAAGTCCAAAGTTTGAGCATTAAATTCTGATCCTAAAATTGTATGCATCTATTTATCTATGTGTTTACAGTACCTTAGGATTCCGTGGTAGTCTGCTAGCCGTCACATGCTTTACTAATTTATGTAAAAAGGCACAACCAAAATTGATGATGCATTCCTTCTTTCGTGAACCTGTATTAAAATGCCTATCATATGCCAGGCTCTCATCAAGGTGTTCCAGATCATTACACAAAGCAGAGGATGTTCCTTCGCAGAGCTTACATTGAGGTGGCATTGTAGACAGTTAATGGAGTGAAATGTTACAAATCGCTACGTTCTGTGAAAAACCAAGAACAAAAACAAAAAACAAAACAAAACAAAAAAAACACTTGAGGGTGCCTGGGTGGCTCAGTCGGTTGAACGTCCCACTGTTATTTTTTCAGATTTTTAAAAAAATGTTTATTTATTTATTTTTAACATTTATTTATTTTTGAGAGAGAGAGAAAAACAGTATGAGTGAGAAGGGCAGAGGGAGAGGGAGACACAGAATCTGAAGGAGGCTCTGGGATGTGAGCTGTCAGCACAGAGCCTGACGTGGGGCTCAAACCCACGAACCATGAGATCGTTACCTGAGCCAAAGTCGGACACTTAACTGACTGAGTCACCCAGGTGCCCCTGAACGTCCTACTCTTGATTTTGGCTCAGGTCATGATCCCGGGTCATGGGATTGAGACCTGTGTTGGATTCTGTGCTATATAGAGCCTGCTTAAGATTCTCTCTCTCTCTCTCTCTCTTTCCTCTTGCCCTTCTCCGCCTCTCATGTGCGCACGCTCTGTCTCTTTAAAATTAAAAAAAAAATTTTTTTTAAATAAAAAAAAAGGAACAATTGAGTAAGCTAAAAGAGCTGGGCGGTTGGGTTGTAATTTTGATGAGGGTGGTCCCGGGAACTTTACTGAGAGCATGAATACTTACTGGAATTGAGGAAATAGACCATGGAAGGAGCTGGTAGACCCCTCCAGGCGGGAGGGACTGCCTGCTTATTCCTGCTGCAGCAGGGATAACGGTGTGGCTGGAAGGGAGAAAGCAGATTAGCAAGTGGGATGTCCAAAAGGTAGCTGTCAGCCAGATCATCTGAGTTTTTAGGCCATTTTAAGGATTTTGGCTTTTACTGTGAGTAAAATGAAAGGCCAGTAGGTCATTGGTCCTTACAGAATGGTCCCTGGACCAGCAGCACAAGCATCATCTGGGAATTATAAGAAATGTGAATTCTCGGGTCCCGCCCACATCAAAATTTCTGGAGATGGGGCTCCTCACTTTGATTTAGTAAGTACTCTAAGTGATTCCGATCCATGTTCAGGTGGAGAATCACAGCAGTGGATGATTCCAAACAAAACGACATCGTGATCTAACCTAATCATTTACCTTAAGACTTTTACTGATTGACCATAATTTGGGCATTCTTGAGGGTAAAAAAGAATACTAAAAAACAGTTACAATTTTTCTGCGACAGAGTATAAGGTGAGATGTTCTGGGTCAAACCAGGATGTGGGAGGCCATAAATCACTCATTTATTCTATAGAATATTACAGGCTCATCTAAAAGGAGATCTGGGGACACCTGGGTGGCTCAGTCGGTTAAGCATATGACTTGATTTCAGCTGAGGTCATGATCTCACGGTTCATGGGATCAAGTTCCATGTCGGGCTCTGTGCTGACAGCGTGAAGCCTGCTTGGGATTCTTTCTCTGCCCTTCCCCTGCTCAGGCCTCTCTCTCAAAATAAATAAATAAACCTTGAAAAATAAATAAAATATATAAATTTAAATAAGTAAATATAATATAATATAATATAATATAATATAATATAATATAATATAACATAATATATATAATAAATAAAAAGAAGTCACCAAGACAGGCTTCTACAACTTGAAAAGCAGAGGAAGAGGAAAAGCACTGCAAAGTACAGCTTCCTAGGCTGGAACCTTCCACTCTCCTGAGCAATACCCAGCCTGAAGTTCATGGGAAGGACATCTCACTTGGAAATATAGACAGCTTACCGTACATAATCTGCAATGATTTAAAACAAAGCTGGAGCTAGAATGGGATTTTTATGGAAGCCTGACCTTTGGTCTTGCTCATTTCATTACCAAGTATTTTACTGCTGACATTTAGTCTGGGCCAAAGTTTGTTCCTACGCATTTTGAAGTCATGACATTTCATCATGTGGTATTTTGCTTTTGATTAAGGTGCTATAGCATTAGTTGCCTTATAAATTTAATGGTGTTTCAATATTTTATACGAACATGCTCTTTTTTAAAAAATGTGGCTCCGTAGAGGTAGTATCTAATTTGATACAAAATGTCTCCACGACGAATCTCTCAAGAGTGAAATGTTGCTCTTATCAAGGGTGGGCTGAGGTGCCTTCTAAACAAGCCCCCCATAGACATAACATGAGGGAACATTTAGTGCAGAGCCTGTGCCCAGCGCCCATGCGTCCTGCGCCCTTGTCTCCTCCCTGTGACGCTGTAGAATGCTTCAGGTCTCAGAAGAGTTCATCTCAACCCTGCAGAACCACAGTCTTCGCTCGTAAAAGCATTGCCTACGGAAAATATAAACTAGTTAAAAATAGAAAGAAACACATAATTTCAGCTTGAGAAGAGATTAAGGATTAAATCTTAGGCTTCTCAAAGGCAGTCCGCAGACCACCTGCATAAAGGTCACCTGGAGAGCACAGTAAATAGACAACCACAGGCTGCCTGCCAGACCTGCCGAATCACAATCTCTGGGCAGGGGGCTTAGAAATCTGCATTTTTAATAAGCACTCTAGGTGATTTCTATGCACAGTGAAGTTTGTGAAGCACTGTGATATGGACAGTGTCCAAAAACAATATTATCATCCAGAGATCCAGAAGGTGAAGATATGAACAATTGTAATGTTGAGATAATTTTCCATGGTTAAACTATTTTGGTTTGAAGGACTATAAAGTAAGGAGAAAAAGGGAAGAAAAAGATAAGCCAAACCCCAACGGACTCACTGCAGCAGGTCGGAGGAAATGTTAAAAAGCTTGAGAAATAGCCAAATAATTGCTGGGAGGTGGGAAGTTGGGGGAGCCTGCCTGGGGATCTCTCGGGACTAACTTCACATTGCTAATTTACAATCACAGGCTGCATCTGTCACTTTTACAAATCAATGAGAATGCCCACCCTTTAATAGCATGAGGTTACTTGCGGTGGCTGCTGGTGCGGGCCATCCAGAGGAGACCTTTCAGGATGTCAGGAAAGAACCTCAGTGACGCACATTAACACACACACGCTCCTTTATGTCACTTCCAATTTACTTTATCTTAAATTGTCAGCAAGGAGAACTCACACCCATATTAATAACTAGAGGTTTGCATGTAGGCCAAGAAAAATAAACCCTGCTGATAGCTCTGTAGACAGCTGGTTTGTTGTAAGTAGAGCCAAAAAAAAAAATGACATGGCTCTTTGTATTTGTGGAAATTTTATAATATTTAGGGAAGGAACTGGTGGAAGAATGGTTTCAATGTCTTTGTTTAGGAAAGGCATTTTGAGAAAATAATCAAGATTGTCCTTAAACATGATTTTTACTATAAACAGCAGAAGAAAGGGAAAACCTATTAAGGTAAAGTCATAAGTTTCAACCATCTGGGAATCTAATTGTGCTGAAGAAGGAGCACCTGAAGTATTCTTTTTACGTTTCTTAAGACAAATGAAGAAATTAAGATGCTGCTTCTGTGAAGCTAATTCCGATCAAAAAGCAAGAAAGTATTCATGATGGGAAGTGATTAAGTGGAAATAAACACTGACTGTAACCAGACATGGGACTAAGGTATTTAAAAAACAGATTTCAAAAGCACTTAAAAAAAAAAAATCAGATTTGTCTTTCGTGTGAGCCTTAAAAGGGAATGTTGTCCAAGGAGTGTGGTAGGAAAATGAACTTCAGTTTGTACAGTCTCCATTCAAATGGAGAAGAAAATATTTCTCAGGGAACTGATTTAGCTGCCCAAGAAGGTTTCCCAAGAGCAGGGACTATAAACGAACATGTGGAAGAGGTAGAAAGAGGGGCACATAGCAAGGAATGAAAATGAAAGAGCTGCGTAGACTTACAAGAACAGGATCAGGAGGTTAGAGGCCAGGGTTATGGAAGCCTGAGGAACTGCTAAGGATAAGAAAAGGCTGTGGAAGCCATGTCCAGGAACCCTGTGAACAGAGAAGGGATAGGATCACTGCTGGAAGTGGTACACTGCTAACCGACGACTGAAGTGTTACTAGATAATCGATGTTTTCGCCTTTGCACGCCCTGCGCCGAGCACAGTGACGGTCACCTATTGAGTATAACACCCATGCGAGGAGATGGGTGGCTGACGTGCTCTGGTGGTAACGGTGATTTTGAACATGGAGAAGTCACAGAATAAATGGGAGTCTTATAGAAGAGATTTCAATACCGACATGAAATGCCAAATTAAGGGACTTGCTTATTTCTCAATAACATCTCTCTACAGACCAAGAAGAATGACATCCCAAGAGGCAAGGCTCTGCAAATCTGATGTTAGAACTGTCATTAACAATGGTCAGGATCCAAGTATAGAGGTTTCAAAGATGCAGTCAGAGTGTTCTAATCCAAAGTTTGAAAAAGGGAAAGAGATGGATTTGGAGTATATCAGAGCAGTGATACGAGTATTTCTGCCATAATTCTATAACATCTTATGAGGTAGAGAACCTGGAGTGATTTCAATTAAAAAACGATGTTTAGAGTCTACTAAATAAGGAAAGTGTACTCAACACGAGCACAATTTATTTAGAGGATTCCCTAATTTGTTTGTAAGAGAAACGTTATCATCGTTGTGATTTCAGTAGAGCATCCTACAAAATTTCTTTTATATACTTAAAGGAAAGATGGAGAAGGGTAAACTTGGTGATGATGCAAACAATGGATTCATAATCCCAACCATATTCTGATAGGACCAAAATGAGACATTCCTAAACTGTGCTATAGGACTCTATAGCCTTGTCTTTGGCCTTGTCTTGTTCAATATTTTGATCGATGATTTGAATTAAAAACAAACAGAAAAGGGCACTTATAAAATTTGAATATGACACAAAGCTAGAGACAAAAATAATAGTATACTGCTAGTCCGAGCAAGATGGCCTATATTTGTTGTCTTAATTCAGACTGCTGTAATGAAGCATAGTAGACTGGGTGGTTTGTAAACTACAGAAATTTATTTCTCACAGTTCTGGAGGCTCCAAGTTGGAGATCAGGGTGCCAGCATATTCACATTCTGGTGAGGACCCTCACTCTTCCAGGTGGCAGATGGCCATCTTCTTCCTGTGTCCTCACATGGTAAAAAGGGGTGAGGGAGCTCTCTGGGGTCTCTTTTATAAGAGTGTAAATCTCACTCAAGAGGACAGAGCCCTGATAACTTCATTACTTAATTACTTAATTAATCACTTCGAAATCTCCACCTCCTAATATCATCACATTGGAGGTTAGGATGTCAGCATATGAATTTAAGAGGGACACAAACCTTGAGCCAATAACACTTGTCTCTTTCTTCTCCCTTCCCGCTAAGTCAACAACATACCCTAGAAAGAACATAAGAGACAACCAGACAACTCTGAAAAGTAGTATGGTAGGCTGAATTATGTCCCCCAAAGATGTCTACATCCTAATGCTTGGGATCCGAATGTTACCTTGGATGGCAAAAGGGATTTTACAGATGGGATTAAATGACAGATTCGGAGATGAGGAGATTGTCCTGGATTATCTAGAAGGGTCCCTTACAAGGATCCTCCTAAGAGTAAGGCCTGAGGGTCAGAGTTAGGAAAGGACGGCTATCTCATGATGGAAGCAGAGAGAGTTTGAAGATACTGTGCTACTGGCTTTGAATATGGAGAAAGGGGCCACAAGCCAAGGAATACAGGCAGCCCCTGGAAACTGGAAAAGGCAGTCTCCCCAAGAGCTTCCAGAAGGAACCAGCCCAGCCTACACTTGGATTTTAGCCAAATGAAACACAGTTTTGGGTGTCTGACCTCAAGAACTATAGGAAAATAAATTTGTGTTACTGTAGTCCACCATATTTCCAGTAGTTTCTTACAGCCTCAGTAGGAACCTCATATAGACAAGAGGAGGGAGAACTGATTAAAGACTCCAGAACTGGAGGAAACGCATAATGGCAAGGTGTTTCATGACCTCCCATTCACCACCCAACAAAAGAAGATCCTGGAGATCCCAACCCTTAACCTAGTGACCCAGCTCATCCCTCCACTTGACCAAACAGAATAGGACAATGGCAAAAATAAAATATAATGGCAACCCTAAATGTTGGTAAAATTTAGAGAAACTAGGTCAGTCGTACAATGTCAGTGGAAATGTAAAATTGTAATCCATCTGGAAAACAGTTTGATGTTCCCTGTAATAGTATACTTGGAACTCCCATACAATGCAGCAGCAGCCATTCTCTTGGGCATGAAATCTGTGCTCTCACCAAAACCTGTAGACAAATACTCTTAACAGCTTTATTCAAAATAGCCCCTACTGAAAACAGCCCAGATGTCTTTGAACAGATGATTGGTTAAATTAACTATGTTGCATCTATAGCATGAAATGTTACCCGGTAATTAAAAAAAAAAAAAAAAAAAAAGCTATTGTTATGAAACAACTTGGATGAATTTTGAGGTAATTGTGCTCAGTTTAAAGAGTCCATCTTGAAAGGTGTTTTGATTCAATTGATGTAACATTCTTACAATGACAGAATGATAGAAATGGAGAATAAATTGTTGTCGGAGTTAGGGATGGTGGGAGGAGGTGGCTGTGGCTATGAATAGAATTGTAAGGAATCCTTTTGGAAATGTAGCTTTTTAAATGTTGACTATATCATGTCTGTATCTCACTGGTTGTAGAGTTTGGCAGAATGTTACCATTCGGAGAAATTTGCTAAAGGGTACATAGGATTTCTCTGTATTTTGTTTTACGACTATTTGGTGAATGTATCTAAAAATAAAGAATTTACTTTTTTAGAAAAAGGCTGTGAAAAAATTCATAAGTGATGGCATATTCGATGGCATTTTATTTAACCTTTGTGTTTCAGGTATTTTCACTGGGACTAGAATGCAAAGATGACCTTTTTGATTTTTTTCCTGCCTTAAAGATGTGGTCAGGGTCATCTTCTGGCTAGTATATAGCTGCCCCTTAAACCATGTGGGTTTGAGCTGTGAATACTTACATGCAAAGTACTACAAATGTATTTTCTCTCCCTTATGATTTTCTTAATAACATTTTCCTCCCTCTTATTTTATTATAAGAATACAGTATATAGGGGCGCCTGGGTGGCTCAGTCATTTAAGCGTCCAACTTCGGCTCAGGTCATGATCTGGCGGTTTGTGAGTTCGAGCCCCGCGTCAGGCTCTGTGCTGACGGCTGGGAGCCTGGAGCGTGCTTCCGATTCTGTGTCTCCCTCTCTCTCTGCCCCTCCCCTGCTCACACTCTGTCTCTCGTTCTCTCCTTCAAAAATAAATAAACATTAAAAAAATTTTAAAAAAGAATACAGTATATAACACCTGTAACATACAAAATATGTGTTAATCCACTGTTTATGTTATCACTGAGGCTTCCAGTCATTTGGCTTTTGGTAGTTAAGCTTTTGGGGAGTCGGAAGTTGTCTGTGGATCAGTGACTGTATGTTGGGGGGAGTGGGCACCCCCACTCCATGTTGTTTACGGGTCAACCGTAGTTTCTGATGAAAAATGTTACTTTTTGTAAAGTTTCTTTTTTTCTCTCTGGCTTCGTTTAGGACTTTATCTTTGATGTTTCACTTGCTTGAATAGGATGCATCAAGGTGTGCTTCTTTTGTTATTTTTTTTCTGCTTGGCGTTCTCTGCAGCATTTCAGCAATCTGGAAAACCTGAGATAAAATCAGGTTTGGGGGGACCAACTCCCTAAAAATTAGTTGTAGGGAAGCACTTCCAAAAGGCAAATTAAGAACCTCTGAAAATCCTTTGCTCCATAAAAGCACCAACAATAGTCCAGAATGGCCCAGATCACCATTTTTCTGAGCTCTTCAAATGAACCAAAATCCTGTTAACGGTCAAGGAGCATTTATTCAAGAAAAATGGTTGAGTGAATCTTGGTATGAACAGGATGATAATGGTGTGCGTATGGATATGCCTTGTATCCTTCTTCCCAGCTGCATGGAAGCCTTGAAAATTATTAGCCTTGCAGCCGTGAAAGCTGTGAAAACCAGGGTCTAGCAGCCCCTGGAGGGACAGAATTGCTGTGGAGCTGCACTGAAATCCCTATCACTACAGAATTGTTATCTTTGACTTACCTGATAGCCCTCTGCAAATGCTCATTTGAAAGGATTCATCTCCATTTGACCTGACTCAGATTCCCTCAGTGGGAAAGGCCCTATCTATACAGTGCTGGTTGAAAATAATACAAAAAGTTTAGGGGAAAAAAAAATGTTAGAAATTATGAAAGAAGTACAGGAAGAAGAAAAGAAAGAGGAAGGAGGAGGAGAAAGATCATCCTGGCTGCTATAATGAAAATAGAATTTACAGCTTTACAGGTGGAAAGAGAATAGAGACATGTCAGGTGACAAGGACTGAGCATGGATTATTGTATCTAGCAATGGGGACGTTATTGTGTGTCTTTCTCAAGAGCACTTTTAATGAAGTGAGAGGCCTAAAGGTTAAGAGAATGGGAAATGAATTGCAAACAAGTACAGGCAATCTTAGAATTGTGATATTTTTGGTTTCCCCGGTACCTTAGTTAAGTGCTTCATTTTATAGGTGTGGAATGGAAACCCCAAGAAATTGACCACCGGATATAGCTAGTTAGTGGCGAAGTGGGAGGTAACACCCAGATTTCCTCGCTCCCGTGTTAAATATCCTTCAGTCAAGTAAGATTGCCTCCTTCTGGAAGAAGAAAAAGGGTAGATAATCATCATTCACTTATTATTATTTAAAAACAGATTCTGAAGTTCAGAAATAAAATATTTTTGCTTTGTCGAGGAAGAAGCTGGCTATTATTTTGGTCATGCCATTCCGAAAAGACGAAAATACAGAAATAACTTCCCACTTCCCCTTTTCATTACCGCTCGCTATTTCAGAGACGGAGGGGTGATTTGCCGCTTAGTTACCATTATACAGATACCATATTCAGCTGTTTTTTTGAACCGTGAATGTTGGCAGCAAAAGAACAATTTCATTTGTGTATTTTGATCACTTTTTTTTTTAATAGACTTAACCCCACAAAAGAATGTTATCTTTGGTTCGTAAACCTTTTGCTCTGAGTGAGTTTTATTTTGTTTTAGAATAATAAGAATTGAATTTCTCTTTCTACTCAAAATCAAAGCCTTTTAAAAGGCCTCTCTGCACCCCCTTCCCCTACCTCTCGCCCGTTTCTGATGTTCTTTAGAGAATATAGTGTAGTGAATAACATCAGGTTTTTATCTATGTATCACCCGGCTCAGCATGATCCCATAGAAGAAAATGGAAGGAATAATCCACGGTGGTCAAGGAGCTAAAGACTAAACTTGATCCATAATTAAACAATACATTCACACGGCTGAGCAAAGAGCTTGCCTGCTACTGCTAATCTCTGATGTTCTTTTACAAGGCTTATCTCCATTTGAAAGCTTTCTTTTAAAACATTTCTCTGTCAAGTAGTCTAAATTATTCACCGTTTCCAATATTAATTTTTGTTGTATATTTCTGGTGTATTCCATACAATGGGATAGAAACATTTTATGCAGATTTTTAATTAAGATTAGTCAAAGCCACCATGCTAATGATAATAACAAATAGACGCATACCACGCATATACACCGTGTAGTTCTGGCTCATTAGATAGAATATGTAGCAAACAGCAATGAAAGCATCATTTCTTTGAACATTTACTTTAATTATGATACTATATACCACATATAATATTTATTCTAGGGGTGTGGAGAGGATTTTAAGATGAAAAAGTATAATTATGGTAATTATGATTTGAGGGCTTTCTTTCTTGAATATTTCCTTTGGAGATATGTGTGCCAGGAAAAAATATTAAGTGAAAAAAGGCTATGGGCATGAACAAACACTTCGTATTTTAATAATCCTCATCGTATTCAATGCTGCTGCCATATTAGCATATTGTCATTTCTGCTTTTTTCTTTTTCTTAAAAAATCTATTTGCATAATTATGTAGAGTGCAATCTCTTTCAGGTTGTTCCCAGCTATGGAGCACTTAGCATTGCATATTACTACAGGAGATCAGCTTCTGTAGATATTCATGACTTTGTGGATCTGAAAAGAAAATAAGTGTATGTATTTTCTCTTATTTCTCATTTTTTGTGTGAAGAGGAAGGCTTTGGCACATTCTAACAATGAATGTTAAATTGTCTTATTTTCTTTCTGAAATGCCATCTATGTCCTATACAAATACGTATGTATACAGAGGTATTAATTTTTGTTGTAATTAGTAATAGTTTTATGAAATTCTGGCCTCTACATTTCTCAATTATTTTCAGGTAACAAATGAGGTATGAATACATAATAAAGAATAGAAAAAAAATTTAAATACTGGACTAGTTCCCAACGATCCTTAAATAATACATGCACACAAACACATTCATAAACACACCAATGTACGCTTACGTATCAGTTGCCTACACAGGGAAAATTTTCCTTAAATATGCAATATTTTGAATGAAGCCACTTATTATACCAGTTTTTAGTATAATTATGGCCTTTAAAAAAATACCCACTCATATATTTAAAAGGAAAAAAAAGTGGGGGTGCCTGGGTGGCTCAGTTGGTTAAGCGTCCGACTTCGGCTCAGGTCATGATCTCACGGTTCATGGGTTCGAGCCCCATGTCGGGCTCTCTGCTGACAGCTCAGAGCCTGGAGCCTGCGTCAGATTCTATGTCTCCCTCTTTCTCTGCCCCTCCCCAGCTCACACTCTGTCTCTCTCTCTCTCTCTCTCAAAAATAAATAAACATTAAAAAAAATTCACCACTGTTTAAAAAAAAAAAAAGAAAAAGAAAAAAAAGTGAAGCAAAATGGAAAGTTCCAGACAAGAAAACAAATATTACTGCAGATCTCACCACCCATCACTCAACAATTAGTCTTGGTGACCATCAACTTCATCTCCCTTTGTTCACACACAAGCTGTATAAAATATAGGAATAGTTTAAGACAGAGTCATAGCATCATCACTTAAAATTAAGCTTAATATTATTTGACTTTAACTGAAGAAATAGATAGCTTTTAAGTTGAGAATAACAAAATTTAGGTCCATTATTTTTATTTAAAAATTTTTTAGTTTTTTTAAATTTATTTTTTGAGAGAGAGAGAGAGAGAAAGCGTAAACGTGTGAGGGGCAAAGAGAGAGGGAGACTGGGAATCCCAAGCAGGCTCCACACTGTCAATGCAGTGCCCGATGTGGGGCCTGAACCCACGAACCGCGAGATCATGACATGAGTGGAGATCAAGAGTCTGTCGCTTAACCGACTGAGCCACCTAGGTGCCCCTAGGGTCTCTTATTTTTAGTGAAAATGTCCAGTTTAGTAAAAAATATTGTGTAGCTTACACAGCAAGTGGGAGAGCCGGAGGACTACGTTTGTGACTCATATTCAATGTGTAATATGCAGAACCATATCAAAGATCTTAAGACGTCACTGCCACCACTTCCGTCAGTCTTATCTGAGATGTTGGAAATGTTATTTGACAAGTATTACTACAATCTCAACGTATTTGACCACCCATTCCAGAAGAAAACTAAAACAAACCCCACAAACAAACGACAACAACAAAATTAAACAAAGCTGGGTTTGTTACATTTCTTGCCTTGGAAGTGAAGCTTCCTGTGAAAGCTACTGCCTGCTGGATCCTGGCTACAGAAGCGAGTGTTCTCAGCTGTGCCTCTAGGAAGATGGGAGTTCGAAGGATGGAATGGTCCCATATGACAGCTATCCATTCCACATCTCTTGTTTCTTGGTCTTGTAATCTCTTTTTTTCATTATTTACTTCCTCCCTTTCATGGAACACACTCAGTAATACTGAGAAATTGTACTTGATAAGTAATATTTTGATACTCGCATGTCTAAAAAGAGTTATTTTTAACAATATATTTCAAGATTGAAAAATATTTGACTCCCTGCTAAGAAATATGAGGAAAATATCACTCATACTTCCTCCCACATTTGCCCTTTTAGCTTCTCTTTTTTCCACTTTTAATTATATTATCATTTTAGCATTTCTAACAAGTATAACATTCACATTAGATTATATAATTAAAATTAGTTTTTTAATCTTTAGTGTTGGCATAAATGTATTCAACTCTCACTAACCATTCTTTTTCTCTAGTTTCTATTTTCCTCAGCTCTTTATTTTGTGTTATTTCTTGTTTGGCTAAATTTTACTATGCAAGAGTGAGAAGCTCTGTCTTTAATTTTAAACATAAAGGATAACTTCCTGCATATAAATTTGGGAAAACAATGTTTCTTAGAAATGATATTGGTATACTTTTCCTCGAACTGAATATTTCTTTGGAGCCCTCTAAAGACTACCTGACATCCCCTTTGAATGATACTTACTCTTTCATTCATTCATGTGTACCTATGTGATTCTTCCTGTATTTTTATGGGATTAAAAAAATTTTTTTAATGTTTATTTATTTTTAAGAGAGAGAGAGAGAGAGAGAGAGAGAGTAAGGCAGAGAGGGAGGGAGACACAGAATCTGAAGCCGGCTTCAGGCTCTGAGCTGTCAGCAGAGAGCCCAATGTGGGGCTAGAACTCATGAACCTTGAGCCAAAGTCAGACACTTAATCGACTAAGCCACCTAGGCATCCCTCTTTATCCTTAAAGACTGAGGAATTTACCAGAATTCATACATTTATATCAATCCCTCTGTATCCATTTTTCCTGGGAACACTGTGGGACTCAGATTCAAGCCTGCCATATTTCAGTACAGTTTAACTGTGTACTTACTTGAATTTTGTGCTGTTTGCTGTTCTCAGGAACACAAATTATATATACAGATTTTCCTTGACTTATGATAGGATTACATACTGATAAACGCATTGAGAGTTGAACATACTGTTAAATTGAAAATGCATTTAATACAACTACCAAACATCATAGCTTAGCCTACTCTACCTTAAACTTGCTCAGAACACTTAGGATAGACCACAGTGGAGCAGAATTATTTAACATAAACTTATTTTGTATTAAAGTTCGAATATCACATGTAGTTTGTTAAAGGCTGTGCTGAAGGTAGAAAAACAGAATGGCTCTATGGGTACAGAATGGTTATAAGGGTATTTGTTGTTTACCTTCTTGATCACATGGCTGGCTGGGAGCTGTGGCTCTCTCCCTCTGCCTCGCATCATAAGAGAATATCATACCAGTTATTGCTAGCC
Organism: Lynx canadensis; assembly: GCF_007474595.2. Taxonomy (NCBI): domain Eukaryota; kingdom Metazoa; phylum Chordata; class Mammalia; order Carnivora; family Felidae; genus Lynx; species Lynx canadensis. Next base: position 103,411,202 of record NC_044303.2, on the reverse strand, counting down.
TGGGAAACAGTCAAAACTCAAAATTTGAAACACAGTTTCTACTGAATGCATATCACTTTCACACCATCGTAAATTCGAAAAATTATAAGTCAAACCATTGTGAAGTCAGGGAGCATCTGTACTTTAGTATCATCTGTTGTATCCATGTTTCTCCATAGTTATATTCATGTTGTGTTTTCTGATGTTGTATTTATGTGATTTCCTTCGGCCTATCCACGGTACTTTTGACTTTGTTTTCAGTTATGTTCATTTTTATATTATGGTCTTAACATGACTTTCAGAACCATCATATTTTTATTGTTCATTTCCATTTGTTTCCCCTAAGAACTAGAAATTTCCAACCCTTTCTGTCTTTTGTATTCCCTTATTTGAACATTGGTAAATCTTGTGCCATTTTAAAAATTTTAAGTGATTATACTACCTATCATTTCTGATTCTGACATTACCTATGTTTCTTTGGGTAATTCTTTTTATAGTGTCTTTTCTTCACTTGGCCTTTTTTAATGCTTCCAATCTTCTATAAAAAGCATGTTTAATGTATGGCTTTTCTGTTAGAGCTTTTGTGGTTACTTAATGAAAGGCACAACTACATGGCCCCCATGGCCTTCCCCCTTTGGGTAGCTTAGCTGAGAGCTGGTTCAGTGGACTGAACTGTTCTGCTGAGAGCCAAGGTATTTATTTAGCTAATGTCAGTATTCCTGCTATGTAAGATTGTTTCCAGAGCTCTTGGTTTGCAGATTCTAAACGTTGGTATTCGTATTCCCTAGCATTGTTCCAGGGCCTACACACCATTTGATATATTTCTTGTTGCTTTGTGTAGGGATCAGTAAGTGCTACAACCTGAGGGCCACATCCAGCCTGCTTCCTGTTTTTGAATGGCATGTGAGCTAAGAATTGTTTTGCATTTTTATATGGATGGAAAAATCCAAAGAAGAATAATTTATGAAACATGAAAGTTAAATGCAATTCAAATTTCAGTGTCCATAAGTAAAGTTTATTGTAACACAGCCGTGCTAATTTTTTTTTTATATATACTATCCATGGCTGCTTTTGTATTGCTGTAGCAGAGTAGAGTAGCTACACAGAGAATATATGGCCCATATTTCTGTATAAAATGTATACTACCTGGTCCCCTTCAGAGAACGTTTCCCTGGTTTAGAGAAACCAGGTGTTCCCAATTCCTCAGGTTAGGCTTACCTGTAAATAGGCAACATGGTATTGGGCTCACTCTTGGAGTTCTCAGTTGCATATCCCACAGGCTGACCTAGCCAGACCTGTATCCTAGAAGTCTGGCTTTGATGCATTCAGAGCATTTTTGTCCATCCTATATTACAGAAAAATGAAAGTATGGAGGACTATACTCACCCCACTATTTCTCTGCTTATAAAATTTTCCTAAATAAATTCTATGTTTTATTGAGATCGTGTGATGCTATGGTATGTGAACTTCTTGGATGATATTACTTATCTTTGAATTGAATTGCTGTTAAGGGAAATCATGTGGGGTCAAACTGGGCACGTAGTGGCTAGAAGATCGAGAGGAATCTAAAGGAATCTACTGCCTCTCTTTTGTTTTTGACCTTTTCGTATACACTTCTTTTTTTTTTTCTTTCTCTTTTTTCTTTTTGGGTCTTTATCCACCTTTTTGAGATGTCAAACTGGATCTCTGCAGGGATTTTTTTTTCCAACTTTCTAGACAACTCTGGATCTCGTAATCATCATAATTTTGTATGCCATCTTAACTATGGTAAAATCTGTACATTGTCCCTGATCTCTCATTTTGATTATCATTTAACAGTATTTAAGTGATGTCAAAAATGTCTTCTTTGAGCCATGACAGTTTTCTTGTTTCCCTTATGATGGAATGTTTTCTTTTATCTATTAGTTGGTTTTTGTTGGTGGTGAGATTTGAAGAAGCGGAGGAAAGGGGAACTTTCTTCAGCCATAGAACTAGAAAGAACAGGCTGTTTTTATACCTTTATAAATTTTTAGAATCACATATAATTATCTTAACTCTATACTCCTGAATTTAATTTCTGTCCTGACTAAACTACTAAAATTTTCATCTGCGTAGTAAAAATCACTAAGACTTGTTTGAACTTTGTAAATTTGACATTCTTAGGAATATCCTTTCAAATGGATACACTAGGTTCATGGTAATAAGAGTGGACAGTTAAGTTCTTGGTAAATGTAACCCTCATTATTTCTTCCACTAGAAAAAGGTAATGTTGACTTCTAAAAAGACCTGAGTCGCAATGACAAAATACTTCTTTCATTTCCCTAACATCGGCCAAAGCATTTCTTTTCATTTAATTTAAAAAAAACAAGTTATTCTTTCTATTTTTTGCAGATTGTAATAGTTTCAGGACATTGTGCATGTCTCCCAAAATACTCTTTAGAAATTGCATGTGTGAGATTTTCATGCGAGATATTTCTGAGTGAAGTTTATTGTGACTTCCTAATTAGATGTGCGTATCAGGATTTTCTTTTTTTTTTTACCCAAACAATTTTTATTTTTATTTTTGTACTTATTTTTATTTTATTTTATTTTATAATTTATTGTCAAGTTAGCTAACAAACATTTTAGTCTTGGCTTCACAGTAGATTTCCATGATTCATCACTTACATACAACACCCAGTGCTCTTCCCAATGTGTGTCGTCCTCAATGCCTATCACCCATTTTTTCCATCCCCCCCATCCCTCCACCCCCATCTACCCTCAGTTTGTTTTTTGTATTTAAGAGTCTCTTACGGTTTGCCTTCCTCCCTGTCTGTAACTGATTTTTCCTTCCCTTCCCCTGTGGTCTTCTGTTAAGTTTCTCTAATTCCACATATGCATGAAAGCATATGATATCTGTCTTTCTCTGACTGGGTTTTCTTTTCTTTCTTCTTGTTTTCAAAATGATATTTTTTTGACAAAAGATTTGAGGGGCAGTATGCCTAGACCAAAGGAATAAAATACTTAGGAATGTCACTTCTTTATGAGAACAATTTAGACAACATAAAAAGAGAGTTAATAACAACTGCAAGATATGAAGCAGTATAGACTCAAGATCTAGTAACATATTTGGGAGTTTGAACAAATGTAACCTTTAGAGATTTATTTTCTCCTGAGTACAAGGAAAAATCAAAATAATCATAGAAGGATGTGAGTCACATTTGAAATATTTATTATTGTTTTACCTTTGTTTGGAGTTAAGTGATGTTTAATAAATATCCTTTTCTAAGAAAAAAATATTAAAATTTTAACTATGATAAGTCAAAATTTTTCTTTACTTCTCTTTTAATTCACCTATCTCCCCAGTTGAATAGAATTTGTAATTATTCAAAGATGGCACAGCACAAATTGGAAAAACCTCTCACGACTAAAACAATTGAAAAAAAGCAGACATTTATTGGATTCTTTTCTACCCAACACTTTAATGAGTAAGGTTGTGGACAGTAATTGTTTTCTTCCCTGCCCTAGTAATGGAAAGTAATTAAAATGAAATTAAAAATAATGCACACTGCCAAGATGTTCAAAAATTCTACATTTTTACTGGTCCTAATTTATAGACAAGTGTTGGAATATTCTTACAATGCCAGTTTTTTCCACAGCATTTGTCATCTGAAATTTATAGAATTATAACTTACATTCCATTATTGGTTACCATAATAAATAAGGTCTTTGATATATTTAAACAACCTTTGTCCCCTCATTTAAAACTAAGATTTTTAATGTTTATTTATTGTTCAAGAACTCTTATGTTAACTTTCATACAATGAGTTAATAAAAAGTAACAATTTACCTCATAATATGTGGTTATGATTTGGGGATATATTGCATGAATGAAGATCTCACTTTGCCTATTTGTTCAGAAATAACATAGCATGACATAAATATTATGTCATTTCTCAATCATAGAGGTTTTATTATTTTCACTTATATTGACTTCTTCTTTGTAACTAACTTATCACTATGAATACTCATAGATAATATTTTCCATTTAGGAATCAGTCTGCACAGAAAACACGAAAGTGAGAATGGAGAAGAAGCTATTTCACCCATGAAATGATAATATGTAAGTTTATTATTAATAAACTATTACATCCCCTTTGTAGGAAGGAGTGTTGAATAGTGGTATTTTTAATTAATCATATATAACTGAAAGGAGAATAATTGAATTGAATAATTGAAAACAGAGAGATATCTGAATATTTCCTTCCAAACTTCCTTTCACTCATAGGTGTTTTATTTTGTTTTATTGTATTGTATTGTATTGTATTGTATTGTATTGTATTGTATTGTATTTTTTATTTATTGAATTATAGTTGACACAGAATGTTACATTAGTTTCAGGTATACAACATAGTGATTCAATAACTCTATATGTTATGCCCATCACAAGTTGTAGCTACCATCTGTCACCACACAAACTATTACAATACCACTGGCTATATTCCCTATCATGTACCTTTTATCACCATGACTTATTGATTCCATAAGTGGAAGTCCATACCTCCCAATTCCTTTCAATTTTTTTTGCTCATCCGTCCATCCGTCTGTCTTCTGGCAACCATATTGTTCTCTGCACTGATGGGTCTGTTTCTGCTTTTTGTTTGTGTGTTTGTTACTTGCGTTGTTTTTTAGATCGTACATATAAATGAAATCGTACGGTATTTGTCTTTCTCTGTCTGACTTCCTTTACTTAGTCTCATACCCTGTAAGTTGTAGATGTCAAGATTTCATTCTTTTCATGGCTAAGTAATATTCCATTGTATACATATCCCATATCTTCTTTATCCATTCATCTACTAATGGACACTTATGTTGTTTCAATTGTCCTCTGACACACTTAGTGAAGATGACCACACAATGACTTGTATGTGAGTGCTCACAGCAACATTATTCTTAGCAAACCAGACTGTGAGGCAACTTTACTCATCAAAAGGTTAATAGATAAACAAATTGTATTACATATCTATATAATGGAATACAACTCAGCAATAAAAAGAAATGAATTACTGATACAAATAAAAAAAAACTGGATCAACTAGAAAACATTGGTTTTAATAAAAGAAGTATACACAAAATAGTACATACCATATGGTTGCATTTATAGAATGTCCAACATCAAGCAACACTATCCTATCCTGACAGAAATCCTATACTGACAGAAATTGCTGGGGGCTGGTGGTAAAGGAATTGACTGAAAAGAGGCACAAGGGAATGTTCTGGGAGTGATGTGGAATTGTTTGCTATTTTTATTGATACAGAGATTACACAGATGGACACATTTAGCAAATTTGGTACCATTTTAAATAGGTACATTTTATTGCATCTCAAGTATATCTCAAAAATGAGAATTCAGTGTAAAATGACAGTAATCCAGCAGACACATAATGTATTGGCCAAAGTTTGTAAAGCAACAGTATCAAGTGTTGATGAGCATGTGTAGCAATTTGAAGTATCTTGTATGGCTGGTGAGTAAATTGATAAAATCACTCTGGAAAAGAATTTGACGGTATTTACTTCAGACAGCCTTCTGTATACCCTAAGACCCGGGGATTTCACTGGAGGGTAGATACCCAAAAGAAATGTACAAAACTGTTTATAGCACCACTGTTTATAAAAGCCAAAAAGTGTAAGCAATTTGAATATTCATATCTAGTGGAGTGGATACATAAATTACAATTGTGACGCAGCACTGAAAATAAACAAATTACTGATACGTATACCATAGATGAATTAAAAAAAAAAAAACAACCAGTGTTGAGTGAAAGAAGCCAGACATAAAGGAGAATATAAATTATGATTCCCTTATATAAATCTACGGTGTTAGAAGTCAGGATAGTGGTTTACTTGGTGGGGACAGTGACTGGTAGGGGCATAAAGGGATTAATATTGATAATATTGTAGTTTTAGATGTTGATTATCTTGTATGTCTACGTTATAAAAATGAATGGAGCTTCATGCTTATATTTGTATTCTTATCTGTGTTTTACTTCAATAAGAACCTTATTGAAAAGGTTGAGCCACTGAATTAAATGAAAATTGTTCAATCTTTTGGCGGTTTTCGATAGAATTCTGCAAATTCCATGATGCCTAAGAGAGAGTTGTGAGCCCCAGGACCCTAATGAAATCATAGCTTTCATGGAATACCTCCCCTGTACGCAGTGCTCTGCTGATTTCTGGGGAGAACACTAAACAAACCAAAACCAAAACAAAACTCCAAAAACCTAAACAAACCAATTTTACCCCAAAAGTTTTAACACTTTGTTTTGAAAGGACAAAATTACATGAGTTATCTTAAATATCAATAGTGGCCAAAAAGGCCAAAAAGGCAGAGAAAGGCAATAACATGTTTGGATGGGATTATATGTATTTCCAAAGGAGCAAACAATGAAAGCCAATATAATTTCCACTTTATGTCTTAGAAAATGACATCAAATGGTAGTATTATCCATTACATCATGAAATGTTAGGGTCATGCCTGATAAAGACAGTGAGACCTCTATTTGGTTCTTGTGGCACAGAATTATTCTATACACAGGATTATTCTATTATATACATCATATATTCAACATGCACAAATATAACTGACACAGGGCCCTTAGGGTCAGAAAAGAAAATAGAATATCAGTTTCTTAAAAAGATGGAATGATATCACCGTCCTGTTCCCTTCACTGAGTTGTTGAAAGGATTTTCTGAGATAATTTGAGGAAAACAATTTTTGTCATAATTCCCACTATCTGTTAATTGTTATCATTAAATCTTAACCTTCACAGTAGTCAAAATCCAGCATAGCTCAGATGCTAACTTTGACATACATAGTATGCTTTTCAAGGAAGGTGTACGAGACTCTGCTTAACCATATATACCCCTAAGATCTACTAGGTGGATTTGAGAGGGATCAAAATCCTGTTGCTGTTTTTTTTTTAATTTGGTTGGTACTTGTAGAAACACTCCTTCAGGCACTCCAATGACCAACCTGAAAGGTTTATAGATTTAATTTATACCCACCACACCTCCAAAGGGACCTGTTGCTTCTACAAAACGAAAATAAGTTATAAATTTGAAAGATGTTCAGACCAGCCTGTTACAGAGTATGTTCTGCATAATATTAGTTCCTGTTGGAGGTTAAAAATGTAACAAAAGGGGGCGCCTGGGTGGCGCAGTCGGTTAGGCGTCCGACTTCAGCCAGGTCACGATCTCGCGGTCCGGGAGTTCGAGCCCCGCGTCAGGCTCTGGGCTGATGGCTCAGAGCCTGGAGCCTGTTTCCGATTCTGTGTCTCCCTCTCTCTCTGCCCCTCACCCGTTCATGCTCTGTCTCTCTCTGTCCCAAAAATAAATAAACGTTGAAAAAAAAATTAAAAAAAAAATGTAACAAAGGGAAAAAATACATTGTGTGGTTAAATAAATTGAACACTAGTCAATAGGTTTAATTGACAATATTGATTTCTTCAGCATAAGTATTCATGGAGAAATTTACATTGTGAATTCACCATGTGCGAGTGATGTGTCTAGGAAAAACTCCCCTTTTCTCATTTACTCACATACACATAGTTTTAACACCAGGTGTATGAGGTATCCCCCCACACCAAGCAATTCTCCACAGCATCAGTTGGGTGTCCTGCAATGATATTTAATTCTGAAACTAACCAGAGTTTTCACAAACCCTACGGTTTAAGGGTGCAGTCACAGAATTATGCTCCCCACTTTAGGTGCCAATCACAAGTAACAGATCCAGACAACTTGTGTCCAACTTGGCTGCAAATTGGAGGTTCCTATGACCACCCCCCTTGTTGGATTTGAATATTTGCCAGAACAGATTATTCAACTAGAGAAACACTTCCTTACGTTTACCGTTTTATTACATAATAAAGAATAGAATCAAGAGTATAGATGAACAGCTAGGTGAAGGGATACACAGGTTGAAGTCTAGAAGGGCTCTGAGTGCAGGAGCTTCTGTTCCCATGAGGCTGGAGTACACCACCCTCCTGGCCCATGAGTGTGTTCACTAACCTGGAAGCTCCCCTAACTTCTTACTATTGGGATTTTATGGAAGCCCCGACATATAGGCAAGATGAATTATTATCTCCATTTCCAGCCCCCTTCTGAAGAATAGGGGTGGGTCTGAAAGTGCCAAGATCTTTATCCTGCTTTGGTCTTGCTGGCGACCAGCCCTTATCGAAGAGTCACCTCAGGAAATTCCAAGGGACTTAGGAGCTCAGTGTCAGATGCTCTCATTACTCAGGAAATTATAAAAGTCTTAGGATCTCTGCACCAGTAACCAAGATCAAAGGCTAAATATTAAATCAAAAGATTTTCCCAGTGTCCCTATTTCCAAGGGTTTGGGGATCTCTGTGTCAGGAACCAGGAACAGAGACCAGTATATACATTTCTTATTATTTCACAATGTGTTATGGTTCTCAAATAGGTTTGACCATTTGGTCAGAAACAGCTCCCTTCCTGACACTTCGCTGAGGAATAAATTCTGTGATATCCATTTTGGAAAATGCTACTTTAAACCACAGTATGAGAGGCTGTCATTGAGGATTTTCCTGGTTATCTTCCTCAGTTAATTACTTTTAGTTTCACATCCAGTTACTCCTGAATCCCTTCTGACGACTGGTCAGGACTGCAGTGAACAGGCACAATTGTGGCTACACTGCCAGGGGCACTCTGAGGAGGTTCAGTGCTGTGGCAGAGCAGAAAAGAAACATAACATTCAGAATTTTCTGCCCTTGTTGGGCAAGACCTTTCTCCTCATTGTCTTTGCCATCATCTCCAAACAGTTCTTTAGCCTAAGATCTCAGTGCCTGGCACATGAAATTCCACCCTCTATGACCAGTCTCACGTTGGCATGCATTTGACCTTCAGACTTACTTCTTTCTTACATGGCATTGTGGCTGTCTGATTTCGTGGGTTTCGTAGGACAAACGTATCTAGAAGAGGCCACAGTATGTAAACAATAGCAAAGGTACCAGCAAAGAGCATTAAAGCAATTACCTTGCATATGAAATTACAAGTGTTAAGGCACTTGGAGGTCAGTAGAAACCTCTGTCGTATTTCGAAAGCTTTGGGGCTTACTACTGCTCTCTGGGAGTATTGCGATAATAAAAGCATAATACAAGCCTAAGGACCTTTAAATGCTATTAATTAGATTCACCGTAAAAGGATTGTGAAATTAGAATTGTTGTGCTCTCAATTATGATTTAATTCATTAAGATCACAAAATGCTGTTTTACAGTGATGGCTCAAGCCAGTCAATAGAAAGTGATGCTTTGAATATAGAAAATTATTTTACACTCCTGTATGAAACAAGTATGACATACTGTTTGAGGGAGTGACTCTACCACAGTGAATACTGTCACATGAGCCACACATACAAAAGCATGTGGGCAGGTAGGAATATTTCTTTTGATGTGTGGAGGGATACCTGAAATTAGGTTGTTCTCTTTCTTTTTGTTTTTAGGTTTATTATTTTTGAGGGAGAAAGAGCTTGCGAGCAGGGCAGGGGCAGAGAGTGAGGGGGGCAGAGAATCCAAAGCAGGGTCTACGCTGAGAGCCGAAAGCCTGATGTGGGGCTTGAACTCACAAACTGTGAATTGACGACCTGAGCTGAAGGCAGACACTTAACCGAGTAAGCCACCCGGGCGTGCCTAGGTTATTCTTTTTCTAAGAAATATATTTAGGCAGTTACATGTAAAAAAGGGAGGATGGTATAATTTTTAACATAGTTTGTTGCAATGTATAAACATCTCATAAAATCCATCATGAAAGCAAGAGATAGTAATTATGACTACTCAGTGATTACCTTCGAAAATGGTAAAAAAAAAAAAAAAAAAAAAAACATTTCCAAAGTTGGCTTCTGTTCAGAAAAAACTTTTGACTACTTAACAGTTATCACAATTTTAAAAATTCTGCGACTGATGCTTTGGTAATTATTAATGCTCTATTTGTCAGCTTTAGTTAGAATTAATAGAGGGTACTGAGGTATTATACTAGGGCATTAGCATAAAGACAGCCACTAGAACGATATAAACCCTTCTTAATATCAAAATAATAAACTGCTGAAGGAAGGAAGAAAGAAAGGAAAGGGAAGAAGGAAGGAAGGAAGGAAGGAAGGCAGGAAGGAAGGAAGGAAGGAAACAAGGGAGGGAGGGAGGGAGGGAGGGAGAAAGGAAGGAAAGAACTTTGCAATGTTTCCCTAATCCTTGATCAAACAGAATTCATAAAGAAAGTGTTTAAATTCAATCTGTTTACAAACAATTTTTTCACCCACCAGAAGCTTTCAGGAGATACACAGCTAGAGAATTATAATTTGGGATGATTCTCTTGTTTTATTGGTATCTCCTAAACAGTAATGTTCATTTTGCTTGTGTATTCATTAGGATTGTCCAGAGAAATACAACCAGTAGGATCTCTCTCTCGCTCTTGCTCTCGCTCTCTTTTTCTGTGTGTGAATGTGCAATGTGTGTGTATATGTGTGTGTATGTATATGTATATATATGTACACATATGTATATATGTGTGTGTGTGTATATATATGTACACATATGTATATATATATGTATATATATGAGGATATTTATTATGAAGAATTGGCTCATACAATTAGGAAGGCCAAAAAGTCCCACAGTCTGTCCTCTACAAGCTGGAGAAGCAGGAAAGCTGATAAACCAGGCAAGCTGATCATTTATTTCAGTGCTAGTTTGAAGGCCTGAGAACCAGGGAAATACTGATGTAACTTCCTATCTGAGTCCAAAAGCCTGAGAATTGGGAGGACCAATGGTATAAGTGCTGCTCGTAGTCTGAAGGCTGAGAACCAGAAGCATCAGTGTCCGAGGGCAGAAGACCTATGTTGCAGCTCATGCAGAGAACAAATTCTCCCTTCCTCAACCTTTTTGTTCTCTTGGGGCCCATAATGGATTGGATGATGCCCATCTAAATTGGTGAGGAAAATCTTCTTCACACAGTCCCTGATTCAATTGCTAATTTCTTCTGGGATCACCCTTATAGACACACTCCGAAATAATGTTTTACCAGTTGTCTGTGTAGCCCTTAGGCCAGTCAAGTTGACACATAAAATTAACCATCATAGCCTGTATGAACTTTCACTGTCACAGTGGCTGCAAACTTAGACTGTTGGCATCTAGAGACTCTGAAATAATGTTCCATTTCCCACCCTACTTATCTCTTCTCTGCCTGAGATGTTTTTATTTGAAAGAAGTGCTTCATGTGAAAAGAAATTATAAGAGGTCAAATTAAGGGAGTAAGGATAAAGGAAATCTGTCAAATGATAAACACCAAATGCCTAATTAACTTAAACTCAAGTTAATAACTCCATGAAATCTTGGCCTTCATTACTCCATTCTTTTTACTGGGAAAATGAAATAATGAGCTCCATGTGTGGAACATTACCAAAAAAGGATAGCAACCAGGTCGTTTTCATTAATTGCTGTGAATTGCCGTATTCATTTGTTACTGTACAAAATGTGCCAATCAAATAACTTCGGTTTTTAGATTGGCTCTGTTTACTCAGCTTTTTGTAGACATTACACTAATAATATGAGCAAGGTGATTATACATACATTCACTGCTTCTTGGCTATGTGTTCCTGCAATTGTACTGGAAAAATGAAGAGAGATTGGTAGACTTTGAGATTCTGACCTTCTGGGAGTAGGTGAAGAGGGGAAAAAAAGGGATTAATATGGAGCGCATACTATAAATGTCAGAGACAGATTGGGGTGTCCTGGGAGGAGATATTTACTTTTTACACCTTTTTCAATAGCTTAGCAAGGGGCTGGCATAGTTACTGGGTTAGATCAAAAGAAAACGATAACAAACATTGAAGTATGGGCATGTTCCCTGTGAACAATGATATTTTCTTACCCAGGATACTCCACTGTTGCACAGTTATTTAGGTATACCCTACACTGTACTTCCCTTCTATTATTCTGTAAGCAGATGATAAATAGAGGTTGAGTGTCTCTCTTAGAGCCTTTCACATGTTAAGGCCAGTATATTTTTCCCACTGCAACAATCCTTTATTTAGGATAAGAACTAGGAAAATATGTGTGTTTTGCTGTCTCTCTGTCTACATTTTTTATAACAAATAGGATTTTACTTTACATCATATGGCATGAACAATGTACGCATCTATGCCTTATTTGCCTAACAAAGAAGTTAGACTCTTCTACATATATCATCTTACCATAATCTCTGTTCTAAGGTGAATATAAATATCCTTATTTTGTAAAAAAGGAAATGTACATAAAAGTCAACATCTATTCAGGGCATAAATACCAACAAACTGTAAATAGAAGAGGATTTTCTAAACTGATTAAGGGAATCTATAGACCTAGAGCTACCATCATACTTGATGTTGAAGGACTTAACACTTTATTCTGAAAAATGGAAATGAGTCTCGGATGTCTATTCTTACCATTTCTACTCACCATTATACTAGAAATCCTAGCCATTGCTACAAGACCAGAAAACGAGAGAGAAGCTATACATATTTGAAAGTAAGAAGGAAAATTATTTATTTGAGGATGGTATGATTGTCTATGTAGAAAATCCTAAGGAATCCATAAAAGAAAAAAAAAGCTATGGAAGTAAGAGATGGGTTTAGCAACATCTTAGGGTGCAAGTTCAAAATCCAAAAATCAATTACATCTCCATCTTATATCTGTGGTAGGCAGAATAATACCCCCTCCATGATGTCTACACCCTAATCCTTGGAACTTGAGAATATGTATATGACAAAAGCAACGGTTGCAGAAGTGATGGAAGTTTATCCTGGATTATCTGGGTGAGCCCACTCTAATCCCTCTCTAACTCGGATTAAGATCTAAATCCTTAAAAGTAGAGAGTCTTTTCTCATTATGATCCGAGAGATGTGAGGATCAAAGAAAAGTCAAAGAGATGCAACCTTACTGTCTTTGATGATGAAGAGGAGAGACAAGAAAAGAATGCAAGCAACCTCCAAAAGCCGAAAAAGGCAATAAAATGTACTCTTCCCTAGAATTTCCAAAAAGGAAGGCAGTCTAACTTATACCTTGTGAGACATGTGTTGGACTTCCCACCTATGGATTTAAGATACAATAAATGTTGTCTCACGTCACCAGGGTTATGGTAATATGTTACATCAGCAATAGAAAACTAATATCAGTAGTAAAGGAAAATAAAATTATAGAACAATAAAGTTATAGTAGCATCAAAACTATGAAATACCAAGGGACAAATTTAACAAAATATATGTAATACCTGTAATGGACAGCTACAAAATAATGCTGAAAGAAATTAGAGAAGACCTAAATGAGTGGAGATGGACTGAGTGACTTACTAAAGAGGTTTAATATCCAAATCATAGGAGTCCCAGAAGAAGATGAAGAGAGAGAAAAAGGGTCAGAAGTTTTATGTGAGCAAATTATAGCAGAAAACTTTCCTAATCTGTGGAAGGATACTGACATCAAAATCCAAGAAGCACAGAAAACTGCCTTTAGATTCAACAAAAACCAACCATCACCAAGGCAAATCATAGCCAAATTCACAAAGTACACAGCCAAGGAAGGAATTGTGAAAGCAGCAAAGGAAAAAAAGTCCTTAACCTGTAAGAGAAGACACATCAGTTTCACAGCAGACCTATCCACAGAAGTGGCAGGATATATTCAACATGCTAAATCAGAAAAGTATGCAGCTCAGAATTCTTTATCCAGCAAGGCTGTCATTCAAAATAGAAGGAGAGATAAAGAGTTTCCCAGACAAAAATTAAAGGAGTTCAAGGAATTTTATGGGGGACCCGTTTAATGGAGAAAAGAGAAAAGAAAACAAAAAGACCAAAAGCAACAAAGACTAGAAAGGGCTAGAGAACATCATCAGAAACACCAACTCAACAGGCAACACAATGGCAGTAAATTCATATCTTGTAGTACTCAATCTAAATGTCAGTGGATTAAATGCTGCAGTCAAAAGAGTATCAGAATGGATACAAAAATAAGGCCCCTCAGGGCACCTGGGTGGCTCAGTCAGTTAAGCCTTGGACTTCAGCTCAGGTCATGATCTTGCAGCTTGGGAGTTCAAGCACCACATTGGGCTCTGTACTGACAGCTCAGAGCCTGGAGCCTACTTCAGATTCTGTGTCTCCCTCTCTCTCTTTGCCCCTCCTCTACTCATGCTCTATCTGTCTCTCTCTCAAAAATAAACGTTAAAAAAAAGTTTTTTTAGAAAACAAGGCCCATCTATATACTGCTCACAATAGACTCATTTTATTTTATTTTTTTTTTCAACGTTTATTTATTTTTGGGACAGAGAGAGACAGAGCACGAATGGGGGAGGGGCAGAGAGAGAGGGAGACACAGAATCGGAAACAGGCTCCAGGCTCTGAGCCATCAGCCCAGAGCCTGACGCGGGGCTCAAACTCACGGACCGCGAGATCGTGACCTGGCTGAAGTCGGACGCTTAACCGACTGCGCCACCCAGGCGCCCCTAGACTCATTTTAGACTTACAGACACTTATAGATTGAAAGTAAGGGGATGGAGAACCATCTATTATGCTAATGGTTGTCAAAATAAAGCTGGTGTAACCATACTTATATCAGACAAACTAGATTTTAAAATAAAGACTGTAACAAGAGATGAAGAAGGGTCTTATAATTAAGGGATCTATTCACCAAGAAGATCTAACCATTGTAAATATTTATGCCCCCAACATGATAGAACCCAAATATATAAATCACTTAATCACAAACATAAAGAAACTCATTGATAATAATACCATAATAGTAGGGGACTTCAACACCCTACTTACAACAATGGACAGATCATCTAAGCAGAAAATCAACAAACAAACAATAGCTCTGAATGACACACTGGACCAGATGGACTTAACAGGTATATCCAGAACATTTCATCCTAAAGCAGCAGAATACACATTCTTCTCGAGTGCACATGGAACATTCTCCAGAATAGATTACATACTGGGTCACAAATCAGTCCTCCACAAGTACAAAATGATGGAGATCATACCTTTCATATTTTCAAACCATAACTCTATAAAGCTCGAAATCAACCACAAGAAAAAATTTGGAAAGACCATGAATACCTGGAGATAAAAGAATATCCTACTAAAGAATGAATGGGTTAATTAAGAATTTAGGAGGAAATTAAAAAGTACGTGGAAGCCAACAAAAATGAAAACACAACAACCCAAAACTTCTGAGACACGCCAAAGGCAGTCATAAGAGGGAAGTATATAGCAATCCAGTCCTTCCTAAAGAAGGAAGAAGTCTCAAATACAAAACCTAACCTTACACCTAAAAGAGCTGGAAAAAGAACAGCAGACTGAAGCCCTAAGCCAGGAGAAGAAGGGAAATAATAAAACTTAGAGCAGAAATCAATGAAAAAACAGAACCAAAACCCAAACCCAAACCCAAACCAAACAAAACAGTAGAACAGATCAGTGAAACCAGGAGCTGATTCTTTGCAAGAATTAAGAAAACTGATAAATTCCTAGCCAGATTGATCAAAAAGAAAAAGGAAAGGGCCCAAATAAATGAAATCATGAATGAAAGATAAGAGATCACAGCCAACACTACACAAATACAAACAATAATAAGAGAATATTATGGGCAATTACATGCCAACAAATTGGGCAATCTTTAAGAAATGGAAAAATTCCTAGAAAAGTATAAACTACCAAAACTGAAACAGGAAGAAATAGAAAATTCAAACAGACCCATAGGCAGTAAATAAACTGAATCAGTAACCAAAAGTCTCCCAACAAACAAGAGTCCAGGGCCAAATGGCTTTCCAGGGGAAAATGTCTACTAAACATTTAAAGAAGAGTTAACACCTATTCTTTTGAAGCTGTTCCAAAAAGAATAGAAATGGAAGGAAAACTTACAAACTCATTCTGTGAGTCCAGAATTACCTTGATTCCAAAACCAGAGAAAGACCCCACTAAAAAGGAGAACTATACACCAATGCAACACAGGTGCAAAAATTCTCAACAAGGTACTAGCCAACCAGATGCAACAATACATTAAAAAAATTATCCACTACAATCAAATGGGATTTATTCCTGGAGTGCAGGGCTGGTTCAATATCTGCAAATCAATCAATGTTATAAATCACATTAAGGAAAGAAAGGATAAGAACCATTTGATCCTCTTAATACATGCAGAAAAAGCATTTGACAAAATACAGCATCCTTTCTTGATAAAAACCCTCGAAAAGGTAGGGATAGAAGGATCATACCTCAAGATTATAGGCCATATGTGTACAAAAGACCCACTGCTAATATCCTCCTCAATGGGGAAAAACTGAGGGCTTTCCCCCTAAGGTCAGGAACATGACAAGGATGTCCACTCTCACCACTGTTATTCTTTCTCACCAGTGTTGGAAGTCCTAGCCTCAGCAGTCAGACAACACAAATAAAAGGCATCCAAATTGGCAAGGAGGAAGTCACACTTTCACTCTTCACAGATGACATGATACTATATGTCGAAAACCCAAAAGACTCCACCAAAATATTGCTAGAACTCATACATGAATTCAGCAAAGCAGTAAGATATAAAATCAATGTACAAAAATCAGTTGCATCTGTACACCAATAATGAAGCAGCAGAAAGATTAATTAAGGAATCCATCCCATTCATAATTGCACCAAAACCCATAAAATATCTAGGAATAAACCTAACTGAAAAGGTGAAAAGTCTATACTTTTCCAATCCATGCTACTGGATCGGAAAAACAAATACTGTTAAAATGTCAGTACTTCCCAAAGCAGTCTACATATTCAATACAATCCTTATCAAAATAACCAGAATGCTTCACAGAGCTAGAACAAACAATCCTAAAATCTGTACGACACCAGGAAAGACCCCAAGTAGCCAAAGCAATCCTGAAAAACAAAACCACAGCTGGAGGCATCACAATTCCAGACTTAGAGCTGTTTTGCAAAACTGTAATCATCAAGACAGTATGGTACTGGCACAAAAATAGAGACATAGATCAATGGAACAGAATAGAGAACCCCAAAATGGACCCACAAACGTATGGCGAACTAATCTTTGACAAAGCGGGAAAGGATATCCAATGGAAAAAAGACAGTCCCTTCAGCGTGTGAGGTTGGGAAAGCTGGACAGCGACATGCAGAAGAATGAACCTGGACCACTTTCTTACACCATACACAAAAATAAAGTCAAAGTGGATGAAAGATCTAAACATAAGCCAGGAAGCCATCAAAATCCTAGAGGAGAAAACGAGCATCAACCCCTTTGACCTCAGCCGCAGCAACTTCTTACTTGACATGTCTCCAGAGGCAAGGGAAACAAAAGCAAAAATGAACTATTGGGATCTCATCAAGAAAAAAGCTTTTGCACAGCAAAGGAAACAATCATCAAAACTAAAAGGCAACCAACGGAATGAAACAAGATATTTGCAAACGACATATCAGATAAAGGGTTAGTATCCAAAATCTATAAAGAACTCATCAAACTCAACACCCAAAAAACAAATAATACAGTGAAGAAATGGGAAATAGACATGAATAAACACTTTTCCAAAGAAGACATCAAGATGGCTAACAGACCCATGAAAAGATGCTCAACATCACTCATCTTCAGGGAAATACAAATGAAAACCACAATGAAATACCACCTCACACCTGTCAGAATGGCTAATATTAACACCTCAGGCAACAACAGTTGGTGAGGACGCAGAGAAAGGGGAACACTTTTGCACTGCTAGTGGGAATAGAAACTTGTGCAGCCACTATGGAAAACAGTATGGATGTTCCTCAAAAAATTAAAAATAGAACTACCCTATGACCCAGCAATTGCACTAGTAAGTATTTATCCCAAGGATACAAAAAATGCTTTTTCAAAGGGACACATGCACCCCAATGTTTATAGCAGCACTATTGACAATAGCCAAAGTATGGAAAGAGCCCAAATGTCCATCAGCTGATGAGTGGATTAAGAAAATATGGTATATATATTCAATGGAATATTACTCAGGAATCAAAAAGAATGAAATCTTGCCATCTACAACAACGTGTATTATGCTACGTGAAATAAGTTAGAATAAGACAATTATATGATGTCACGCTAATGGGATAAGGGATATTAAGAAGGACACTTGTTGGGATGAGCCCTGGATATTATATGTAAGTGACAAATCACTAAATTCAATCCCTGAAAAAAATATATATTTTGATTTAAAAAAAAAAAGACTTACTATAAAGCAACAGTAAACAAGATGACATGGCATGGGTGTAAAGTTAAACTTATAGATAAACCAAAAAAGAATTAAGGGCTTGGGGTGCCTGGGTGGCTCAGTTGGTTAAGCGTCTGACTTCGGCTCAGGTCATGATTTCACAGTTCGTGAGTTCAAGCCCCACGTCGGACTTGCTGCTGTCAGCACAGAGCGTCCTTCAGATCCTCTGTCCCTCACTCTCTGTCCCTCCCCCACTCATGCTCTCACTCCCTCAAAATAAATAAATAAGCTTGACAAAAATTAAGAGGTATTACTCCGCAATCAAAAAGAATGAAATCTTGCCATTTGCAACTACGTGGATGAAACTAGAGGGTATTATGCTAAGTGAAATTAGTCAGAGAATGACAAATATCATATGACTTCACTCATAAGAGGACTTTAAGATACAAAACAGATGAGCATAAGGGAAGGGAAGGGAAGCAAAAATAATATAAAAACAGGGAGGGGGACAAAACATAAAAGACTCAGAGAGAGAACAGAGTGTTGCTGGATGGGTTGTGGGAGTGGGGATGGGCTAAATGGGTAAGAGCCATTAAGGAATCTACTCCTGAAATCATTATTGCACCATATGCTAAGTTGGATGTAAATTAAACAATAAATAAATTATTAAAAAAAACAAATTTTGTTTACATAAATTACATCTTAATAAGAATTACCAAATAAAGCATGGTAACATTATTTTTGGCGTGGTATCATTTTTATATAACCCTTTTTGTCTTCCTATCCCTACCTTCCTAGCATTTCATGTTTAAATGCATAGAGATAACTAAATAAAGTTTATTCAGGGCTAATAGTTACTACTGGATGGCATAGTTTGAGGATTTATTTCATTTATTTAAAAAAATTTTTTAACGTTTTTTTTTATTATTGAGAGAGAGGGACAGAGCATGAGGATAGGAGGGGCAGAGAGGGGGAGACACAGAATGTGAAACAGGCTCCAGGCTCTCAGATGTCAGCACAGAGCCCGACACAGATCTAGGACTCACGAACTGTGAGATCATGACCTGCCCTGAAGTTGGGTGCTTAACTGACTGAGCCACCCGGGCGCCCCTGAGGATTTATTTTTTAATTGTATTGGTTGAATTTTCCATAATATAACATTTTATAAAAAATAATAGTTACTATTTGTGAATAAATTTAAGAACAATACTAACTGTATTTTTATATATTGTAGTAAAATATGCCTTTACACAGTTAGTATTGAGCCCCCAAATGCCAGGAAATTGGACAAGAAAGCCCGTGACAGATGATAGTCAATCACATATTAATGACTTAGGAAACATTTACTTTCTAATCTTGTTGGTTAGATCTGACCTCTATTATGTAAACTCTGTTATGTCAGCATATATTGGTAATATTATTTGATGTTATCAAAATAAAAATACTTTGGGCCATTTCTCACAGAAATAAATTTATCTCTCAGATCATTATTTTGCTCTCAGTTTTAATCCAAAGGGAGATCATATCTCAACTCCTTTAGCATTCTAGCAATGCATTATGTGTTTAAAGTAATTCTGTGGTGAAATGCATTTGGGCAGCTCTGTCTTAGAAAATGGGACCTGTCTCCTACATACAACTTCAGTAAGTTGTAAAATCTTCTGGATTACTCAGTGTTCCAAATGGTAGCCTATGAACTTGGGAATAATTGCATATGAAACCTACCCTCTTCTTAGGTCCTGGGGAACAGCTGATAATACAATTTCTTCAAAAGATATTACATTTTTAATAACTTGTTTTTTTTGTATCTGGGCCTAT
Source organism: Lynx canadensis (assembly GCF_007474595.2). Taxonomy (NCBI): domain Eukaryota; kingdom Metazoa; phylum Chordata; class Mammalia; order Carnivora; family Felidae; genus Lynx; species Lynx canadensis. Next base: position 103,391,180 of record NC_044303.2, on the reverse strand, counting down.
ATAGCCCATATATATGTCATCTACATCTACATCTATCTATCTGTCTGTCTATCTATCCATCCATCCATCTGCCTATCTAGCTATCATTTATCCATCTGTTTATCTATGTTGTATCTAGCTATTATGATAGGCACACTAAATATTAAATGTAATTACATGAATATGAGATGTAGGTATATCTAGATTATAGCAGAATATGTGCTTATTGAGGACATACAACATATTTGTGCTTTGAACATATAAGTACCTTCCCATGAGATTAGATGGGGTTGATATAAAAATACTGATTTGTGTAGCATCATTTGCGTGTTAATATATTGCCTGTATTTCCTTGGTCTATTTTTATACAGGAACAAATGATCCATTCATTAATATGATTTTAAGTGTACATCATCTGCTTAATGCTTTAGCTTGGAAGAGTTCTAGGTTTATTTTCAGAGTTCCAGGGTCTTTGACACATCTTCGTCCTTTGTTGGCCTCCTCCCGCATTTTAGTGCCCCTGACATTGATGAAGTGAGAAATTCCTACTTTGGAAGAACATCATCTCAAAGTGGAGGTGACATAATTTTAGGTTCAAAAGGTATTTATGTTTTAAAGAGAAAACAGGCCACTAATGCTAAATCCACGACTGATTGTGACATTATAGAATCTGAAACCTACACAGAGATTTTCTGTTTGTGTTAAGGGAAAGCTTTCAGTCAGCCATCCAAATACACTATGGTGTCTTGTCTTTGACCCCAGCTGACTGCAGATCCTGACCAAGTTAAAGTGTTGCTATTGTGAAAAGTGGATATATAGCAAGTCTTCTGCTTTACTGAAAGTAGAAAAATAATCTCTAGCTATACACTCTCCATGAGGAAGAAGAGCTACCACCTTCTGTCCTAGGATACTATGTAAAATATATTCATGAATCCATGTATCCATACAGACTATGGAGGTTTTCCTCCCCAATAAAAGCAAATGACACTAGCATAAAGCAGTCCACATACCAAGCATGAAATGATTTCACTGATATGCAAAAAGACAAATGATAAAACTGGAAAGTGAGATATGCAGGTTAAGCTAAGTGTGTCTTTGGAGCTGGCTGCATATGTAAAGCTTTCAACAGAATAATATTACACTTTACTGACAATGAAATGTCCATTACATAGAAGAATAATCATTTTCATTAAGTGAATTTCCTGCTGAGTACATTTTTCACTGTGAGTAGGCCTATCTCTTGGGACATTTGCAAGGTAGTCTCTGTAAAATTGTTTAGATGGGGGAAAGTGAGACTATTGGTTGTTTGATTTAGTTGTCAAATCAGAAAATAACTTGAGAAATTTTAAAGCCTGCTACTGAGGAGTATTTTATTCTTGTACACTTCTTTCTTGTATTTTCATCGAAGTATTATATATTTTTTTTAATTCTAATTCCAATACAGTTCACATATAGTGTTATATTAATTTCAAGTGTGATTCAACTGTTCTGTACATTACTCACTGGTCATTGTGATTAGCATACTCTTCATCCCCTCCACTGGTTTTACCCATCATTCCCACCTCCCTTTAAGTAACTGTCAGTTTGTTTCCTAGAGTTAAAGAGTGTTTCTTGGTTTGTCTGTTTTTTCCTTTGTTCATTTGTTTGTTTCTTAAAATCCACGAGTGAAATCATGTGGCATTTGTCTTTTTCTGACTGACTTATTTCACTGAGCATTGTACACTCTAGATCTATCCATGTTGCAAAAGGCAATATTTCATTCCTTTTTATGTCTGAGTAATATTCCATTGTATGCATATGCCACCTTTTCTTTATCCAGTCGTCTACCGGTGAATGCTTGGGCTTCCATAATTTGGCTATTTTAAATAATGCTGCAATAAATATAGGAGTGCATATATCCCTTCAAATTTTCATATTCTTTGTGTCAATACCTAGTGGTGAGCTTACTGGGCTATGGGATAGTTCGATTTGTAATTTTTTAGGAACCTCCGTACTGTTTTCCACAGTGGTAATGCCAACGAGCATTCCAAATATCAGTGTATGAAGATTCCTTTTTCTCCACATCCTTGCCAACACCTGTTGTTTCTTGAGTTTTTTTACATTGGCCATTCTGACAGGTGTGAGGTGGTATCTCATTTTGGTTTTGATTGGCATTTCCCTGATAATGACTGTTGTTGAGCATCTCTTCATATGTCTGTTGGCCATCTGTATATCTTATTTGGAGGAACGTCTGTTCATGGTTTCTGCCTATTTTTAAATTGGATTATTTGTTTTCTCAGTGTTGAGTTGCATAGTTCTTGATATATTTTGGATATTAATCATTTTTACTGGATATGTCATTTGCAATTATCTTCTCCCATTTAGTAGGTTGTCTTTTAGTTTTGTTGATTACTCCCTTGGCTGTGCAGAAGCTTTCTTTCTTTTTGTTTTTTAATCTTGTCTCATTAGTTTATTTCTGTTTTTAGTTTCCTTGCCTCAGGTGACAGGTAGAAAAAATGGTTGGTGTCAGAAAAATCACTGCCTGTGCTCTCTCCAAGGATTTTTATGGTTTGAGGTCTCACATTTAGGTCCTTAGTCTGTTTTGAGTTTATTTTTGTGTATGGTGTAAGAAAGGGGTCCGGTTTCATTCTTTTGCATGTAGCTGTCCACTTTTCCCAATACCATTTATTGAAGAGACTCTATTTTTCCCATTGCATATTCTTGCCTCTTTTGTTGAAGACTGATTGATGATATAGTCATGGGCTTATTTCTGTGATCTCTATTCTGTTCTGTTGATCTATGTGTCTCTTTTTATGCTAGTGTCCTACTGTTTTGATTACTATAGCTTTGTACTACATCTTGAAATCTAGGATTGTGATACCTCTGGTATTGTTCTTCTTTTTTAAGATTGTTTCAGCTATTTGGGGTCTTTGTGGTTCCAACCAAATTTTAGGACTGTTTGCTCTTGTTCTGTGAATACCACTGTTGGTATTTTGATAGAAATTACATTAAATCTATAGATTGCTTTGTGAGGTATTGACATTTTAACAATACTCTCAGAATCTATGAGCATGGAATATCTTTCCATTTGTTTGTGTTGTCTAAAATATCTTTCATTAATATGTTATAGTTTTTGTAGCGTAGTTCTTATGCTTCTTTGGTTTACTCCTACAATTTTTTGTGCAGTTGTGGGTGGCATTGTTTTCTATTTTCTGTTTCTGCTACATCATTATGAAAGTGTAGAAATGCAATGGATTTCTGTATGTTGATTTTGTACCCTGTGACCTTATTGAATTCATTTATCAGTTCTAGTAGTTTTTTGGTGGAATCTTTAGGGTTTTCTATATATAGTGTCGTATTATCTGAAAATACTGAAAGTTTTACTTCTTTCTTACCAAATTGGATGCTTTTTATTTATTTTTCTTGTCTGATGCTATGACTAGGCATTTCAGTACTATGTTGAATAAAAGTGGTGGGAATGGATTTCCTTATCTTGTTCCTGATCTTAGGGAAAAGCTCTCATCTTTTCACCATTGAGAATGGTTTTAGCTGTGGGTTTTCATATATGGCCTTGGAACATATAGGTATGTTCCCTCCGGCTCTATTTTATTGAAGGTTTTTATCATGAATGTATATTGTACTTTGTCAAATTCTTTTTCTGCATCTATTGAAATGATCATATGATTTTTATCCTGTCTTTTGTTGATATGATATATCATGTTGCTTGATTTGCAAATGTTAAACTACACTTGCATCCCAGGAATAAATCCCACTTGATCTTGGTGAATGATTTATTAAGGTATTTTGGATTTGGTTTTGGTAATACTTTGTTGAGGATTTTTACATCTGTGTTTATCAGAGATACTGGCCTGTACTTCTCCTTGTTTGTAGTGTCTTTGTCTGGTTTTGGTATCAGGGTAATCCTGGCCTCACGGAATGAATTGGGAAGCTTTCCTCCTTCTTCTATTTTTTAGAATAGTTTGGGAACAATAGGTATTAATTCTTTTTTTAAATGTTTGGTAGAATTTGCCTGTAAAGTTGTCTGGTCTTTAACTTTTGTTTTTTGGGGAGTTTTTTTCTTACAGATTCAATGTCATTGCTGCTAATCTGTGTGTTCAAATTTTCTATCTCTTCCTGCTTCAGTTTTAGGAATTTGTCCATTTCTTCTAGGTTTTCCAATTTGTTGGCATATAGTTTTTCATAATATTCTTTTATAATCCTTTGTATTTCTTCATGTTGGTTATTAGTTTTCCTTTCATTTGTGATTGTGTCTGAGTCCTCTCCCTCTCTCTCTCCTTTTTTTTTTAATTATTTTTTATTTTTTTATGAGCTTGGCTAAAAGCTTATCAATTTTGTTGATCTTTTCAAAGAACCAGCTCCTGACTTCATTGATTTGTTCTCTTGGCTTTTTAGGTTCCATTTCATTTATTTCTGCTCTAGTCTTTGTTATTTCCTTCCTTCTAGTGTTTTTTACTTTTGTTTGTTATTCTTTTATCTAGCTCTTTTGGGTATAACTTACATCTTTTTTAATTTGTTAAGATTTGTTTTGTGACATAATATGTGATCTATTCTGGTTACTATTCCATGTGCACATAAGACAAATGTGTATTATGCTGTTTTTGGTTGGATTGTTTACAATTTTTCTGTTAGATCCATCTGGTTCAATGTGTCATTCAAATCCACTCTTTCCTCTTTGATTTTTTGTTTGTATTATCTGTTCATCGATTCAAGTGGGGGGTTCAAGTTCCCTACTATTATTACATTGCTATCAATTATTTCCTTTATGTTTGTTATTACCTACTTTATGTATTTGGGTGCCTCCATTTTAGGTGCATAAATATTTGCAATTGTTATATCTTCTTGTTGGATTGTTTTCTTTATGATTATATATAGTGTCACTGCCTTGCTTCAGTCTGTTTTAAAGTCTGTTTTGTTTGATGTAAGTATTGCTACCTTGGCTTTCTTTTCACTGCCATTTGCATGATAAATACTTTTACTTCTCTTCACTTTCAATCTGCATGTATCTTCAGGTCTGAAACGAGTCTCTTGTAGATAGCATATAGATGGGTCTTGCTTTTTTATCTGTTCCATCACCCTATGTCTTTTGATTGGAGCATTTAGTCCATTTATGTTCAAAATGGTTATTGGTAGCTATGTACCTATTGCTGTTTTGTTACTTGTTTTATGGTTGTTATTGAAGCTGTTCTTTGTTCCTTTCTTCGCTTGTTTTCCTCTCTCATGGTTTTTTGGCTTTCTTTAATGATATATTTGGATTCATTTCTCCTTTTTATTTTGCATATCTGTTACTGGTTTTTGATTTGTGGTTACCATTAGGTTTGTATATAACATCTTCTGCATATAGCAGTTTATATTAAATTGATAGGCATTTAAGTTTGACTCCATTCTTTACTCCTGCCTCCCCCCACCATGTTTTAGGTATATGGTTTCATATTTTACATCCTTTTATTTTGTGAATCCCTTGACTAATTTTTGTAGATACACTTATTTTAACTGCTTCTGTGTTTCTTACTTTTCTTTCTCCTACTTATGGTCTTTACTTTTCACTCAAAGAGTTCCCTTTTACATTTCTTATAGGGGTGAATTTTTTTAATTTTTGTTCTTCTGGGAAGCTCTTTTTCTCTCCTTTTATTGAGAACAATAGTTTTGCTGGATAGAGTATTTTGGCTGCAGCTTTTTTTTTTTTTCTTTCAGCACTTTGAATCTATCATGCCACTCCCTTCTGAAAAGTTTCTACTGAAAAATATTCTCATAGCCTTATAGAGTTTCCCTTATATGTAACTGTTTCCTTTTGTTGCTTTAAAAATTCTCTTATTATCACTTCTTTTTGCCATTTTAATTACTACATGTTTTGGTGAGGATTTCTTTGGGTTGATTTTCTTGGGGTCTCTCTGTGCCTCTTGGGTCTGCATTTCTCTTTCCTTCTATAGGTTAGGGAAAATTTCAGCTATTTTTTAAAGTAAATTTTCTGCCCTCTTTTCTCTCTTCTCTTTCTGGGATCCCTATAATGCAAGTATTACACCTCATGGTGTCGCTGAGTCCCCCTCATCTATTCTCATTTATTGTTATTTATCTCTCTCCTCTTCAGCTTGATTGCTTTCTGTTAATCTGTCCTCTGGGTCACTGATCCATTCTTCTGATTAGTCTAGTCTAGTCTACATTATTCCATCTAATGTATTTTTAATTTCATTTATTGAATACTTCGTTTCTGACTGGTTCTTTTTAATGTTTTCTATATCTTTGTTAAGGGTCTCACTGAAGTCTTCCACTTTTTTCTCAAATCCAGTGAGTATTTTTATGATCATTACTTTAAATTCTCTATCAGGAATATTACTTATCTGCATTTAATTTAGATCTCTTGCTGTGATTTTGTCTTTTTCTTTCATTTGAAACATATTTCTCTGTCACCTCATTTTGTCTAACTCTCTGTGTCTGTTTCTGTGTGTTAGGAAAATCAGGTATGTCCCCTGCTCTCAAAAGTAGTGGCTTTATGAAGAAAGGTCCTATAGTTCCCTGCAGTGCAATGTCCCCTGTTCACCAGAACCTGGCACCTTATATTGTCTCTTGTGTGTTCAATATGACCTGCTGTTGGGCAAGCTGCTTTTGCCTTCAGTCTAGTCATCTGCAATGGCTGTCTCTTACTCTTGTGGGCAGTATTTCATTCCTGTGGTGTTGGTGGGCCAGTATAGTCCCACCTTGGGCTTCAGTTGAGTCAGCCCAGGCATCTTCCAGAAGTAAAGTACTGAACTGCAGGAGAACGGGAGGACATGACTCACGGTGCCAGCAAGGTCTGCACTGGTGGGAGGTGAATGGCAGCCACTGGACCACAGGCAGGTTAGAGGGGGTGGATCGACAGAAGCATGCAGGGTTGTGTTGTCTTGTGTTAGCAGGGTTTCTGGCAGTCTGTTGGAGGAAGCATATCCACAGGAGAATTCATGGGCAGGTGCACTATTAGTAAGTTAAGTAGCTATTGTCGGCACCGTGATATTTCCTGCAGTTGTCCCTGTGTTCATTCTGAGGTGAAGGGGAGATAAATGGCACCTGCCGGCTCAAGTACATGCTCTGAATTTGGTAAACAAATCTTCCTTCCACATCACCCAGATGTTTTTCAAACTGCTGCTTCTATGGTTCTATCTCCACGGGGCTGTTTGTTATGGTGTCTTTTTAAGGTTGAGGACTGTTTCTTCTCACCCTCCTGGTTCTCCCACGAGCCTACTGATTTATGATGTTCCAGGATTTAAACCCTACCGATTGTAAGAACTCTTAAAATTGGGCCCTTCTGGTTTTCAGTGCCAAACATTAGGGATATTCATCTTCTCCATGCAGGCTCCCCATGTTGGGGTGCCTGACGTGAGAGTCCTTTTCTTTCCTATCTCTGTGCCCACACCATCCCTCCCTGTCATGCAGTTTGTTCTACCAATCTTCAGGTCATTTTCTGGGTTATTTACACTCATGTGGCTGTTATGGGGTTGTATCCTTGAGACAAGGAGAGCTTAAGATCCTTATCCTCTGCTCTCTTCCCCAGAACTCCTCATCAAAGTATTTTCAAGGAAAAGAACAATGTGTTGAAATTCTACTTGAAATAAACAAATCCTATCACAGGTGAAGAAGAGAGGGGATATAGCTCAGTGGTAGAGCATTTGACTGTACATGAGGACTCCTCATCATCCTTATAGTCATAGACATCTATATAGCAAAGCAACTGCCCACAAACTCACATTAATCAGAGGAAAATTAGAAAAAATACGTTTTGAAGTACACATTTATTCTAATACTTAAAATATGAATAAAAGCCAGTTTTTTTTTAATTTAGCCACGGAAAAATATTTTTTAATTATGGATGTTTGATCACATATTTCACATCTTTTGTTTGGTCATTTATTTCTAGCCTTCATGAGACTTCCAAAATTACCACACGAAGACCTGTCAAAATACTTTTAATTCATGCTCCAATTTTCAAACATTTCTTTGACATTAGCCCTTCTAAAGGGTTACAGGAATGAAAATTGTACAGATTTCCTTGTCTCCCAGCTCTCCTTTGCCTTAATAAGAATCTAGTTGGTGGATAAGAAATGCCCATATTTGGTCAAATAGAATGTTCATGAATATTATGGACTCATAATCTCATCATATCCAAACAAACATTTATTTTCTTTAAAAAATTTTTTTAATGTTTATTTATTTACTTTTGAGAGAGAGAGAGAACACAACTGGGGGAGGGACACAGAGAGAGAGAGGGAGACACAAAATCTGAAGCAGGGTCCAGACTCTGAGATGTCAGCACAGAGCCTGATGCAGGGCTCAAATTCACGAACTGTAAGATCATGACCTGAGCTGAAGCCAGACACTTAGCTGACTGAGTCACCCAGTCACCCCAAACACATATCTTCTGAAGAAAAATTATAGTAATAGTAAAAATTGCTTAACATTTTATCAGTGATTATTATGGACAAGGCACTGTTGTGAATGTTCTAGTTGTATTATTTTATTTAATCCTCATAACCACCCTTTAAGGTATTCTTGTTATCTCTATTTTAAAGAAACAGAAATTAAAGCCCAGAAGCATTAGGTGATTTTCTGGTTCAAGACAAGTTTCAAGTCCAAGTAAACTAATTCCAATGCCCATACCTTAACCCATTATTCACTAGTGCCTCACTGCGAATAAGCCAACAACAACTAACCAAATGCTCATTGCATGAAGAGGTAGAAGAAATATTTGCTGGGGGTAGGTAGTTGCACTGGGTAGATATGTTAGCTAAATTCTTTGACCTTGACCTGTGTTGATTTTGCTTATTTGTATCCTACAAAGGAGTTGGAAGGAAAATAAATGTAAAAAAGCCAACCAGGTTTCCCAGAGTTTGGCCACTAACCATAAAGTTTCTTAAAATCAGATTTTCTATAAACCAGTAGTTCTGTTTACAAAGCTGTTTGTCACATAACTTTCTTTAGGGAAAATATGAGGGCTAATAACTAATAACAACTACTCTTAATCTGTAGTGGGTGCTGAGCTAAATGTGTAATGTTCACTAGCTTGCTTAACTTCACATCCGTGGTTGTTGTGCAGGATTCCAAAGCCCACCCATATTCCCAAATATTATGACAAAGTTTCTTTCAAGGTAAAGCATGTTTTCTATGAATCATAGAAACATATCTATAAGATCAGCTGTTTCTATTGTGCGTATGTGGTGGGGGTGGAGATTTGGAATGCAAACCACTCTGTAATTAATGTATCCTGCAATCAATTTAGGTAAGGGATGATCTCAATGACCGGCTTAGGAAACAGTTTTATTATTTCAATCAACAATGGAATTAGATCTACTCAGCAATTACCTAATCAACTTCTCAGCAGTAAGCTGCATAATAGCTAAAAACTATTGGCCATTTAGTTAGACCTGTATTGATAGGTATTATTTTAATAACATTATTACAAATTCATTTGGGGGGAACACAAACTGCTTTTTTCTTTCTTTATGTGTGCTAATATCTGAGAAATGAATCTGTGATTTTATAACTTTCATGTCCTGTTTGCAAAAGTATCGTTGTGTTTTGTAATGGTTTAGTCTAATCACCTCTCAGTTTTGATACGCTCAGCTAAGTTAGTTATTATACTTCATGTTTGGTCAACTACTGCTCTGTGTCTTCACTCATGAAAATGGCCTTGTTTCTGTTTTCTTATCAAGTTTTTATTCTGTTTTTCATTTCCCCTATATCTTTGCCTTACAATCAGAAGGACCTGAATATGACTGAATTTTATACTCAGGCAATGGAAGAATTCACTGCATTAACAATCCATTCCTAAAGTTAAAACAAAGTAGACAGAATATAATATAACCCTTCATTGCTCTTAAAACTAAAGCTCTGGAATCGTAGCTGGTCATTTGTTGTAGTAGCAGTTCTATATTGCATCCCTTTCTTTATACTTGCAGATTTTTAATAGAGAAATGCTCACAGGAGATTTAATCTCTGCTATATCAGAAACATTCACATACTCAAGAAGAACCAGATCAGAAAGATAGCTATTCATAGATCATTGAGATGGAAAGATTCTCGAGAGGTTATTTAATCCACAGCCTTACAATTTAAATCTGAATAGAAAAATAATAGTATTCTAACTTTTCCTCAGCTTATTCTTTAAAATCAGCAAGAACCAGCATTATGTGCTAACACATAGTATAACCATCTCCTTTATATTCAGAATGCTCTTCAGAGTTGTCATAAATCTCTGTATTTAAATTCAGTATTCAAATTGATCTCAGTGGAGATCAAAAATCTCATCTTCCACCAAATCCACCCTGTCTAGCTAATACTCCTGAGACCATTATGGCCTCGCCACAATCTGACTGCCATCAAACTCCTTTTCTAGACTTCTCTCACATCTACTATTATTCTAAATGAGCCCTGAGAGGTATTACTGCCCCCCGTCCCCTGGTACACACCGTACTCTCCTACAGCCCTAGGTCTAGAAGACACTCTATCTTAACTTAGTCTGCCCAAATCAAGCCCCGTTCTATGTCACCTCCATCATATAGACTTCCTTCATCATGCCATCCACCAATGGTGTTCTCTTTCTGCTTCTGTCTGGCACTGTGGATTTCCTCCTTTTTATTATGAGTGTAAAATGTGGGTCTTTTGCTGGACTGATGGCATTGGTCCATAGGAGGTGATGAGATGTGGCACACTTCCTAAAGATAATCTGATAGTCACACTTACTGTTGACATGGAAATACGATAAGACAGACGTGTTTTTAGATATTCTCTTTTATTTTTTTAAAGTTTATTTAGTTGAGAACGAGAGAGAGAGAGAGAGAGAGAGAGAGAGAGAGAATACAAGTGGAGGAGGGGCAGAGAGAGAGGACACAGAATCTGAAGCAGGTTCCAGGCTCTGAGCTGTCAGGATAGAGCCCAACGTGGGGCTCGAACCCCTGAACCGTGAGATCATGACTAGAGCTGAAGGCAGATACTTAACTGAGCCACCCAAGCACCCCACCTTTTATTTTTTTAAGTAGTCTTTTTCTGCTCATTTCATAATATTTTTCATTTCTTTTTTCCCTACTTTTGAGATATTTTATATAACTGTGTTTCAGCAATATTGACTATAATTGCTGTTTTGTGTGTGTGTGTGTGTGTGTGTGTGTGTGTGTGTGAGAGAGAGAGAGAGAGAGAGAGAGAGAGAGAGGGAGGGGGAGAGGGAGACTGGGAGGGAGAAGGAGAGGGAGACTGAAAAACCATATAGTCCTCACCACTCTAACAGTATTAGACTTGAATATTTTCAAATAAAAAACTAGACTTGTATTTCACTTAGGTGCTATGCAAATGAGCCAAAATTGCATAGCTCTTCACCTCTACAATAAAAAAAGGAAGTAGCAAGACCTCATTACATAAGCAGAAAGTGGAATAAATGTAGTTCCTAAAAATGTCAGAATAAAATTTTATAATCTGATGATTTACAGTTCATTCTATGGTTTTAGTGTGTAAAGTATAAGCATATCTAGTGGAAATGGATGAATTGGGTCAAGTAAAATTGGAACCCATTAAAATTCCAGCCTGAACCTTTGAGGTATAGAGAAGCTTGGCCACCCAAGTGATATATTATATAGCCCATTATTTGCTTCTGAATTTGCTATTTTTCATCTGACCATGAAAACGGAAGGCTTGAGGATTCTCTCCTGAAACCCTTCATTTTGGAATCCATGTTTGAACATTTAAGGAGAGATTGAAAATCACTGAGTAATATTTGCCTGTCTGAGGTTTCAAACAAATCCTTAATGCAAAGAATTTTGCATAACTCAGATTCTTGCATTTATCTTCAAACTCACTTTGTCATATGATGCCTAAACTCTAAAGGCATGTTTCTAGTCAAGATTATTATTTTGTCATTAAAACAAAGGCACCAAAACAAGCTTGCATTTACTAACCATTCAAAGGGAGAAATCTGCATGCTTCTCGCTTGTTTGGAACAACTTGTTTCAAAAGATGTCGTATATTTATATGCATAAGGCAGTATCCCCCTAATTATAATTTCCTTTTGCCTATTTAAGAAAAACATAACAGATGTATTTCTACCAACTCTTGGACTGTCACATGGCAAAAGAACAATTGAATAAATGCTTCAAATAAATGTTCAAGCACTTTGACATGAATAATTTTTCTGCATATCCTTGTTGCCATATTATAGCATTTAACCCTAATGCTATCTTTGTTGAGAATGCAGATGATGAACAAGATGGTTTGCATTCTACTCAGATCACTTTCCTCTTTGATCAGTAAGCATCAGAAACAGAATCTACAGATAGCAGAGCAATTGCATTTTAAATGTCACATAGCTGCCTTTATTATTCCAGCTGGCTTGTGGAAAGAAAGGTCCCTCTGTTAATGAGACTAACACTGTCAGCTCCATTATAATAGATTTAAGCAAATAAATAACATGTTTGCCATTTCTTCTCTTGTTTTTCAAGCACTATTTTTGTCACTGATCTCATTGCTACAGACATTTGAGTGGAATAACTATAATTGTTGCATAGCTCAGGAAATGAAAAGTACACATGGAGTCTCTATTTATTTTAGACAATTCAGCATATTAATCCAAATTGTCCCCACAGCCTGTCCTCCTCATGGTTCTTGCTCACATTTGCCATTAACGCCAATATGACAAAAAGATACAATGGGTTAGGTTTAGTGGTTCACTAATGCGTGGCGGTACCTATTGCACACTTGACAAGAGAAGAATAATAACCATCTAGTTTCAAAAGGAACAGAGTCTGCTGCAAGCTAAAAAAAAGGAACAGTACAAGATCTGTCTAAATTATGGCTGAAAATTGATTTGAAAAGAGAGACCACTGATCTTTGGTCTTATGGGATTCAGGAAAATTAAAAATCCACTGGAAAAAAAATCCGGCTGTATTGAGAAGCCATAAATATTATTGTATGAAAAATTCATGCTTTTCTAATCACTCACAATAAGCTAGCATATTTAGACACTGACTCTTGCTAAATGGATGAGCCACACCATGTATCCATAGTGCCTCATTCCTTTCCAGTTTAGCAATTCTTTTGTGGACGATACATGAGTCACATAATGGTTCTCTAAGGTATTGTGCTTTTGGCCCTCTATGGGGTTTCTCGGGGTCACCTAATGAATGTCATGTCTTTAAATACCACCTTTTACTCATGATGTCCAAATCTAGAGGTATTTGGGCTTATTTTTGAGAGAGAAAGAGAGAATGAATGAATGAATGAATGAATGAATGAATACAAGCAGGGGAGGATCAGAGAGAGAGGGACGCACAGAATCTGAAGCAGGATCCAGGCTCTGAGCTGTCAGCACAGAGCCGGCCGTGTTGCTCGAACCCACGAACATGAGATCATGACTTGAGCTGAAATCCTACCTGTCCCTGTAACTCCAAATGTAAATATCCAACTGTTCAGTTGTCATTCCTACCTGACTGCCTAAAAGGCATCTCAAATGAATGTAGCCAAAACAGAACTCTCTACAGTTTACCCAGACTTTTCTTTCTCATCATTTCCATTTGGTAAATAACTACCCACTCACTGTAGGCAAACAAATCCCGGAATAATTGTATACTTGTCTTTTTCCTCTCTTTATGCCCTCCCAACACACACAACCACATCTGTAAAACACACCTGTTGGGTATCTGCATCCTATCCCTCAGTCTTTTCCCTTCTCTTGTCTCCACTCACTGCTAACACTGTGGGGCCAACTATAGTCTTTTTTTTAACCTGGACTCCTTCAGTAGCCTCCTGTGTGGTCCCACCTACCCTTTTCTCCCTCCCCTGCCTACTCCTCTCCTTTCTTTCTAGAATAGAGAGTCTCTGAATATCATTTTATAATGAACAATGTCAGAATTTCCTAAACTGCTTTTAAACAGGAAAAGAGAAGAGTGGAAATGCATATTAACATTTTTTATCTTGCAGATTATGCAAGCTCAGAGAATAAAAAAGTGTCTCGCGTACTCATTATTTAAGGGCAGTTAGGGAACACACCAGTAGGTTTCTTGATGTGCAATTGAGTGAATCTCGAAACCATTCTATGAAACATAATCTCTAGCATAAACTCTGTTAATTCTAAGCCTGTTGTGTCAAAATGATTAGGTAGTTAATTCTAACATATTGCTAAATTACGTATCATTTTATTTTGGTTTAATGAACTTATAAGCCCTAAATGTTCTAAATATCGAAGGACTTTCAGAGTTATACAACTAGTTAAGACTAAGAAGGACAGTGTTTTTTCAATTATCTTTATTGTTCAATAACTTAGGAGTAATACAACTTAGAATTACTTAATTTTAAAAAGAAGGCAATATTTTTTCATCTACCTGGGATCATGCAATTTTCAAGTAGCTTTACAGAGAGAGTAGTCAGAGGAGGTAATTTTGTAGTACAAATATAAGAGTTCTTTCTAAATATATTAGTTACTTTATGTGGCTTTGGTGGTGGTGGTTGTTTTGATGTCTTTGTTATGGAACTTCTTTGGGAAGAGGAAGAGGAAGGGGAAGAGGAAGAGGAAGAGGAAGAGGAAGAGGAAGAGGAAGAGGAAGAGGAAGAGGAAGATACAGAAACAGTGATATCTGTACATATTCCAAAGCTGAGAAGTAAAATCAACACTACTCCAGAAGCAACTTTGAGTATGTTTATCTTAGTGTATTTTCTTTTAAGCTTCAGTAACGAACCTCTAAAATTGTTATAGTATACACAGTTAATAATCAGTGAGGTTTTTCACATTGCTTCTGGAAAAATTGCTTTGTGTTCCAGTTTGAATTAGTGTATTATTATCCATGGCTAATTTGAGGGGTTTAGTCTAGAATTAGCACACAGCTGCAGAGAATGCAAGCACATGAATTGTGGATTAGCTGGAGTCCATACAAAGGGGAAGGAGTAAATGAGGGAGATGCAACAAATTGTATCCTCCAAATAGCTCCCCGAATTTGCCAGCTATTGCCTATAATTAAAAAGTGAATTCCTTGGTGGGAAGGAAACTGTGCTCCTATATTTGGGTTGTTCTATCATATAATAATAAACTACAGGATTACCTTACTCTCCCCACTCTCTTTTTTGGTGGGGAGGGAGAACTTAAAACATACAATAATTTAACATACTTGAGTATCTCCCACTCCAGTTGAACAAACATCACTGCCTTGCCATAGTTGCTGTAACTTTTTCTAAAAGCAATAAAACTTTGAAGAAACAGTATTAGGCACCTTTCTAGCGCTCCTAACCCTCTCACCCATTCGCCTCTCTCTCTCTCCCCAGAGGTAACCAAAATTCTGGAGTTGGTATAGGCATGCTTCATCTGGGTGTTTATACTTATGCCAGATATTTGTAAATTTACATCGCATACAGTATTTTTCCATATCTCAGTCTCATATAAATGATAATATGCTGTATATCTTATGTTGTTGCAACTTAATTTTTTTTACTCTACATTAGGTTTAGATGACTTTTCCATTCTGATGTATATATTTGTTCATTTTATGGCTGCAGTAAAAATCTTGTGCATGCTTCCTAGTGTGCCTGTGCTGGGATAGGAATCCTTTACAGCCAAGGTTCTCAAATGGATGTGATGCCCATCCCAGGAGCAACTGGAAATGCAGGGAAGCTTACTTATCAAATAGTCATTATGTTGTAACATTATAAGTGCTATGATTTTTTGATAAGTCTTGATATCTTCTGGGGAAAATAGCACTTCTTAATGTTCTACGAAATGGCCTCAGTTTTCTTGGCTTTTTACTCTTCCACCTAAATTTTTGAAATTGGCTTGCCATGTTACTAAAAAAGAAATATATGGGATTTTCCTTGAAAATGCTTTTGGGGCATCTGGGTGGCTCATTTGGTTAAGCGTCCTACTCTTGATTTCAGCTCAGGTCATGATCTCATGGTTTGTGGCTTCAAGCCCCATGTTGGGCTCTGAGCTGACAGCGTGGGCCCTGCTTGGAATTCTCTCTCCCTCTCTCTCTGTCCCTCTCCCTCCCCTACTCACACTCTCTCTCTCACTCTCAAAATAAATAAATTTTTAAAAATGAAAATGTTTTTTAAACTTTTAAATGAATTTGGGGAAAAGTATTCATCTTTAAATATTGTCCTCCTATCATGAACATGTTATATCTCATTAATTCAGGCTTTCAAAAAATTATTTCTTTTAGTAATATATTATAACTTTCCTTACAATTTTTCATCTGTAATTAGATGTGTTTATTTTTATCTTTATATATTTATTGCTGTTATAAAGGGCATCATGTCTTTGTTACATTATTAGATTGGGTATTAATAGGTTATAAAGGGATTTTTTTTTAAGTTTATTTACATTGAGAGAGAGGTAGAGAGCAAGTGGGGGAGGGGCAGAGAGAGAGGGAGACCAAATTGCAAGCAGGCTCCGTGCTGTCAGTGCAGAGCCCAAAACAGGGCTCAAACTCATGAACTCATGAGATCATGAACTGAGCCAAAATCAAGACACTTAACCAACTGAGCCATCCAGGCACCCCTAAAGGGATGGTTTTGATTTTCGAATGTTGGTCTTAGATTCCAGCAGAATTACTAAATTCTCATCTTTAGTTCTAACAGTTCATCTCTACAGCTTCTTCTTCTTGGATTTGATATGTAATCATTTTTCTTAATGTTTCCATTTGTTTTTGAGAGAGAGAGAGAGAGACAGCATGAGTGGGGGAGGGGCAGAGAGCAAGAGGGAGACACAGGCTCCAGAGTCTGAGCTGTCAGCACAGAACCTGACGTGGGACTTGAACTTACATAACTCAAGATCATGACCTGAGCCAAAGTCAGACGCTTAACCGACTGAGCCACCCAGGCGCCCCAATAAAGTAATCATATTAACCACAAATCACCAGACATTTTCTCTGATGAAATGTGATACTTTTTAAAAATATTTTTGCATTGGCTAGGGACTTCACAAAAATGTTGGATAGTGTCGGTTGACGTGTATTTTTTTGTCTGTCTTTTAATGAGAATGTTTTTCAAGTTTAACCATTAAGTGTGATGTGTTTTGTGGGTTTTTAATAGATACTTTTTGATAATCCTGTACTTACAATTTGTAAATATTTATAAAGATTCATCAATTTTTATTTTTAACAAAAAAAATCTGTGTCTGTTAAAATTATCACTTCATCTCATTTAGTCTTCTAATATGATGAATTTCATGAATTTTACTTGAATTGCTGGGACAAATCTTGATTGGTTAAACTGTATTATTTATTGCTTTTTATGTTATGACAGAATTATTTTTCTAATATTTGTGTGCATTTTATTTTTTTTAATGTTTATTTATTTTGACCGTGAGAGAGTGTGTAGGTAGGGGAGGGGCACAGAGAGAGAGAGAGAGAGAGAAAGAGAGAGAGAGAGAGAATCTCAGGGGGGGGCATGTGTTGCTAACGCAGGACTCTATCTCAAAACCACAAGATCTGAGCATGAACCGATATTAAGAGTGAGATCCTTAACTGACTGAGCTACCCAGGCACCCTTGTAGGCATTTTCATTAGATAATGTGTCTGTAATTTTCTTTTCTTATACCGCTGTGTTCAGTTTTGGTTTTGTATCAATGATATGCTAGTTTTAGAAAAGGATTTTATTTGTGCATCAGAGACTTAATTACCTTCCTATCTCTCTTCCAATTTTATTTTCCTTTTTTTGTTGTTGTTGATAAGAGATGTCCGATGATATTCTGGCGTATCTCTTTTTCACTTTTATCTAGATGTGACCATGTAATAAATTCTGGTAGGGCTGCCACATCACTCTGTGAAACAGTCCTCTTGGAATTATGTATGCATAATATTGAAGTTGTATATGATGGCTCTGGTTCTAGGTAGGGAGATATAAACAGAAGTGTTGCTATAAGATTTGCAGGAAGTGTTCTTCAAGGAAAAGGCACTCTTACTGTTTTACTTTTCTTCTTTTTGGTACACCAGACATGACCATTAGAGCTCTGTCAGCCATACTGAAACATAACATGACCTTGAAAATGGAAACTCACTTACTAAAGATGGTGATGGGGAAAGATTAGAACCTGGATTCTTGAAGATGCTATAAAGTTGTCTTGGCATGTCAGCCATTAAAAAGTGTTTGTGTGTGATGAAGTTTTATCTTTTGTAAGCTTCTATAGTTTTAAAATTTTCAGTTATACACATCTGGACCTAATGCTTATTAGTACTTGTAGCATTTTTATTCCCTTTATTCTGGTCACTGAAATAATTTGTGTAAGATAAAAATTACATGTCCTTTAATGGTTTGTTGACATTATTGTGTAAATCCTCTGGGCTTAGGTTTGTCGTTTGTCTCACTAACTCCCCCTTCTGAATTTCCTTCTCAGAAAAGGATGCTCCAGTAACCGTGGAGTTGCTGTTCTTTCAACATTCATGAAATAGATCCGTATGGTCTAAGGGGTAGGATAGACTATGGCACTCAAGGAAGTATATGGCTCATATCTTCTTTCAAAAGAAGCCACCAGGGAAAACATAGTTGACTGGCAGCCCTCAGATGCCACATTTGGATCCACTTAAACTAAACTACTACTAGCCAGTGATGCAGCACGATGGGAGTGCTAGAGACAAGTTATTTCTGCTCAGCATGGAATTATCCTAACTGTCAACCTTTTGTCAAGGACTCCCTTTTGACATGATTGAGACTTGCTCAGAATTTTACTGTTGTCATTGTCTCTTCCTACTTAATTAAACCTCCTTCCTTCTCTATCCCCTTTCCCAGGAGATAGACCAATATCGTATAGGAAAGTCATTCCATGCTTCTTCTTCTTTTCCCTCTTTTATTCCTTCACAAGGTTTCCCTCAGTAACTGTCTTGCATGTTTCATTTTGTTTTGCTACTTACTTCTCAGAGAGCCTGTACTAACAGAGTCAAGACATTAAAAATGCAAAAGGGAGGCCCTGCCAACTAAGCAAAGAAATAATCCACTTAGAAGATCATCTAGATAATTAGTAATAAAGCCACAGGGCCTCAAAGTATGAGGTAAAAATAGAACCGTGAAGAGACTGAGAAATTCAGAGCCAAGGAGGAGGACTATAGCTAGCTCCTGTGTCTGCCGTCAGCCTTAAGTCGACCAGCCGCCTTGCACCCATCCTCCCTGAGGTGCATGACGCCATTGATGAAATAGCTTAATGTGACATTCTGCATGGAATCCAGAAGTCCCACCCTGGGCAGAAATAGTCCTCCTCTACTACCTTTATCATACTCAGGCTGCTGGGAGCCGTTCAGAGGACACATGACCTTAGAACAAACCCCCTTAGGGATCTCAAGTTGCAGCGGCTGCAGGGTGTCATTCATTTATCTCTCCCCTTGCCCTGGCAGCACGTCTTCTTATTATTTTTTTTTTTCAACGTTTATTTATTTTTGGGACAGAGAGAGACAGAGCATGAACGGGGGAGGGGCAGAGAGAGAGGGAGACACAGAATCGGAAACAGGCTCCAGGCTCTGAGCCATCAGCCCAGAGCCTGACGCGGGGCTCGAACTCCCGGACCGCAAGATCGTGACCTGGCTGAAGTCGGACGCTTAACCGACTGCGCCACCCAGGCGCCCCCAGCACGTCTTCTTAAAAGGAAATCTGGGAGACACAGTTCCTTGACTGTCACAGACCCTAAATTCCATTTTGTCTACTATTAGTACTGGTACGTCTGTAAACACATAGGATACTGGAGGTGCTATACCTGATATTATACTTGGTGTTATGACTGCTCTTAACACCACTACTGATTATTTGGTTGTTAGCTTACTGATTATCCAGACTACTTGATTAGTGAAGTGTCATTTGGTTATTATGTACACCATTCTCCTTATTGTTTCCTTCTGTTTTTACTTCTATTTTATCTACCACGAGTAGATAATAATGTACCTTATTTATCATACATCTCCTGGAATTTTGTGAATGCAACACCTATTCTTTTTCTCACCAGTAAATAGTAGACCTTTCCTTTTCGTTTGCAAGGATGTAAAAAAAAATAAAAAAATAAACATTCAACTAGAGTTCTTACAATCAAGGATATTCGATTTGAATCTCATTAAATGGAAAAGCAACTCTCAGCAAATAACTTGCAACTATAGAAGATATTGATTTGGGGGTGGTGGCAAAGAGGATTCATTATAATAATAAAACATCTAGTATCTTCCATCATCTTTCAGAGAAAGTACACAAAAAGTATTCCAGTCCCTATGTCTAGAAGGCGCAAGTGCTAACAAAGTATGTACTGATAGGGACAGCCGTCTACTTCCACCAAAACCAATTCTGAATGGAAAGAAAGCAGAACCTAAATGGTACCCCAAATCTGAGAACCTTGAGACCCTCCCTTGGGGAGGCTGACGTCCGTTTGTCACCTGGTTTGTGTGTGTTGGTTATGTTAATGGGGACAGGATGTGATAAAGTGAGCAGCCTAGAGTAGAAGTCAACCACAAGTAGAAGATTTGCCAGAGATGCACTTGCCTCTTTCCCACGGTGCCTTAGCATGGTCTTTGGCCACCGCATCCACATGTAAATCAGGCTAGCCCTGTCTGCCCTGGAGGGATAGTAACAGGATAGCACAAAAGTCCTACTGGGTAAAGAGCTGATAGAAAGAAACCCTACAGATTCACCACCTTCAGCTCTCTCCATCATCCCAAATCCTTTCATTTCCAATGAATACATTATGTATAGATTTTAAAAATTACGCCAGTCCTTTTGAGTCTGTTTCCATCGTCTATCGTTTTTCTTAGTCTTCATCCAAGTTGAATTATCTCTTTATGGGCATAGTTCCTTTTTCTGAATATCAGATGTTGCATAGGAGCAATTATTTTTAAACATTTACTTCTCAAAAAAATATTGGCAAATCAAACCTGGCAATATGGAAAAAAAATAATACATCATAACCAAGAGGGATTTATCCCCGAAATGCAAAGTTGGATCAACATTAAAATATAATCAGTGAATTTTACTCTATCAACAGACTGAAGAAGAAAAAAATTACATGGTCTTCTCATGAGATGCACAAAAGGTATTTAATAAAATTTGACGTTCATTAATTATGTTTTAAAAAAGTCTCCCAATAAGCTGGAAATTGACAGAACTTTCTTCGACCACATAAAGGACATTGATTAAAACAAACAAATAACACTAAAGAACCCGCAGATAACATCATACTTAATGGTGAAAGACTGAATTCTTTTCCCTTAAGATTGGTAACAGGGCATGAATGTCTACTCTCACCATTTCTGTCCACGGGAGATTGTAGCTAGCACAATAAGCAAGAGAAAGAAATAAAAGTCATCTAGTTTGGAAAGGAAGAAATAGAAGAGTCTCTATTCACAAGTAACATGATCACAAAGCCTCTGTAATACAGCAACTAGAACTAATGGGTGAATTTAGCAAGATCGTTGGGGACAAACCCAGTATACAAATATCAATTATCAGTATACCAGCAATGAAAAGTTAGAAACTGAACTTAAGTAAAATAGTGCCTTTTACAGTAACACCAAAATTTGAATACTTTTTGGCAATCAAACAAATTTGTGTAAGATTCGTATGTTAAGAAGCACAAAATGGTGGTCATAGGTAAGAAAAGTCAAACTGGTCGGTAGTTAATTCTCCCCCAAAATGTTCTTCAGATTCGGTGGAATCCAATTAAAATAATACCAAGAAACTTTGTGTGTGTGTGTGAAAAAAACAAAAAGCTGATTATAAGACTTACATGGAAAAAGCAAGGAAGCTAGAATAGCTGCCTCCGAAGTGGCGAAAAAAAAAATCAGGTGGAAGACAGAGAGTACTTAACTGTAAAACCTAGAGGACTCATGACAGTGAGGGAAAAAGAAGGGACAGACATACAGATCAATGAAACAGACTAAGCAGTCTACAGGTAGGCTCACACGCATATGGTCTCTTGATTTTTAACAAAGTTTGCAAGTCAATCTGATGGAGAAATGACTATTTTCAATAATTGTTGTTGGAACAACTGAGACATATGCATATAAATGAATGTCAACCCATACCTCACACCATAAACAAAAGCTGACTTCAATTGAATAGACCTGAATATAAAACTTAAGACTATATCACTAAAAAAAAAAAAAAAAAAAAAAACCATAAGGGAAGTCTTAGTGACCTTGAGTTAGATGAAGATGTCTTACGGCACAAAAAGCACAAACTGTAAAAGAGAAAAGTGACAGATTGGACCTGATCAAAATTAAACATTTGTACTCTTTGAAACATGCTGAAAAGGCAAGCCATGGAATAAGGTAAAATAATTACAAAATGTATATCTGATAAAGGACTTGTAACCAGAACATATGAAGAATTCTCGCAACTCAATAGGAAAATACCCATTAAAAAGATGGACAAAAGATATGAACACCAAAGAAGATAAAGTAATGGGAAATAAGCTCATGAAAAGAATGTCAACATCATTAGTCATGAGGAAGTAAAAAATTAAAACCACATAGAGATACCAATGTACATTTAGAGTGGTTAATTTTTTTTTAATTACAAAACAAAAACAAAAAAAAATTGATCACACCAATTGCAGCGAGTACTTGAAGTAACTGGAATTCTCATTCATTGTTGGAGGGAAAGAATGGTTACAGCCACTGTGGGAAACTGAGTTAGCTTCTTTGAAAAGTAAATACAAGGGCACCGGGGTGGCTCTGATGGTTGGGGTAGAACTTGGGCTCAGGTCATGATCTCGTGGTTTATGGGTTCAAGCCTCGTTGGGCTCCATGCTGGCAGTGTGGAGCCTGCTGGAATTCTCGCTCTCTCCTTTCTGCCCCTTCCCCGTTCACATTTTATCTCTCTCTCAAAATAAATAAATAAACTGTAAAAAATAAATTTAAAAAAGTAAATATATACTTACCATATGGAATTCTACTTCTGGGAATTTATCCAGGAGAAATAAAAATATATATGCACACAAAAATTTGAGATATTTATATGTATAAATGGGTATGTAAGATATATATATATTAGCTGTATTTTAAAATGCCAGAAATTAGAAACCATTAAAATGACCATGAACTGATGAATGATAAATTATTATTCCATCCACACAGTGGAATAGTACTTAGCAATAAGTTGAAAAAAAAATGACTTATGTAAATACAGAGATAAATTTCAAATGCATTATGCTAAGTGAAAATACCCAGACTCAAAAGCCAACACACTGCATGATTCCGTTTACATGACATTGCAGAAAAAACAAAAACCACAATGACAGAAATCAAATGGGTTGCTGTGGGCAAGGGGTTGGTGGACAGAATTGATCACAAAGGGACACGAGGGAACTTTTATATCCTTCTCATGGAGGCAGTTACTCAAGTGTGTTTATCAAAAAACATAGAACTAAAAAGAGAGAATTTAACTGGATGTACATTTCACCTCAATGAACTTCACTTGGGAAAAATCAGTTAAGGATGAATATGATGTAATTTTTCCATCTGGTTTTAGTAGATAGACAATTACTAGAACTAGCGATCATTTCAATCACTGAAATTGCATTAAAGTGACTTGAAGCTGGGGTCCATCTCTGCAACAGCTTGTCTATATCCAAATCAGTCTTACTCCTGGAGTGCAGCTTTCGGGGTCCTTGCACAAATACATGGGTCTCCTAACCCTCATTGGTCCCTGGACTTCTATTCTCGTCCTTCTTATTTATCACTCTTTCTAATCACTAGGAAAAAAAAAAAGTGGATGTGTGCTCACCTTCCAGTGAGGAAACCTTAGTCTTGACCACACCTCTCTAAGGGAGTTTGAGAAATATAGTTGTAGCTGTGCAGCCCAGGAAGAATGAGGGACCAACCACCTTTGCCACCTGAGGCTACCAAATAATATTCTAAGTTAATATTTTAATTCTTGTAGCTCATCCTCTCAGAGATCTGCTCTTCTTCTGAGTGTTCAGAAAGCTAAATTTTTTTCTTGTCATGTAATATTTTTTATATGCTTCATAACAAATTTTTAAAATTTATCCTAGAGTAAAGAGAGAATTCTCTGGGCTTACCCCGTGCACACTCTCATGGCTCCTGGTCTGTTCCTCCTCTCAGAGAGAAGAGCATGTTCAACTCCTAGCCTAATTCCCAGACTTCAGTACCTTTTTGTCTACTATAGTCCCACTGATCTGAGATGAATTCTTTGCTTGGTCCTGACCCTGCATTTGTATTTTAATTCCTGAATGTGTAACACCACTTCCCAGACAACCCACCCACTTTCTGCCTGCATTTCTGCAAGTTTCAGTGGACCGTCTCTTTCTGTTTGTGGTCAGGGAAGGGACCTGTGTGCAGGGAAGGGACAGCATAGTGCTGCCTCAGAATGTAGCACCCTCGTTCCCAAGAACAGCTGCCTGGCTTGACGTTACTGTAGACAATTTTTCTGAGCCAGGGCTGAAGAAATAGGAAAGAAACGAGGGGCTTTAAATTACTTTTGAGGGACTTATTTCCACTGTTTCTAATTGTATGGAACCTGTAAATCATTTGTGTGTGTGTGTGTGTGTGTGTGTGTGTGTGTGTGTGTTGTCTTAAATCTTAGGTAATTGGAAACTCCTTGATTCTGGTATTAGTTAACTCCAAGTTCAGGGGTGGTGATAACATATGAGGATTTATCCTTTCTGACTTTTAAAGAAAATATTTTAGTGAGAAAATTGGGATAAGCTGGGTCAATAACTTCTTTTCAGACCCCATTTTAAATCAGAATATTGTTGTGTTTGGCTTATTTACAGGTTTTTTTTTTCTTTTTTTCATCACTTAATCTTGATTTATCTTTAGAAAATTTTCCAAATTCTTCAGCCTCCTTCATCAGCTTTAAGAGCACTAAATTGAAGCCTCCCTAATGTCTATAGTACTTGGACAAACAAGATAAATAAAATCAAGGGTACAGCATTCCAACTGTGAATTGCATTATGCATTGAGAATGATTCACTATCTGACAAGTCATATGAATAATAAAAAAGCACCAGACCTACCTTCTGCTCATATCTACACAAACTCAGAATACCATATCACATACACCAGAGGCCACATTTTACATGAGTGAGTGCTAAATGCAGGATACAAATTTTTATGCACGAAAAGGGAACAGGGACGTACTTAGATAAGTAATTTCTACTTTTGTGAGGTTGTTTTTATTTTGGTTTTATACCCCGTGAGTCAGTGTAATATGTTTTACATGTGATAAAAGGTAAAAAAAAAAAAAAAAAGAGCTTAGCCGCTTAATCTATTCCAAAAAGATGGTGAAAATAAGCAAATCTTCAACTTTCATGGTTGTTACTGGTGGGGCTGTAATTATGTTGCCTAGAAAAATCATTATATTTCATATATTACATAGAGTTAACTCTCATCCTTCTGTGGCATAAAACATAACGATCCTTCCCACATCTACATAAATAAACCTCCCCACCCTTTATCTTTGCAAATCACTGTGACATAGCTCCCAGACTAGACACTCCATTAAATTGATGAGTAAATAAATTAAAGAGACCAGCAGTCCTTTCTAATTTATATGCTACTTAAAGGTGTTATAAAACAAAACTTGCTTTTAATATTTCCGGGCACTCCACTCATCTAAATTAAATAAAATTCACATAGTTGATGGGTGGAATATGCTATTTATATTTATGTATCAGCAACTGTTTCCTTTACAAGTGGCTCACCTGCCCTCAAGTGAAGCTAACAGAAAGTGCGTGATTTTTCCACATCTGCCGCAAACCTACGGAGGGATTTTGCTTCTACACCCATCGGTAGAACGCACTCCTTATTTCTTGGAATGAGAAACTCACGTACAGCCAGAGAGGATGACAGAGCTCTCATTCTCATCTTTCAGTAGGGTCTGTGTTTTCGTGTTTCATCCAGGTTTTTGTTTTTTATTTGGATTTTGTCCGTTTGCTCCTCTGTGCGTTGGATGCTTTGGGCTTTTTTTGTTTTTGTTTTTAATACTAATGGGATGTTCTCAAAAGGCTGCATTGCCAATGAAGATACTTAAGCTCTTGTTTTTCCCATTTCGGAACAATATCCCACTTCACTTTCTTAAATTTACTAGACTTTTGTGGGTTTTCCCACATGTTCCTTGAGAAGGTTGGCAGATCTGGGATTTTATGAGAACTGCACGACGGGGCTCTCTTTCCAAGTTCTGCTCGCGGAGAAGTTTCTTTCCAGCGCTCGCCAGGTTCCGGTCACAAGCTCGCTCTGCAGCGTGTCGTGTCAGGAGCCAATTAGAGCGCGTGTTCAGGCCGCCGTGCCCTCTTCTTTGAGTCCCGCAGCTCCTTCTGAATCCGCTGGGCTTTGAATGCAATGTTGAAATCTGCTGCTGCTTGACTCCTACAGCTGGTTTTGATCAGGCTCCTCTAAAGAGGAAGTTTCAATTAGCACAGCTCCAAATGTGCTCTGGAGGTATATTTTTATGACTGCTCGACTAATAGCACGCTTTGTTCCTAGTGGTGTGTGAGTCCTTAGCAAACACAGCCATTCGTGTGAGTCACCAAGTGACTTTATAGCAAGGCTAGGCTTTGCCAAAACCCAAAGAATGAGACGGCCAAATTGAATTAGTGGTTGAAACACATTAATTTATGCTAGATAAATGTTATTGTGGTCCCGTGGGCAAGTACTCAGGTCATAGGCTTTATGAACTATTTGCCGGAAGAGGGCTGCGTGGCAGTAAATCAGCTCTGTAGTGGGATTTTACAGAAGACTTAGAGCCACTTTTTCTCTCCTGTTCCCTTAAATTGCTTCCACCTCTCCCCCCACCTGTCACTGCCTGCCATGGAGACAGCTCCCCATTTTGTACACATTTTGTGATATTTAACGTATAAGCAGTCGGATTAATGATTTGTGTTGGTGCTGCCTGGCTCTGGTTGAGACGTGGCCATCTATTATGCCTGTGGCCCTCACCACAGGCAGCTGTGTGTTTATCATTCCAGACTACAGATCTCAGTGGGTACAGAGCTCTGGCTTAGCACCAGCTTTCAGAATCCGTGCAGCTGTGCGGTAAATGGGAACCTTGAAGTCTCAAACGGCACACACAACCAAGTCCTGACAGGGCTGTTTCTTTTCTGGGGAGGAATTAGATCCACTTAAGGCTGGATTATTTCTAGAGTAAGAAAAGTAGAAATAAGTGTTTTCTGGCTGCAAATTGTGGCAAGTGGGAGATGATGCCAAGAAAGAATTATGCATAAATGATAGTGTTTAAACTTGTTTTTATGTGTTTAGATGTGCCTCTGCCAAAAAACTGACAAGGCCTCTTTGTTGGCATTTTTTCAGAGAGAGACCACTCACACAGTGAACGTTTTCTTAATAAAGAAGTAATTGTAAATCACTGGTGTCTAGGCACGTGATAACCAGTTTACCTTAAACATGATCTCTTGCGAAACACAGGGAGAACGACTGGCTGGGCAGAGTGATTCATCTCGGCCTCCCCCACTCCACAGTCACCAAAAAATGCCCGTGTATCAGGCAAGGCCCTGGCAGACTGAGCGCGGTGGATAAGGGAAGGTGCTTCGGAGTTGGTCCTAGGTTTGAATACTGACACTGCCTCTCCTTCCCTTTGTGATCTGCAGCAGCTTGCTGCTCTGTGTCCTCACGTGTGAAATAGAGCTGACAGTAATACCCACTCTTGTAGTGTTAAGATTAATGACGGTCATGAATGTAAACCACGAACAAAGTAAATGGGGAACAAGGTAAATTCTTAATAAAGTATGGTTTCTATTAATTGTCGATGTCACCGTTATTACTACCGTCGATCTAAAGGAACATCTCTGCCTTTATTTCAATTTCCCAGTGGCTTCTGGAAGGAGCCGCCGATATAGTAGAGGTTGTCTTTTCCCGGCATTATCTATCCTCACCTGAAGGATAGTCAAGAAGCTGTCATATTCTGTTTAGCACATTGATCTTGACCTCCCTAACCTTTTGGTCCTCCTCTATTGTGATGTTGGGTTTTATTTATATATATATATATAAATATATGTGTGTGCGTATATATATATATATATACACGCACACACATATATATACACATATATATTTATATATATTTGAAGATAGCTGCTGACACTCATCTTAATACTTAGCATTGAGCAGAGAGGCTGATGCACATCTCATTTCTGTTAAATTCACCTTCATGTTGACAAATGCCCACGTGTGTATGCTTATAACTTCACATGTAAACTTGTCCACAGTAAATTTTTCTCCGAAATTCAGCATGCATTCCCAAGATTAGACAAGATATCATCTACAAGTTAAAAAAAAAAAAAAAGAGAGAGATTACTGCTGTCATGTAATTGACTCCTAGGGTCTTGAAGCTTTCTAAATTAATTCAACCCTACGTATGTTTCTCTAGCTGAGTTCCCAGCCAAAGCTCATTCAAATGTTTGAATTTAATGTTTGTTGCTTCACAGTCATTACCTAGTTACTTGGGTGATTTAAAAAACAAAAAACAGGGGCGCCTGGGTGGCGCAGTCGGTTAAGCGTCCGACTTCAACCAGGTCACGATCTCGCGGTCCGTGAGTTCGAGCCCCGCGTCGGGCTCTGGGCTGATGGCTCAGAGCCTGGAGCCTGTTTCCGATTCTGTGTCTCCCTCTCTCTCTGCCCCTCTCCCGTTCATGCTCTGTCTCTCTCTGTCCCAAAAATAAATAAACGTTGAAAAAAAAAATTAAAAAACAAAAAACATAAATTTAGTCAAAACTTTCTAACCTATCCGTATGTGTAACTTCATTAAGAAATTTTCATTGGTCCTGCTTTCCATTTAAATTGAACAAAGACTGAGTTCTTTGTCTTCTCAAACTCCCAAAAATGTTTGTAGCTCCTTTTTCCATATGTGCCTTCTGAATATTACATAAAATGATGCACATGGCTTAATTTCCCATGGCTGATCTCACTTGCTACGTCATCAAACAGAATTTTTTATCTCATGGGCTTTTTACTTTTTTTAAAGAAAAGTTAAGTGCAGTCTATGTTGTAAATAGTTGTTGAGCCTCCATACCTGGGCTTTTAAAACATCTGTTAGCCTTGATATTAAAAGTTCCACAAGAGCAAGGATACTGTCTTCTTGCCTCGAGGTGAGTCCCAGTGCCTAAAACTGTCCTCTGGAACACAAGCCCTGGAGTATTTGTTGAAATAATTATTCAGTTAATGAAAACTGACTGAATAATAAATTAATGCATGCCTACTCCATGTTTTTGACTTTCCCTTCAAGTTATGTTTTATCCACATATTTTTCCTCATTCAGATAAAACTGACTATGCTTCTTAACCATACAGTTTTTATAATTCAAACCACCCCTTCAAGGATCAGTTTCTATGAAAAAAAAAAAAAAAATGGAACAGATAGGATTGTTTTATAGTAAATGGTGACATTTACGTAAAAATTTATCTCGTCCCAAGGACACTGATTTTTAAACTATTACCAATACACGTGATTTCCTGTGGCACTTTTTGAATAGGCCAAAGTGGTAAGATGAGTCCTTGTTATATTAAAAGACTATGGTCCAGTGTGTAACATCATGAGTAGCATCTGTCTGGGGCCAGAAGTCATGGGGGTTCAAAAGCTTCCCATGGAGATGGCTAATCAATAAAAGTTCTATGTTCAGGATTTTGTACATTTTGTTAATTAGGCCAAAGCAATAGGCCTTTGTGGCAATTATTCAGACAGTGATGTAAAAAGATAGCCTGACAAACAAACCTCCATAATCCACTTACGTCTCACAGAAGCCAAAGGGTTGGAAAAGCCTATTAACAAGCTCCCTGCCTGTCTGTTTGGAGACATTGTTAAATCGAGAGTCTCAGCACCTGAGGCGGTCTGTTAATAAAGATCGTTTGTAGCAGATTTCTGTTCTATTAAGAATGGACATAAAACAGCATAATTTAAAACATGTCAATAACTCAAGGCAAAAATGCCAAACATAGTCTGTTCTGTCTTTATAAAATAGAGCCAAGTATACACAAGGAGAGTGCCAGGAAGGCTTCTGCTGACTGAGTTTAGAGATTGTTCGTGATAAATAATGTGATCCTTCAAGTTAAAACAACCTCTTGGTTGGGTGTCTCTCTGTCTTTTCTGTGCTAAACTCAAGGGATCTTTTTTATTTAAGGGCCAGTGAGATTCCTCACCTCCAGTCCTGGAAGATGCCTGGAAACCGGTGCCCTTTGTCAGCCTCGTGATTTCATAATCACTTGTGAGTGCTTCATTTCCCCCCAACCCCCCACCCTCATTCTTTCTTTCTCCTGAGTGGCATTTACTGGTTGTTTGGGAACAGACATTTATAGACAATGAGCTACAGTTGGGTTGTCTTCAGAAGAGTCACTGAAGAATCTAGAACACCAAGCACCGAGTCACCACTTGTCTTATACATTTGATTAAATATGCTTGTCTGTTTTCAATGACTGTGCTGTATTTTTGACACAAAAACGAGGACCAGAGAGTCAATATTTCTGCAGCGTTTATCTGGCATTACTGTGTTCCAATGGCAAAAGCTGATTGATAGCATTCTTAATGAGCACGTTGGGAGGCTGAGAAAAAGCATCTAAAAGAGACTGCAGGGGCACCTGGGTGGCTCGGTTGGTTAAGTTTCCGACTTCAGGCCATGATCTCACAGTTTGTGGGTTCGAGCCTCATGTCTTTGCTGTCAGCACAGAGCCCTGATCCTGCTTCGGACTCTGTGTCTCCCTGTCTCTCTGCTCTTCCCCCTCTTGTGCTCTGTCTCTCTCTCAAAAATAAATAAAACATTAAAAAACATTAAAAGGGACTGCAGTGCATTGCCGTAGATTGAACTAAACCCTGCCATGTTCAACAGGCCTGTAGATGAAAATTTAACAAACTCCATCTCCTACATCAGGCTTGGGTAGATGGTTGAGCCTGAGTGATAGTATCTTCTGTATTAGAAGGCCTCTCATGCACTGAGTGGTGGTTTTAATTAAATCCAGTAGGCTGAGAAAAGTGGTTTGGCAGTTTCAATTGATTTATTGTGTTTGTGACATCTGGGCCTGATTTATTGTATTGACTTGCAGAATTGTTTTTGGAAGCTCATCCTACATATTTTCATTTTGGTAAGATTGGAAACTTTTGAATTCATCTTATTAATGTGATTGTTTGCAAGCATGAGATTTTGTGGTTTATGTGCATGAAGAGGACTGATTTAAAAGTAGTACTGGGTTGAAGTTCATTATCAGCATTTCACCTACATTAGTGGGGAGAGCGAGTGAGAGAGACTGGTGATCTTTTCAAATTTAGTCTATAAATTGACAAACTATTTGCTCCATGTTATGGCTTTGTAAATTTTAAAGTTTGGGTTTTAGATATAAGTGTGAACACCATGTCATAGAAAGTTCCTTTCCAGTGATCGAAACATAGCACATTCATCTGGATGTTACAAACAAGTGTGACCCAATGCAAATTTTACTGTAGGCAAATCAGCTTTAGAAAGTGTCCACTCCCAGACTCCACAATGCATGTGTGAGAAGGGAGGGGAAATAAGAGTCAAGTTGCAAGGAGGGTAGGGAAGCAAGCAGGTCTCAATCAGCCTAAATATTTTCCGAGTCTGTGAATGAGTGGTTGCACATCCCAGCTACAGACACTGTAATGATGTGTTGGGCCCCCAGGGGTATGTCTCTCTATTCCCTACAGCTGGGGCCACTTACTCCTACCTGAATCCCCAGCCAGGGTTCTGGAACAAATCAGGGAAAATTGAAGGAGTCTAGGTAAGGCAAATCAACTTCAGGTCAGCCTGTGGCTTAGCTCACTTTAACCTTCTGTCTCAGTGTTAGAAGCTGGAGTCTGTCGATGTGCTTTGTAGTCAGCCTCTTAGTGGTATTTAATCCACTTGGCACGGTTTCCCATTTTTTTATTCCTGCGCTCTTATCTCTCTGTTAGTAACCTATCTTGTTAGTCAGTAGCCATTCTTTCTGGAATGCCCAGAGTACTGCTGTGAGCCCAAGTTTGGGACCTACCTGACGCTCACCGCTTAATGCCTTTGGCAGACTCTACCCAGGACCTCCTACTGTCCAGATGTTTCTCTGTGGGCCATAGCTGGGTCCACCAACTCTGTGCTGTCTCCCTGTTAATCTAGGTTTACTCTTGTATAGGTGATTGTACATCTTAATACACAGCATGATCCATAGTCTTTCCTTGAAAACCCTAATTTTTTCCCTTATTTTCTTTTGTGGGTTTCTCAGTTAAAATAGAGCAAGATTGCTCACCACTAAAGCCAAATGGGGTTCATTTGAAAACTTTTAATTTATTCTCCATGGTACCCGAGTTGCTGCAGATAGCTCATCAATTTATTTGGTTTTTCTGGAGGTGGCTCAGTGGAATTCCCCAAACTGGATGAGATGGAGTATGTAAAAGCAAACTCATTTATGGGAGGCGCTTACTGAATATCTACCAACAGACAGGGAATTTAGCCCAGCGTAAAACCTGGGAAAACCTCATTCATATCAAACTCAAAGAGGAAATAATGCCAGGTTATTTGTTTACACAACTTTACTGAGATATACTCTACATACCGTTAAATTCACCATTTAAATTACTTAATACATTGTATAATGATGTATAGTAAAGTTTTAAAAAATTGTTTAGACTTCAGCAGATTTCAAGTTCAGAACAATATCATTACTCCAAAATAGCCTGGTCTCAGAGAGGTGGTCAAGGTTTTATATGTGGATCATCTTAAACTAAGTTGATCATAGAATGATATTCTGTACATAATATAGGAAGAATGTACACAAAAGTTAAACATTTAAAAACAGCACATTGAAGTGCTCACATGGGTGCTGAATTCAGATAATGTGGTTGACTTAATCCAGGAATAAGATTGCAGTGTAGCCTGCCCTTCATGCAGAAAAAATTCTGAGACTTAAAAATGACTATTCTGGAGAAGAGTAAGTCTATGTGTGCACAAAAGTATGTCACATGTTAGAAAGAACTGTGGCTTCTGTGCTAAATCCAGATGAGGAGACACTTTCTCATTAATAAACATCAATCTGATTTACCTGTGCTGTGGACTCCCTGCACATACCTGCAAGGTCTTGTACCTGCAGGGTAAACACCAAAATTTCTGAAGCCACGTTTCCTAATGGACCGCAAAGAGCCAGCCTTGAAAGTGTAGCATAAAGAGAAGCTAGAAAGAATCTTCTCAGTAGGAAGTGTGCAGCTCTACACTGTCAGAGATAATGATCCTCATGGTGTTATTCTCTTGTGACCCTACCCAGTAGGCAAGGGACTATACTAGCAAGATGCCGAGAACTTAAAAATTTGGTTCATAGTTTACGTCTCGGTTTAGTAAAGCATCTGTTCTGAGAAACTAAAGAATTCATTGAATTATTCAAAATAAAAGGCTGAGTCTTGGCTTTTACTATCACTAAAACATGATACCTAAGAAATAGCAGTGATCTGGAGGAAGAGGTTTCCTTGGCAGGCTTCCCAATCTTGTTTACAAGAGTTTTTCAAGCAATTTTATTTTTATGAACAAGACTATTAGACCAGGAGGGGAAATGCATAATTAGGTGTTGAACCTTGAAGAGTTTATAATCTAGTTGAAGAAGTAAAGTGTGCTTCCCCTGGACAAATTATTAGATAATTTGTCCTACAATAAGAGTAGGAAGGGCCTTCTTTTAAAGGCCCTTATTGTAGGAAGGGCCTTCTTTTAAATAACTGTGGCAGTGATTGGATTTCAACAATATTTACTAATATGGACACTCTGTGATATCTGATAATTGTGGTCAGGACAAAAGCTACCTAGATTCACTGCTCCCCGGTTTCATTTCCATGTCTTCATCTTCCACCCAAATCCCCCGTTACCTATAGGGAAAGAGAAAGTTTCCTGTTATTGAGTTGATCAGGTATGTAGTCAGCTCTTATTTTTACCGGATTAATGGCTTTGAAAAGAAGAAACAAAGATGCTCAACAAGGGTGACAACTAAATGCCCCTGAATCAACTGTTCGTTTTTTCTACAAAATGTTCATCTTCTTATGCAGACATATATATTTTCTCAGGGAAAGACCATGATGTTGTAGTCTTGGTAAAATCCTGGCACCTTGTGATTCAAATGTATGCTTATCTCTGTAGCTCTTCAAGACATATTAGCACCTTTTCCCCCTCCCTACTTTCACTTTTTATAAATCATGGGTTGAGTATGTGCTGACACACTAGCACATTGTTATTACAGAAATCGGTTTTCCTCTTATCTCATTCAGCCACTAAAGCATTTGTTTTAAAAGTGACAATTGATATCTATAAGCCTATGGATGCAAGGGTCATTTATTATAGGGCCCATGATTTATCTACAGCATTGGGTCTTATGGACCATGGCATTTTGCAAAATTCGACTGATTGGGTTCTGTATAACATCAAATTTTATTTCCGTAGGAGTAAAAGTCTAGCTCTCTTAGGTGGATATCTAATTAAATACTCACTAATGATGGATGTAACAGGACAAGAGTCTATTTTATCTTGAGTTTTGTTTCCACAAACCGTCTCAAACTCAGCAGGCAACTATTTGGGGGAGTATAGTCTCCCAGTGAAAGTCTTTGATTCACTTTCTGCTTTGGTGAAGTGTTCTTGGAGCCACCTCCTCAACACAATTGTTTCATGGTTTTTTGCCTTCGGTTGAAATGCAAAATACTTTTTAATGGTTATCAGTGATGAAAGAATTTATCAATACAAGCTTATTTCTATCCATTTCTTCTAATTCCAATTTAATAAGTTTGTCTTACAGGGAAAAATTAGGTATCAGGACATTTGGGAAGGAACTTAAACTCAGAAGTGGTTCAAAATGTATTTACAATTTAGGTGTTATAAAAACTGTCCCCTTATTTTAGCAATAACTTGAGATTGTTGAGTTTTCTTTTTTCTTTTTTTGAAATTATTGACTCACAGAGTATGAGAAAATGCATTAAAGAACCTATCAAGAAATGAATGTCGCAAAGCTTTTTTTTTTTTTTTTTGATGGGAGGGAGTATATCTTTTTAGCTAATTGACACTATTAATGATATTACTATGGAGATCATTGTCCCTAAAGCCTTGTTCCTAAAAATAAAATGTAACTGACTTGGTTTATGACCAGAGTCATTTCAGGCTAGTTTTCAATGAATTTACCACCTAAAGTTCTTGAATAACACCTGATTAAATAGGTTAGGAAGTAACTGGTTGGGAGTAGGACTTGCAAGTTGCAAGGAGGAGAAAGATCCTTTCGAGAGAT
The DNA here is from genome assembly GCF_007474595.2 of Lynx canadensis. Lineage (NCBI taxonomy): Eukaryota > Metazoa > Chordata > Mammalia > Carnivora > Felidae > Lynx > Lynx canadensis. The sequence goes on along the minus strand of NC_044303.2, from coordinate 103,356,049 downwards.
AATACTCATTGATCTTGACATCCTTGAGATATCTGGTCTTCCAACCCTTCCAACGCAGTTCTTCCAGGCCATCACTTTCTTTCTAGGTTCCGTGTTTTCCCTACAAATTGCTACTGTACCCACTTTGTCATTCCTGTAGCTAAAATACCTCATTCTACTTACTTTCTGACTCCTTTTTCCAAGTGACTGAAGAAGGTCATCCCAAGAAGACAGGGTTCCCCTTGACTGGGCCTTCTGAGTGTCTCTACTGGTAATTGAAAGCTTTTATTCATGCAGCTTGGCATGTCCCTTCCTCATTCTATTCTTGTGTCTTCTCTGCAGCCATCTGCCAGGTAGGTTTCCTAGACATGTGGCAAGGACTGGAATCCAGTACCTCCTGAGATCACTCTTTCTGTTCATGTACAGATCCTATTGCTAGCAAGAGCTTCCTTGGGATGCATTTTAGTCTGTGTCCTATAGCTTCTGCCAGTAGATCCTACTTTAGCACTTAGGTGATTATGGAGAATTTGAGACTTTAACCCAAATATCAGCTCATTATGGGGAATACTTATTGAAAATCCCTGTCTTCACTGTCTAGCCTTCCCCCTCTGGATCTTGTTTCCAATGTCAGCCCTCAACCTTCACCCGTGATGTCATCTCCATCCCAGTTAGTAAAGAGACCTGATCCAACTATTACTTGTTTTCTCGCTTGAATCCCTAATTACCTTTCCTCTACTATACCAATTCCTTTATGAATTTGCTCAGGTCCACCTTACACCACATAAATTAAAATAAATAAAGCCTCTTCTTAGCCCTGCTACTTTCCAAACAACCACACAATCCTGTGCCATCTTTTCTCTGTCAAGTTATTTTACTAAATTTGTATAATTGGTCTATGTTTTGCATTAATTTTTATAAGCTACAAAGGTGCTATTTAGCATAGTGTTTTTTGAATTTGAAATAAGCCTAGTAGTTAACAGATTTCCAAAAGTAGCAATGGTTAAGATTTGATAGAAACTAATATATGAAATTAGAACAAAAAGTTGATATTGTCTACTGGATGAATGCATATATCTGGTCTAATCTCTTTGCATTCAGGAAGAATCTTTTAGGAAAATTTTTGTCCTTATGTCACATTTAAATAACTCATAACCCTCCTGCCCAAATTCAACTATGCAGAATGGGAGTGGAATAATATACTATTATTAAAAGATGTTGTCATCTATTAAGTTTTCTGTGATGAGCAGTGCATATTAATAATGTACTATATATATATTTTTTAAATCTCCAGTACTACAGTCTTCCTGTGAGTATCACTCTATATTCCTGTTGTAGAATGAAGGTTCTGATGCCTTTTTCACTTTTACTCCCTCCCCTCTAAGTCTTGATGAGATGGGGGTCATTGGTAAGACACACGAAAAAAGAGAGAGGCTCTTACCATGTAAGTATGTAATAGTATTTTTTAAATAATAAGTATTTAAATAAAGGTTTCTTTGTTGCGTGGATATGTTGCTCTGGGAAGTCTAAGCAACCTAACACACTCCAAGGAATACTGTGAAAAGCTACTGGCCTTTCCTCTTGAAGCAAGGAATGAAGAAGAGAACAGAGTTATAAAGCACTGGAGAAAGATGAAGATGAATCCCACTCTTCAAAAACATGCCATAGCACACTAATTTTTGAAGCCAATAAATGGAGTACAGAGAATTATTCATAATACGAAAATACTTCATCATTAAATGGAAGTCCTAACAGTTCTCTTGAACAAAGAGGTACCCTGGTGCTTTCATAGTGATTCATTGTCCAGTCATTTAATTCTTGAGATTTTCATGTCCTAAGATGAGCTATATCTGTAAATAAAGCTATGTGTTATATATCATCTACAAATAAAACTCGTGTGTATAGGTGCACATTAAAATTTTGTGAAACACTCCAAACTCTAACATTCTCACATTTTAATGGATTTCTGTAACTCACAGGGACATTCTAGAGTTCTCTAAATTCTGAGCACCATATAAAGCTAAATTTGATTCAATCAGTTTTCTTTGATGGAAGAGAAAATTACTTAAACCTCTGTGACTTGTGATCTGTGATTGCACTCTGTTAAATGTGATTTGAAGGTCAGGTGTAACTTAAAGCCATGGAACACACTGCAAATTCATTACTTCATTTTAATTCATGTAGTGCCACAGCTAAGATCCCATGGATATTTGTACCTCTGACCCAGAACTGTGAAGGAACTCCGTCTCTCTGATGTTGCCTTATCATTCAGGCCTCCATTGATGAGACTGCAGAAGCCCTCAAAGAAATGAAAGTTCATGATATTCACCAAGCCATCAGTGGAAGTCCACTATTGCTGTCCTACAATGCAAGTGCAGTCACACAGAAGAGAAAAGTACTTTGTATCTCTCACCAGCAAATGAAACCATAAATACTGTCTTAACCCCATGAATTGTATAGTTTCCAAAAGCAAATGGGAAAAATAGCCAACAAGCAGGATTCATTACAAACGTTTATGAAGTTTCTCAACTGTGGAAGGGACTTTGGAATTAATTCACTGTAACCTCTTGTTTTAGAATGAAGCTGACTGAAGACCAGAAAATGTAAATTACTTGAGATTACACAGCTTCTTAGAGGCACAGCCAGGACAAGAGCTCAGGATTCCTGATTTCAGCCTAGTCCACTATACCAATAATTAGTTGCTAAGACAACTTTATATTCCTGAGATGTCTTTAAGTATAGAAAGCCAACTATGAGAAACATGTATTTGCCTAGACCATGCATTGTCAACAAGGGCTATATCACCTCCAGATTAGCCTGGAGATTGAAAAAATCTTAGACGTAAGATATGAGAGTGGTTTGTGACCTTCTGAAACGCCATCATAGCCAAGATATACTACATATATGGCTTCCAAGTTTCAAGGTAAGGGATGAGGTGGAAGAAGAAAGGATTAAGAAAAGAACATGTAGAAAAACTTTTTAAGGCCCACAGTTCTTTTTTGAATCTAGAACTCATGGTTTTAGGGAAGGATCTTAGGCAAGTGGCCAAAACACTGCTCAGTACAGATCCTGGAAGCTCAATTTGTTTTTAGAGGTAAGCCAGAGGTATGCTTTGCTATTCTCATCCAGATTGGTGACCTGTGGTGAATTGTACTAGCTGGCTTTGTACAGAACTAAATTCAAGTCTTCGTCATTTTATATCCAGAGGACAAGCAAAAAAGAGTTTACACAGTGTTCTTGGTACTATGAACAAGGGACATACATATAAGGTGGCTGTGGGAATCTAGGAAAAAGGCTTAGTGTAAAGGAAAATTCCCAGGCTGTTTCAGGATCTGCTTCCTACTTCTGTCCCTTGCCACTGATTTCCTCTTGAGATTGTCCAAGCTGCAATATCCTCACCTATAAATTTGGATTTCTCTGTATGATTTCTTTGTCTCACATGGTACGTGTATAAGCAGTAAACCTGGAACATAGTAGTTATTAAGTAAATGATAATGTGTATCATGATTATTTTAGCTGTGAATACTTTCAGCAGCCGTGAAACCAACACTAGTGTTCTACATCAATTTATTTAGTAGGCAATTTGTTCTTGTTTCCTCTTTTGAAAAACTCTCCCCTAGTCTTGCCCCTCCCCCTTTTCATTCTCCTGCTTTTGACACTCCCTGTCTGCCTTTGGTTACCTTGTGTTCTGTTTGCTGAGCATGACACCCAGTTCTGTCTGCATAGGGATACCTGAGCCAAACTGAATTATCGTGATTCGGCACAAGCATTGCCTTACCTTATATTTCTACCCTCCCATCTCCAAGAGGGCCCTGTAAGGTATCTCCCTGGTTTATGTCCCCTCCATGAGACCTCTAACTTCTTGAGAGCAGAGATTCATTTATTCAACAGGTTTTTATTGGACATTTACTCTGTTCCAGGCACTGGTCTTTAGCTATGAACAAACCAAACAAAAATCCTACCCTTGCGGAATTTGTATATCCATAGGGTAGAAAGGCGTAGACTGTGAGTGAACCATAGAGTATGTTCATGGTAAATGCTAAGGAGAAAAATAAAGTAATAGAGATAATAAGGAAGAAGTGTAATTTTAAAAGTTGGCCAATTGAAAGCTCTCCCACTCTGCTCTGCCACACACACACAAAAGGCGTTTGAGAATAAGATCTACAAGAAGTGAGGGAATGGACCATGGAGATATTTGGGGAAGAATGTTATATCCTGAGAGCTGGGAGGTGCATTTTCATGGCTGCCACAGGGCCAGAAGTGTAAAGCCACATAGATCGTTTTTAGGGTGTTGGCATTTAGTCTGAGGGAAACAGAATCGCGTCTTTTGCTCCTTAATACCACAAGTCCTGGGCCCATTGCCTAAAATATGCCGGCATTGAATAAATGATTAATGAATGAACCTCCTCAGTCAACCCTACATGTACACACACACAACCAATTAAATGATATACAAAGACTGGCTTTGTGGTGTCCTATTTAGACAGGTACCGTGTGGGATAACCCTGAAAACATAGAACTCACTGCATATCATTTAAAGAAGTCATAGCAGGGTACATGGCTTTAGACCTATCAGTTCTTTGCTAATAGACAATAACCACAGACCTGGTGACAAAGCTGGGGAGAGAGGTAGACAAGATGAGGCAGGGAAAGTATTAGGTAGATCCTTAGACAATTAGATGAATTTGTAGATTTAGTAAACAAACAACTCTGATGCCCAATTAAATTTGCCTTGCAATACATAATGACTAATTATCTAGTATAAGTACATCCCATCAATATTTCACTAGGTGTTCAGCATTTTATCTGGCAAGCCTATCTCCAGTAGACAAGATTTAAGTGGAACTTCTGCATCAAAACTGAATTCTCAACATAGGCTGACTGCTGTGAGCTCTCCATCCAGTGGTCCGGAGAAATGATTCAAGGAATGTGGGTCAAAATAATCAAAGTCCTATGTACATTTCTTTTTATCCCATTATTTTCTATTTGTATTATATAATTTTACATTGTATACGTTGTATGGCATTTATTTATATTTTATAAATATTTATTGGAACTGAATAGTCAAATATTTATTCCTGGTAAGGAATCAAAAAACTGGAGAGACCTGTGCTATTCAGTAGATAAGCAGCATTGGGACAAAGAACATCTATTCTTTTACCCCTAAAATCAAAACAAAACAAAACACACTCGAATGAGGAAAATTCTTATTTTCTTGGTAAAAATGTCACTGAGGTATTTAGTTTGGGGAATTTGTGAAATTGACCAAATGTGCTGAAATAGAGTTTTTTGTCATAAAATAGCTGATGATAACTAGGATAAATCACTGTAAGGTAATCACATTCAAACAATTCATTTTATGCATTGTTCATCTTATGAAGAAAGAGTACTTTGGACTTGATCCCTACACTTCACACGGTCAGTCATACTTTGTTGTTTTGTTCTGACAATTGCCTGTCTGTCTTCTGATTTGAAACGATAAAAAAGTGGAAAGAAAACAAGAAGCCGCAAACTGCTCCCACTGTGCGGAGTGACAGCATTGTAATACCACAGAATCTAGAGACAGATGGTGGCTTATAGCAGACATCAATCTTCAATGAGAGTAAATTTAGGATAATGCCCCTCTTTGGTAATGGACATGTCTTTGCAAAGTTATTGCTGACAGCATCCTCTAACGTGCTGATTTGCTAAGACAAGGTTTTTATTGCATCTAATCTTGTCATAAGGCATGAAAAAAATGGTTGGGTACATGTTTTTCGTGTATAGTTTTTACAAGAATTGCCTGCATTAGAGGGTGGCTAAATTGTTTTCCATATTTTATGGCACATTTCTAATGTTCCACCGCACACAACATTGATCACTCAGTCCATTAGCTTATTATGATATCCTGAAAGGAGACACTTCCTTTGGGAAAAGCCATTATTTGAAATGAGATAAAGGTCCTGACTACATAGGACAAAGTGGGGTGGACTCCACTGAGCAATTCTTAATTTCATCAAGGGAGATAAAGATTGTGTGTGTGTGTGTGTGTGTGTGTGTGTGTGTGTGCGTGGGCGCGCATGTGTGGGCCCAAGTGAAATGTATCTCTTTTTTCAAAATGTCTGACCTATCCAAATCTGCTTTGCCTTTTGAGTGAGTTGAACACTCCCCAACAGCTCTGACTGTTCCCATTAAGTGTGGTAACAGCTTTACAACACAAAACTTTTTCATACTTATATACATTGGGAAATACTCGTAGCATCATCAGTGTTGTGATAGGAAAATAGAAAAAAACCAGGACCGTAATAGAGGAATTTATTAACACAAGTTGTAGAAGAGCTGAGGAAACATCCCTGGATTGTGGAGTATCGCAGAGATTAGCCACAACAGAAAGTGCCATCACCACCAAGTGGCACTTCTAGATCCGAGGCCACTTAGAAGGAGCTGGACCCGTTCTGGGGCTGTGTTTTAGCGCTGGGATCATGAAGGGAAGGGTTTTTTCCCAATGGGCCTGGAATCACTGTAGAGGTACAGCCCCGGAAGGAGACCCGACTGAAGGGGAGTGAGAACATACTGGGTTCTCCCCTCTTGGTATCCTCCAATTTCCAGCAGCTCTGCCCTTAGGCAAGGAAGCCTTGTAAATGTGGTTCCCACCACTGCAGAACAAAGCTGGGAGCCAAGAGATAAACAGATAACTTAAAATGGAAGCAACTTTCTTCCCCACTTCATTTAATATGCTTTTGAGCACTGTAGACTCTTTCCTACACATAAAGACACAGGTTTTCCCAAGCTAAAAACTTGGAAATCTTTGCTGACAGAGGTAAGGGTTGAAGTGGGGGTTGAAGCATTAGCGAAGTGGTCTCCAGAACATGCTTTGAAAACTGTTGGGAGGTGGCTCTTCAGGCTCCTTATGCATTTGTGCTTTGAGAAATGTAACTGTATGGGAAAATAAAGATGCCCCATTGTATTCTACACCTGCTATATATCAGAAGCTTCTGCAAGTATCACTTTATTATGATCAGAGTGGCCTAAAAGGGGAATTCACGTCCCTGTAGGGATATAAACTATGATATCTTTATCTCTCTCTGAAATCTCCAAATCGTGTCTTCCCGGTAGGGGGTCCTTTGTATCTGCTGTTGAGAGAGGTAGACAACACCAAGTTCTGCTTTGACAAGAAGCACAGACCGCTCCAATTATGTAAAACCTTCAGGCTGGAAACTTAGTAACACATGAGTTACTGTATCAGCCCAGACCTCGGGTCTAATCAATTATTTTCTCTTTGACAGTAACACAGATGGTTTATGGAGTGTCATGTTTGTTCTCTAATAAATGTCTTAAATATTTTTAGGGTCGTACTGCAACTAATAATAACTTGCTCTTATTGAGTGCTCACTAGATGACAGGCACCGTTGTAACCATTCTACTTTTACTAATTAGTTTAACCCTCACTATAAACCTGTGGAATGGTTTTATTATTATTTTCATTTTCCGAATTAGCACTAGAGACAGAGAGCATTTCTGTAGCTTGTCTAAATGCATGGGACTAGTGATGCTCAAGTTAGATTTCAATCCTGTGTCCTAAGACTTCCCACTGTCCCACGATGACCCTTTATGGATTAATGGCTCATAATTTTACCTAATTCTTTATACAAGAAATTGCCTAATGAATAGTTATGATTATTGTCTTGAAAAAAAAGGCAAAATTGCAATCGTACTAATTGTAAATATCGTGATGTCACATAGGCTTGGGTTGTTAATATGCTCTTTTAATTTTTTTTTTCAACGTTTATTTATTTTTGGGACAGAGAGAGACAGAGCATGAACGGGCGAGGGGCAGAGAGAGAGGGAGACACAGAATCGGAAACAGGCTCCAGGCTCTGAGCCATCAGCCCAGAGCCCGACGCGGGGCTCGAACTCACCGACCGCGAGATCGTGACCTGGCTGAAGTCGGACGCTTAACCGACTGCGCCACCCAGGCGCCCCAATATGCTCTTTTAAACCAAGAAATTAGATGTTCTTTTTTGCTGGTTCACAAAATCAGGCCATAAATATTTTCCACATCCAGTGTCAATTAAATGAAACTTTAAGTGAGATAAAGCAGTTGGGACCATAATCTTGGGATTTTTGCTTCTCAGAATATAAAGCCTTAGGGGAAGGGACTGGTGAGGGTCTGTTCTAATGGAGAACAAGGACGAGACAGTGTAAGAACCTTGGACCCTAGACAAATTGTAGAACCACAAACGTGTCCATCTTGTTTGCTAGGATTACATTTGACGTCTGATTCAGTGTCTTTGTCTTCTCTTATGAAAAGCAAGCAATTAGTGATATGGGTCCAGCACTGGACAAATTAGAGGCTAACGGAGGTCACATCATAGACTCTAACACCTGCCACCTCCAGCATGAAAAATGCCAAGATAAGGAGCTTGTCCTATCTTAGAGCCAGGGATGGAGAATGAGAGCATTTTTTTGTTACTTGTATTCCTCTACTTCTCTTTCACCACAACCAATATCTAGGTGGCATTAGTCTCTGTGAAAGATGATGGTAGCCTACGGGTGCCTGGATGGCTCAGTCGATCAGACCTCTGAGTTCAGGTCATGATCTCAGTATGTGAGTTTGAGCCCCACATTGGGCTCTCTGCTCTCAGTGCAGAGGTGCTTCAGATCCGCTGTCTCCCTCTCTCTACCCCTCCCCCACTCTCTCTCCCCCTCTCAAAAATAAATAAAAATTTTAAAAAAGATGATGGTAGCTTAGATTGTGAAGGGGCAGAGGAGATTAATTTGAATTCATTCTAATAATTGCTGGAGTTAGAACTAACGAGTCATGGGAATAGTCTGGATGAAGAGGTTTGGCAGAGGGAAGAATCAAGACTTCCACCGAGGTTGAGCTATTGGGGTGTATGCTGCAAAAATTACTGTGACGGAAACACTAACAGAAAACAGCCTTTATTGTTCTTGTCATTTTATTATTTTAGTGAGACTTGTGGTATTTGAGTTGTATTTTATATACGTTAAATCTGAGTTTCCTATAAGCCCTTAAGTATCAAGGGATAGTGATATATACCTCCTGTGTGCAGATGAGAGGCAAGACTAATACAGATACTGTCAACATCAGCATATGGGTTTTAAAAAAAAATTTTTTTTATTATGGGTTAAAATGTGCACAGAAGTAGACATGAGTACAGTGAGTCCCATGATTTCTTAACCCAGGTTCCACAACCATTCGTTCCTGGACAGTCTTGTTTCAACTCTATGCTTCCATTCCCTGCTTCCCTCCTCCCTGCCACCACCACTAACACTACTGGATTATTTTGGAGCAAATCCTAGATCACATATAATTTCCATCATTAATTGTTCAGTATAGAATTTTAAAAGTTGACAGGACTCTATAAAAATATAATCACAACGCCATTATCACAACTCAAACAATAGAAATCTCTGAAATTTCTAAAATTTGAGCCAGTGTTTCAATTTCCTTGCCTATCTGTAAATTTCTTACAAATCAAGTTCTGAATAATGTCCATACATTATAATTAGTTGATTTTTCTCTTGTGTTTCTTTCTCTTTCCTCTCCTTTTTACCCCTTGAAATTTATTTGTTGATAAACTAAATTTATGGTCTTAGGGAGAGTCTCACAATCTGTATTCTTCTGATTGCATCCCCATGGTGTCATTTACCCCATTATTCTCTCTTTCCTCGTTGTTTCCTGTAAGTTAGGAGTTGGATCTATAGGATTTTTCCAGACTCAGATTTGATTTGGGGGGGGGGGGGGCACCAGAATATTTTACCCTTGGCAGTAGATATTTCCATGAAGAGGTACAAAATGTCTGTTTGTCTTGTTTTTCTGATATTAGCAATCACAGGGGATTACCACATAGATCCATTATTTTATTTAATGTTGCAAAAAGCCTCTTCAGTTTGGTTTCTGGGCAATTTGGACACATTTCCTGCTTTATATGTGAAATCAACCATTTCTCTTAGGAGACCCAGTTCTTTATAGTTGAAAATCTTGATTTTTAGAGGACACAAGTTGGGTACTCATTGTTACTGGGTTGGTCTCTGTGATTACAGCTATCCCACATTCATACTGATATTGTCCTTTTAAATTCAGGATTACTGGACTTTTAGGTGGCGGCTACTCTTGTGGTGAATATAGCATAACATACGGAGTTGTTCAATCACTATGTTGTATACCTGAATGTAACATTGTGTGTCAAGCATACTCAGAAAGAAAGAAAGAAAGAAAGAAAGAAAGAAAGAAAGAAAGAGAAAGAGAAGGAAGGAAGGAAGGAAGGAAGGAAGGAAGGAAGGAAGGAAGGAAAGAAGGAAGGGGAGGAAAAGAAAGAGAAAAAGAAAAGAAAGAGAGAAAGAAAGAGGAAAGATGGGAGGAGAGGGCAGGAGAGAGGAAGGGAAGGAGGAAGATAGATAGATTAATCACTAGACTTTTACTTAACCTCTTCTGTCTTGCATAGTGATGATTTCTAATGTCATCAAAAAGATGATTAACTTCTGGAAAAGTCCATAACCTGGGTCCTGTGAAAATAGATATTAAGAGGATAGAAAGAAAAAAAAACCTGGCAGAAAGGAGCAAGTGGATTGTGGTGCCTTGAAATCAAGGGTAAGATAATTTTGTGAGAAAGAGGAGACAGTGACGTTAGATGATCCTGAGAAGTTAAATAATTTAATGTGAAATTGTGTGAATTTATATTTGGCAAAAAGAAGCTACTGTTGCAGTTGAATGACAGGTGCAGAACCCTAGCAGTTTGGCTTCATAAGTAGCTGGGAGATGAGAAAATGGAGGCAATATGAAGAGATTTGTCCTAATTCTGGAAGATGGAAATAAAGTGGCTGTTTGTAAGCTGTTTTCCCTCAAGGAGTATTTCTTAACTGATAAAATCTCGGTCTCAGGGCAACTTTTGTCTTAAGTCTGCAAGAGAGAGAGTAAGCCATCCATGCTTACAAAATGTAAATGAATGGGGCGTAAATAGATTTCCACACAGGTTTCCTTTCACACTCCTGGACTTCTTAGTATACTGATTGATTCAGTGTATGAAAATGTATGTATGCACAGTCCCTCTGGCAAGTCTGTCCATAAACCACAAGAATTTCGATCTTCACTGAACGGTAGAGGTCTGTAGGAATTATACGTCACCAAGGTCCCACCGCTCACATATCATTTCTTTACATTACCTCTGGATTCCTCTTTCTTCCATGTGACTAGTCCATCGTTCAGACTATGCGAAGATTAGAGTGAAGAAAAAGAAATACCCAAACTTTTTGTCATTTCCATGTGTTGAAATAGATTCACCTGAAGTAATTACCTAGACTGTATATTCTCAGCCTCCCTGGCTTGGCCAGATGGTGTGTTCCTTTCCTCTACAGCCTGTTAGTTTATTTTAGCAAACCCTTGAGACTGCTTTAACATCCCATAAATGGAGTGGATGAAGGCCAGGTTCTTTCTAGGTTAATGATTTTGAGATCAGTATTTTTGAAACCTAAGCACTGTTTCAGCAAAGGAAAAAAATCAACAGATGGAAGAGAGGGTCACTCTCCGTGATTATGATGGCAATAAAACAGCTTACATAAGGAAAAGAACAGACTGTGTGGCTGAGTTGAGTCCTTCCCTATAGTTATGTGGTAATAGATACAGAAGCAAATCAGGCCTGCCTGTTGCTTTGGAGTCTTCAGGAGCGAAGATAAATTGTCACGAGACAATAATAGTTGTCGTGCTTTTCAGCGTGGCATTGTTTTACTTTTTTTTTTTTTAACATTTATTTATTTTTGAGACAGCGAGAGACAGAGCATGAACGGGGGAGGGTCAGAGAGAGAGGGAGACACAGAATCTGAAGCAGGCTCCAGGCTCTGAGCCGGCAGCCCAGAGCCCGACGCGGGGCTCGAACTCACGGACCGTGAGATCGTGACCTGAGCTGAAGTCGGACGCTCAACCCACTGAGCCACCCAGGCGCCCCTGCATTGTTTTACTTTTTACTAAGAGTTCTTTTTTTCCAGAATTGCAACACATGCCTTGGAAATGAAGGGGGTTATGGTATTGATTACCTTTTATTTTATAACATAGAACCTGTAGCAAGTAATTTTAATATTTTTTAAAGAATTCTGTATGTTTTGAATCCTAAGAAGGCTCTGTATAAATGGGCCCCGTGTGACTACTCACATTCAGCATATCATTTCTCTGGGAGCAAAATTCTTTTTAGTGACTATGATTTAAAATAGTTTACCTAAAAACGGTACCTGAGAACACATGGGTGTTTTCCTTACAAAGAAATTCCAGAGAGGGAAGGAGGGTGGGTTTTAAAGAAAGGGAAATATGAAAGATTAATAGTGCACTTTGAACCGTGGTTCTTTTCTTTGCACAGGTGCAGGGACAATAAGAGCCCACTCTGGTTTCAGGTTTTCTCTCTCCCTTTTATCTTGATTATTGCTATCACCAGAGGGCTTCATCTTTCAAGCAGTGTGTACAACAAAGATCAAATTAAAGCACCTTAGGCAGAGGTGGGGTGCAGGAGCTGGAGCTGAGCATGGTTAAGGATCACTAATAGCTATAATTTTGTGTGTGGCGAGGGAGGGGAATCTCTTTCTTTCGAGCCTTATATTTATTTTTGAACCAAAAATTCCTGCTCCTAAATGATCCCTGCTTGCTGATCTCACATGTAACTGGTCTGAAAGCAGTATTGTACTGAAGAGACCAGGGGTATAGATTAAATGTCATGAAGAATGGCTTTCAGGGGCGCCTGGGTGGCTCAGTCGGTTGAGCATCCGACTTCAGCTCAGGTCACGATCTCGCGGTCCGTGAGTTCGAACCCCGCGTCCGGCTCTGGGCTGACGGCTCAGAGCCTGGAGCCTGCTTCAGATTCTGTGTCTCCCCCTCTCTCTGCCCCTCCCCCATTCATGCTCTGTCTCTCTCTGTCTCAAAAATAAATAAAACGTTAAAAAAAATTAAAAAAAAAAAAGAATGGCCTTCAAAAATTGCAGCACATAATTATCCATGCCTTTCTTATGAGCTAACATCTCGGGGCATGTGTAAACTGGAAAGCTAAGCTGGTTCTCAGAAACTGTGGACCTCAAGGATGGCTGGCTGTGCCAGTTTTGCTTCTCCCCGAAGGTAGATGGAATCAGTGTGGGGAGAGTGGACCGTGCCATCCCTAAATAGGAGGTCATGGATGCAAACCACCATTTCTTCACTGGTAAGTTTCTCATTACCTACACAAGTCACACGTTAAAGCAACCTGTGTTTGCTCACAAGATGCCATAAACTCTAGAATGCTTAAGGTGTATGGATGAGGCTATAGCTCTGAGTAGATCAACATTTCTGAGAAATGGTCTTACCGACTTGGAAAATACGCCTTCCTGATTTCCATTCATTTATTTAAATATTTAAACCTAAAAAGCACTTAGCTCTCCTTTGCCAAAATGGTTCATATCCTGACACAGTCAAAATTGCCTGTGCTGACGGAAGGCGGTAATGGGTCTGGGAAGAATAAGGAGATCATACTTCACACTTTGTCTTATTTTGAAATGTTTCTTTTATAAAAATTGGAGGAGAGAAGCCCCCTTTTCCATTATCTCTCAAATCATGCATGTCGCAAAGCCCAGCTAGCCACCATATGAAAATAAAAACCTTTCCAAATTAATGATGGGGAGCTGAAAACGTACAAAGAGAGTCAGTGGGCAACAGGCAATATTGTGGGGGTCCTTTCTGTGTCAGTGCGACTTCAGTATATACTGTTTTAAACACACTGCCTTTCCATCTTTTTCCAATTGTCCTGTGGAAAACAGTCTCAAAGCCTCCTTCAAGCATAGAAGTCTTGAAGTCCTAATCTTTTATGCATCATCATAGGAACCAAACATTGCCAGGTTTTACATTTTAAGTCAGCTTCTGTCGTTTGGAAACACACACACACACACACACACACACACACAGAGAGAGAGAGAGAGAGAGAGAGATTGAGTGAGAGAGAGAACAAAAAGCTTTGCCTCTGCTTTCTGAACTGAGTTTAGGAACACTTTTATCTGCCATTTGCAAAGAAGCCCTCCATTTTTCCTGTGGAGTCACTGTCTGATCACATTCCGCGCATTTGGGGGATCCCATCTGTTTATGTTAGCAGTGAGCAGGCTAGGCAGAAAGCGGGGGGAGAAATCAGAGGTGGGAAACAGAGTTTTGAAAATGTGTGAGAAATGTGTAGAAAACACACACGGACGCACGCACATTTTCACAATTTTCTGGAAACAATGGAAATCCCTTCTCTTCTTGAGAAACCTCCCTTCCTCTCTCTGCTCTCCCAACGCCATCCAAAACCCGTGTTGTAACAGCAGTAATCTTCCTGGAATGAAACAAAACATGTTTCAGAGGCAGCATGGGAGCCTGAGAGCCTTGAACATATGTGCAGCATAGTATGGCACGAAAATATAGGCCTTTTTAATTAGACCTTAAAATTTTTGGAGTTAGAGAATTGTATGGTTTCCTGTCATATAGATTCATGCTGTACCACCAAGCTTTCTTTTTAATTAATACGCAAATACAGGATACATAACGGGTTGCCCAGAGATAGCACATTCATCCTCACTAATGAGGGTATGGTGTGAGGGTGCTCAGTTCTTGCCTGAGGCTGTGCTGTTTTCAGTCCTTCATCCTGTAATTGCAGAATTAAATAGTTTACACTGGCTTTTGTGATTAGGAACAGGAGAAACACATTTAGGAGGTTAAAAAATCCACTTGAATATGGCATACTTACAATTTCCTGGTCACGCCAAGCCTTTAAAATTTTCTGGATGCGTGATTTATGTCTTGCCAGCATCCACCCCCCAACCCCACCCCTAATTCCCAGAAGCCTCTTCGCTTGGGAAAGATTAAATAATAAGAGTTCAAGCCACTGTAATTGACCAGTAAGAAATACTGAGCCAGATGCCTGAAAAAGAGATGAGAAAAAGTGAGCAATGATGGCAAATAAATGTTTGGACAGGACAAAATCTACCTCATCAGGCCTTGAGCTGTAGGCTTAAAGGTGGGCTTGTGCTAAAGCTCCTCTCTCAGGCCTTCCACTAGATATAAAAATGAGCAAAACCAAAACTCTGCCATTAGTGGCTGTGCCATCAAGTAAATGAGATGGGACAGATATAAATAACTGAAATATACGATAGACCAAGTTTAGCCAGAAGAATATGGAACTATTCGTGTTGGGGAAATCTTCTTGAGGTGGGGGAAGTCCAACGGGTAGCAAGTTTCAGAAAGACATTGGTTTCAAAATTGGTCTCTTTGCATTAAAGAGGAGGTTTCAATTTATTATTTAAAAAAATTTTTTTAATGTTTATTTTTGAGAGAGAGAGAGAGACAGAGTGTGAAGGGTAGAGATAGGGGGAGACACAGAATCCCAAGCAGGCTCCAGGCTCTGAGCTGTCAGCACAGAGCCTGATGTGGGGGTCAAACTCACCAACCCTGAAATCGTGACCTTAGCCAAAGTTGGACACTTAACCGACTGAGCCACCCAGGTGCCCCTCAATTTATTATTGATGTTGTTTAACATCTTGTTCCTTGTGCCCTGTCCTTGTGTGCCTACTGTAGTGCAGACCAGGGAAGGAAGTGCTCAGTGAGAAGCAGGGAGAAGAGAAACTCAGAAAGTCAATGACAAAGTAACAGTTGAAAATGGAAGCTTAGGGGCATCTGGGTGGTTCAGTCCGTTAAGTGTCTGACTCTTCAGTTAAGCTGCCGACTTCAGCTCAGGTCATGATCTCGTGGTTGGTGAGTTCGAGCCCCACTTCGGGCTCTGTGTTGGCAGCTTAGAGAGTGGAGCCTACTTTGGATTCTTTGTCTTGCTCTCTCTCTGCCCCTCCCCTGCTCACACTTTGGCTCTCTCTGTCTCTTAAACATAAATAATCATTAAAAAATTTTTTTGTTTTAAAAAGTGTCCAACTCTTGATTTTGGCTCAGGTCATCATCTCACAGTTCACGAAGTCGAGCCCCATGTCAAGCTCTGTGCTGAATGTGTGGAGCCTGCTTGGGATATTCTCTCTCTCTCTCTCTCTCTCTCTCTCTCTCTCTCTCTCCCTCCCTGTCTCTCTCTCTGCCCCTCCCCTGCTTGTACTCTCTCTCTCTCAAAATAAATAGATAAACATTAAAAAAAAAAAAAAGAAAATGGAAGCTTAGCGTAGAGATCTAGTGGTTTACAAAACAGAAGAAAATGACCAACATCTCAATTTCTAATTAATATCCTTCACTCCATGATCCTCAGTGTACAGGTGTCCTAGAGTCCTGTCATTCTGCATATCCACAGAAGTTTCACAGTTGGGACCAAAATAAATCCAACAGAAAATCTGTTTGGTATTGATATGAAAAAAATTAAATTGTCCTACTTCTGGATGGAAAGATATAGAACATAAGTTTACTGACATGAAGTTATAAGTTCTAGTAATAAAGGAGTTAATGTAAATAAACAATTTCCTTGCTTTTGTATTAATATAAACTTTGTTTTGTTTTGTCAATGGTGATAATATATGTAAGCTACACAGAGAAAAGTCTATTCTTATAAAGAGAATGGATCTAAATGAATTTGTACAATATCTAGCTGATATCCATCAACACAAAGTTGTGACAAGAACACTTCATTAGAAGGGAAGAAATCTGTCGTCTGGGTCCAGTTCTACCCATTACCAACACCTTGTCGTTAGAGGAAAGTACCCAAACTTTAAATTTTTCGACATGTTTTGAGAGAGAGAGAAAGAGAAAAAGGGAGCACACATGAGTGGGGGAGGAGCAGAGTGAGGGGGAGAGAGAATCACAAGCGGTTCCACACTCAGCACAGAGCCTGATGCAGGACTCGATCTCTTGATGGTGATCACGCCCTGAGCGACATGAAGAGTCAGTCTCTCAAACTTTAATCTGAAAAAAATGAGCATGACATTTATTCTTCCTTTTTTACAGCAATTTTTTGAGGGTTAATAGAGATATTTTATGTGGAGGTGCCTTAAACATTTGCACATTAATATTCAGTTAAATAGAATCTTGTGAATAGTTGCTTTGAAATGTTAAATTTGAAATGTTAAATTAATAACAAGCTGCAATAAGCCTCTTACAACTCAGCAGTCTAATCCCTTTACAAAGTAAAAGACCTGATGTTCAAGAATTTCAAGTTCACAGTGTTTTCCACGTGCCTTTGTTTCTTGCTGGAGTTATTTCATTGCTCTAATTATCTCAACCAAAAGGATCAACTGGGGTTTCCAACAAAGTCACCTATATAAAGCTATATAAGTTAGACCTCCTTAGACAAACATGATCCATTGTAAACTTCATTGGAATTAAACTATTTCAAATAGACATATGGACCAAATAGAGTCAAATGTTGTTGATCATTTGACTCTGAACATTCTTAGGAACTACGGACCATTCATGGTCATTGCTAATTACCTTGTGTCATGAACATAGTAATCTATGTTCATATTAATGCACTTTAATCTCTACCTAATTGATCTCTTTTCCAATCACAATCATGTTCTTTTGGAAATGAATTTCCAGAGGTTCTTTCTAGAGGTTGGGCAATAGACCAGTTGCTTATTTTGAATTAATTAAAATAGTCTCTGAATGGAAAAGGCTCAGAGTACGTATAATTTTTTTTTACTAAATTTATTTAATCTCTTAAAAAGCAAATTGCTCTACACAAATTTCATTTTGAAATGTTTCCATTTGAAATTTAATGTTTCCATTAAAGTTTCTTGAAAATTGTGTTATTCTGGGATTGTAGGTCAAAATCTTGCTCAAAGAGTTTATAGCTTCTTGTTATTAAGTAGATGGAATTAAAATATATATAGCTCTATTTTGTAGTGTGTGGGTTCAGTCTTTCTTAGCAAATCTTTGTTTACCATAGTTCCTTCCAAAAGTTCCCATGTTAAGGGAATACTTTCACGGCTTGTTTAGGAAGCTTATTACAAAAAAATGTGGGGCGGAGGAGAGGGAAATTGTTGGAAAGGATCTCATAAAACCAAAGGTCAAGAAAACACTAGGCTTCAGAGCAACCAAAGCATGAACAGGAGAGTCAGTAGGAACCTGGGATGACCTCTGGATGTCATGTTGGTCTTGCATAGGCTTATATCTTTACTTCTCTCTTCACTCTTTTCTTCTTCTCTGTATAAATTATTTTATTGATGTATAAAAGTCTTAAGTGTACTGTTCATTATGTTTTCACAAAATAAACTCACCAGTGAAATCATCGTCCAGACTAATAAGAAGACTAGTACCCGTAGCTGGAAGCTTCCTTTTGCCTCTCCCACTTATCAGTGCTGTCCTTCCCAGGGGTGAACTATCATAAATTAGTTCTGCCTGATTGTGAATGTCCTAGAAGTGGAACTGTGTTATATGTAGTCTTTTATTCCTGGCCTCTGTCACCCAATAGTATTTTTGTGGGGGTTCTCCTTAATGTTATGTGTAGCTTCATTTGGTTTCCTTACTATGTGGTATTCTGTTGTCAAATACGCCACAGTTCATCTTTTCTACTGTGGTTGGAAATTTGGCTTGTTTTTCATCTTTCACTATCGCAAAAAATGTGCTCCTGTATACAATCTTTAACGTGTCTCTGGTGCCCATATTTGTGCATTTCTGTTGGGTGTATGCTTTGGAGTAGAAATCCTTGGACATAGGTTATATGCACATTCTGCTCTAGTAGGTCGTGCTAGATACATTTCCAAAGTAGATATCCAAACAATGTGTGGCTTTTCTACTTGCTCTGCATTCTCACAGTAAGAAAAATGCAAATTAGAACCACAATAATATGTTATTAAACTTTAAAATTACACTGTATTGTAGTAGTACATACCCAAGATGAAATTAAGAGTATATTAATTATAGTATTTTTCAGGTCCAAAATTGTCACTTAATTTCTTTGATAGAGATTCCTTTTCTCAGAGGGAAGTTTCCATCTTGTCCTCTGTTTTTTGAAGTCATATTTATTTTGGACTTTAAAATAACTTGTCATAGTTATAAATATGTAAATATTTATTTAATATATATAAATATATAAATAACTATGATAAGTTGTTTTAAAGTCCATATGAGATAACCCCAAAGTCTAGAGTATCTATGTTTCTATTGTGGGCTCTTTCTCTTGGTCCTATCTCTTGATATGCCTTGGAAATTTTGACTGGAGGCTAGAATTTTTAAGAAAAAATAAGAGGTTTTGGAAATAAGAGAAGATTTTCTTTAGCTTCTTCAGAATGTTAGAATGGAGTAGGTCAGCTTTATCCAGTCTTACCTAGAATTGGTTTGGGACTGGATTTTAGCCTTTTTAAGGATTGATCTATCTAGTTGTTCAGACGTCTCAACTGAAGGCTGAGCTCTTCACCAGGATCTTCGGACTTTGGTAGACTCTTAGCTCCAATTTGACTCAGTCCAATGAGACTACTGGTAACTAAGGTTTTCAGCCTGTTAGCAACTGTTTTTTGCTTGGTCCCCCAGACTCTCAGTCTGTTTCATTTACAAATGACAAATGCTTCTGGGGAAAGCGACTTAGAATGTCACGTTTACCTCTCTGAGCTTCCCTTCTCTTCAAAATATTGGCCCCTCAACGTTGAGCTGCCTTGTTAGCCCTAAACATCAAAATTTACTCCCCAGGTCCATGAGACACTAGACAGCTACATTCAGCTTCCATACCTTTCAGTCATCACTTTCCTCTTGATTTATTAGTATGTCAGGCAACACTGCTTATGAATCAGCAAATGGATTGAAGCAAAAGCATTATGGAATGTCATGCTTACTACAGTGAGTTTCTCTTCTTCCAGACATGTTGACCGATTAAGCACTGGCTCTTTTAATATCTCAATCATATTTCAAAGAGATTACTGTTATATTTTGGCCATTTTTTTGCAGTCATTTCTGTTTCAAGATGGACGTGCTACAAATTAATTCACCATCACTGGGTGAATCAGAACTCCTGTCTTTCATTATCTCTTCCACTGTATGTGAATATTTTCTCCTTTTTCTCACCTTCAGCTGATAATGGCTTCTCTGGAGCCTCGTGACTTACAAGTTCAAAACTCAAAACTGAAGGAAGCTTGTTGTGTCAATTCCAAATTTCCAAAGTGAAATTTAGTTGGTCGAGTGTTATCACTGACATTGGTATGTGTGTGTGTGTTGGGGGGGGGGGGTGTCTTTGGCCTATTATCTAAATTATAGGGAATTTGAAAAAAAAATGCTTAAGAAGTGGTAGTAGGTTTTGAGGAAGCAGAAAAAGGGTATAATACTACTTAAAAAGAAGCAGAATCATGGAGTGCCTGGGTGGCTCAGTCGGTTGAGCGTCCGACTTCAGCTCAGGTCATGATCTCACACTCCATGAGTTCGAGGCCCACGTCGGGCTCTGTGCTGACAGCTCAGAGCCTGGAGCCCGCCTCCGATTCTGTGTCTCCCTCTGTCTCTGCCCCTCCCCCGCTCATGCTCTGTCTCTCTCTGCCTCAAAAATAAAAACAGTAAAAAAAATAAAAATAAATAAATAAATAAACATTAAAAAATTAATATATATATATATATATATATATATATATATATATATAGAAGCAGAATCAGAGAAGAAAGGCAAATAGACATACCACATATGTGGCCTGAAGTCTCAAGTTGTATAATCCAAGGCCCATTTTCTCAGGGTTTCTTTTCTTCTTTTTCTTTTCTTTTTCTAAGCAAAAACTAAGTTTATTTATTTATTTCTTTTAAGAGAGAGAGAGAGAGAGAGTTTGTGCACATGAGCAAAGGTGAGGCAGAGAGAGGAGAAAGAAAATCCCAAGCAGGCTCCACGCCACCAGCACAGAGCCCAGTGTGGGGCTCAGTCCCACAAACCATGAGATCATGACCTGAGCCAAGATCAAGAGTCTGGGGCTTAGTTGACTGAGCCACCTGGGCACCCCTCCTTTCTTTTCTTTTTCCTTTTGTTTTTCAGTGAGAAGCTACCATAGTGTCTTTCCAGATTATAATAATCAAAAAAAATCTGTGTGTGCTTAATCTAGTTTTAAGTTTACTTCTGTGATTCATATTCAGAACATACAGAATCTTCCACCTCTAGGTTGATGAAATTATCTGATATCATTATTTGATGAAATTACCTGATATAGAGTCAGAGGATAATAAGTAGACAATTTTGAATTTCTTGTATTGCTCACTACTGTTGTACCTCTTCAGTAGGCCCTCGATCTTATCACACGGCTGTGTGGTAGTGTGTAGTGTTTTGATTTCCTGTGCATTTACAATCGCTAAACATTCACCTTAAGCGATAAGACTCTCTCAGGTGGCCTTCTAGCATTTTCTGAAAACCGTTGGCTTTCTGCCTTGTCTGCGTCCTTCTTCACATGCAGTTCTATGTGAGTTTGTAGTCTGTGAATTCTGTGCCTTAGCTCCCTAGTATGTGTCCTGTGTTCATGTTAGAAAAAAGTAAGGACTTTTAAACCCTGCTTGCCTAAGATAATCCCTTCTTATGTGGCTCCATTTTGAAAACAGAGAATCTCCATTGAAAACAGAGGATCTGTCTAACACTGTGGTATATTTCACTCCCAAGCAGCTCAGAACCTGTTTCCGGTTAATTACATGTCTTTCTGTACTGCATAATTCCATAGTTTTTTCACACTGACTGAAATCCTTTCTTGAAATAGACCATTCTAAAAAGAAAGTAAATAATTTATAACCCTTATAGAATAGCTTTGTTTATTCACTGAACAAAATTTATTGGATAAATCTTAGGTATCAGCCTCACCCAAAGCACTGATGATAGAGCAATAAAAACAATAGACAGGATTCCTGTCCTCAGAAAGTTTGCATTCCAGTAGTCGAAAACAGAAAGTAGTGATAAATAAGTAATCAAATACATTTGAATGATTGTTTCAAATAATAATAAATATGTGAAGAAAATAGCATGATATAAAAGAAACTATGGGGACATGCAAGATATGGTGGGAAAGGAGGTATGGTTTAAGGAGGTGACATTTGATCAGATACTCAAAGGATTACGTGTTACCCATACAAAGATCTGAAAACAGCAAAAGTGACCCGGGTAGAAGCAGAAGATAAAACGATAAAATCAAAAGCGAAAAAGGCAGTATCTTTGTGCTAGCAAGCCTGCAATGATTCCTTTCTCTTGATTCTCACGCCTTTGTATGGCATCCTGGCAGAATGACTAGCACTGACTTGTGTAACCAACACAACGATTCAGAAATAACGGCGTGTGACTTATGAAACCAGGTCAAAAAAAGATACTGAGGCTTCCATCTCGCTCCCTTGGAGCAATCATTCTTGGGGAAGCCAGTGGCCAGGTTGTGAGGACACTCGTGTAAACGTGGGTGGGTCCGTGTGGCGAGGAGCTAATGTTTCCTGCTAAGAGTCAGTCAGTAACAGAAGCTGTCTGCCAACAGCCATATGCATTAGCCATAGTGGAAGTGAATCATCTACCACCAGGTAAGCTTCCAGATGGACTGGCAGCCCAGACCAATATCATGACAGCAACTTCACGAGCGACCTCAAGCCAGAACTTACCAGCTGAGTCACTCCCAAATTCATGAGCCACATGAGGTAATCATAAGTGTTTGTTGTTTTAAACCACTAAGTTTGGGATCCTTTGTTACATGGCCGTCAATAACTAGTATAACTAATGAGTTTGGTAATGGAGGTGTAGTGGTACTATAACAAATACATAAGTATGCTTTGGAACCAGGCAGTGAAAAGATGGGAAGAGAAAAGAAGCGATCGCGTACCTTGAACAGACTTTAGGTGGAAGTCTGATGGCTTTCGAAAGGTTGATCATGAGGGCTTAAAGCAGAATGAAGGAAAAAAGATCCTGGGTGGATATTGGTAGAGAGTTTAGCAACACTGTTACCTGCAGGTGCGTGGAAAGCAGAAAATGTGGTTAATGAATCAAGTGATCTAGCTAAGGAAACTTCTGGACATTTTTCTGATTACAGCAAAATCTAAAGGAAAAATTGTTAAACAAAAAGAGACAGGACTTTAAAATGTATTTAAAAACCCTGGGGGCATCTGGGTGGTTCAGTCAGGTGAGGGTCCAACTTCAGCTCAGGTCATGATCTCACAGTTCATGAGTCTGAGCCCCGCATCAAGCTCTGTGTTGACAGCTTGGAGCCTGCTTCAGATTCTGTGTCTCCCTCTCTTTCTGCCCCTCCCCACATTGTGCTCTGTCTCTCTCTGTCTCTCTCTGTCAAAAATAAATAAACATTAAAAAAAAATTTTTTTAAACCCTAAACTTCTCCATTTGGCAAACAATGCTAAAATTAAGAAATGGTTTCCAGGCAAAGGTAAAACCCAAGGTCCTACTAGGGAAACATGGTCTGAGGATAAAGTCAAGGGGGTGGCAGTAAAGAGAATTTGCCAAGACCAGATAAAGAGCTGACACTGCACCTCAGAGAACCTTCAGTCAAACAGTAGGTTTGCTAAGAAACCTAATGTATTGTCTGTCAGCAGTATCCGGGCAAGGACAAGGTAGAGAAAGGTTTATCTTAAAGAAGTTTATGGTTGTGGATTTTATCTAAAGGTTTGAATTCCAGTGTGATTCACAAGTAAACCATAGAGTTTTAAAAATTATTATATTGGTAGAAACACTGACAACTTGGACTGAAAAGGATAGAGAGAATATAAAAATGAAAAGAAACCTCCCCCCAAGTGCTATTGATGGAAGCAGGCTCAGAAAATTTTGCAGCTGCATGGGGCGCCTGGGTGGCTCAGTCGGTTAAGCGTCCGACTTCGGCTCAGGTCACGATCTCGTGGTCCGCGAGTTCGAGCCCCACGTCGGGCTCTGGGCTGATGGCTCAGAGCCTGGAGCTTGCTTCCGACTCTGTGTCTCCCTCTCTCTCTATCCCTCCCCCGTTCATGCTGTGTCTCTCTCTGTCTCAAAAATAAATAAACGTTAAAAAAAATTAAAAAAAAAAAAAAAAAGAAAGAAAATTTTGCAGCTGCAAACATAGACTACCTTTGTAGGAAAAGAAAGATGAGTTGGAGAAAGGAACCAGGAGATCAGAGGTCAGAAGTAGGAGCCATACAAAGTTATTCCTGACCAGTATTCCAGTATTGGTTTGGCTGGATTTCAGAGACTTCTATGTGTCTCCAATTTACCTTCCTTTTAAAGGGTTATCTGAGTGTCCCATCGTTGTATGTTGGGCATATAAGGGGACAGATAACTTATTGCTATAGTTCATAGATCTTAAGATCAGAAGAAACTGTACTAGAAGAGCTGCATTTAAGGAATTATACCTGAGGAGCCTCATCTGCACTGGAACCTTTATTTAGATGACACAATTCTGGTTTTTTTTTAATGTTTATTTATTTATTTTGAGTGAGAGAGAGAAGGAGAGGGGGAGAGAGAAAGGGAGAGAGAGAGAATCCCAAGCAGGCTCCACACTGTCAGTGCAAAGCAAAGCACAGTGTGGGACTCAATCTCATGACTGTGAGATTATGACTTAATGTGAAATAAAGACTTCAACACTTAGCTGACTGAGCCACCCTAGCCGCCCCACACCATTCTGGATTTTGAGCTGGTACTGTAATGGAGTGGGACATTAGGTAGGGGTGGGGCACAGTGAGTATATTTTGCAGGTAGAGAATATGTGGATCACTGTAGGACAAAGGGCAGGGTTTGCAACGCAGCCTCCAGGATGACCCCCAATTATCTCTGCTTCCTGGTAGTACCTTTCCTACATTGAGAAGGACTGACTTTTATTATCAGCAGGATATTTTGGAAATGACAGAGTCTGATTACTGAGGCTGGATTATAAAAGCCATTGTAGTGTCTGTCTTGTTCTTTTTCCTCACTTGCTCTGAGGGAAGCCACCTGCCACAGCATGAGAGTACTCAAGATGCTCTATGAAGAAGGCCATGTGGTAAGGGTATAGGCCTTCTACCAACAATCAGTGAAGACCAAGAGGCCTGTTTCCAATAGCTGCATTAGTAGATCTTCCGGCCCCAGTCAAGCCTTCGAATGAAGGAGATCCCAGTGAGCATCTTAATTGCAACACCATTAGAGATCTCAAGCCTGAACACCCAGATAAACCGCCTCAAATTTCTGATCAACAGAGGTTGTGATATAATAAGTGTTATTGTTAAGCCACTATTTGGGAGGATTATGTGTTAGGCAGATACATATACCAATATGGTTTAAGGAGAAGCAGGGCCAATATAGCTGAAATACTGTGAGTAAAACAGAGAGTGATAGAATATGAATTTGAAGAAAAGTTTATGGGTAGATTATACAGGAACTGAAGACGGTAAAGAATTAAATTTTATTATAAATTCAGTTGAATGTCATTGAAGAGTTTGTTGTTTTTAAGTTTATTTATTTATTTTGAGAGAGAGAGAGAGAGAGCGAGCGAGCACAGGAGAGGGGCTGAGACAGAAGAAGAGAGAGAAAATCCCAAGCAGGCTCCACACTGGTACAGAGCCCAATGCAGGGCTCAAACTCATGAACTATGAAATCATGACCTGAGTCAAAATCAAGAGTTGGATGCTCAAGTGACTGAGCCACCCAGGCGCCACAAATGTCATTGAAGAGTTTTAAGCATAAGTAACATACTGAGGAGAAAGAGAAATAAACCAGTTTTAATTGTTTATTCATTCACTTTGCAAATAATTATTAAATGCATATTTATACCAGGAATCAAGCTAGCTGCTTGCAATACAATACTGAGCACGGTACAAAAAAAGCTTCCAATACAGAATTTACATTTCAGTGTGCATGGCAGTAACAAGTAAACAGGCTAAAAGTAAAACAAGGTAAATATAGATTGTAAATATAGAGAGCTCGCTCTCTCTCTCTTTCTCAAAATAAATCAATAAACTTTAAATGCAGGAGATAACTACCAGGTTTCAGAACTGACAAGTATTAAGATCTGATTTGTACTTTAAGCCAATCATCCAGTACTATATGAAGAATTTTTTTTTTAATTTTTTTTAACGTTTATTTATTTTTGAGACAGAGAGAGACAGAGCATGAACGGGGGAGGGGCAGAGAGAGAGGGAGACACAGAATCGGAAGCAGGCTCCAGGCTCTGAGCCATCAGCCCAGAGCCCGACGTGGGGCTCGAACTCACGGACTGTGAGATCGTGTCCTGAGCTGAGGTTGGACGCTTAACCGACTGAGCCACCCAGGCGCCCCTATGAAGAATTTTTAAAACTACTTTATATAAGAAATATAAATAATTTATATGAAACCTATTAAGCATTCACATTTGTATTTTTGGAGGGAACAGGAGGCAAAAACAGGAAGACTAGTTAGCAGGTTTTGACCAGCCCTGGCTAGAGAAAATGTGGTGTGGATTAGGTTTCTGGCAATCTCTGTAAAGAAAAGTGAAGGGATCACATGGATTCAAGATGTATTTTGGAAATAGCTGTTGGAATTGCTTATGGGCGGGTTGGGAGGCTGGTTTAGTGAATTGCAGCAGGCTTTCTTTGTTGGAATAATTTAACACCATGAATTGTTGTTGTTGTTGTTGTTTTTGCCTACGGAATATGGCAAATATTTTAAATGCTTTAAAAAATTAAAGCAAATGTAAATTAATTTTGTTTTGGATTGCTAAAGCAATTTTATAATACCTCTTGAAATCATTCACAAAATAAGGCCTTACTGATAGTAGGTAATACTAGATCTTTGACCTTGCCAAAAGTATCTAAGAAAAAAAGGAGAAAGCATATATGATAATGTGTAATAATATATCCTACAGGTAGAAAATACTATCAAGGTGTGATGGAGCAGATATAATGAGACTGCTTTTCTGATGTGCACCTGTCTTTATTTAGAAATTAGATGTCACACTCCTTCTTTGGACACACATATGTGTTTATATGTATTCATTCACTTACGTGTAGATACTTCATATATGTTGTAGGCACTTGTATTTTTACTACTGATCAGAAAGTCTCATTGCTTCCGGGTCTGCCCCTCATACAACTAATTTTAGTGTCGTGTTTTATAATATCCTCAGGGATATTTTCATTTCAAGGAGCCCACCTCCACCCATTTTTTTCAAGGAAAAGAAAACTATTCAGTTCAGGTGATTTTTATGTTTCTTAGATCCATTACCATATTTCCCCCAAGAATATCTATTTTGTCAAAAGCATAGCCTATAGATTGCTGATAAATATCTGAAATATTAGATAGTATGCTTTTTCCCAGGCCTTTGTGTAAGATCAAGCAATCTTCCTTCTTGACAGTTGTTCAAGGTGATTTCCACAACTCCGCCATGCGCGTTTGCACTTACAGTTTCTTGTGTCTTAGGTGAAGCATATTGTGTTCAAGGAGGCTTGGAGGCTGCAAAGGTGTGCGCCCACTTAAAAGGCAATTGCCTTGTGGTAACACTTTTCTTCCAGGCCTTTCTTTACAAATTTTGTAAGGCAGGGCATGAAAGGAAAATCTCCATTTGAAAATCTGGAAGCCCCATGAAACTTGGGGTGTGGGATCACAGCCACTCTTCTCATTTTCAATAGAAATCTATTTGTGGGTTTTCTATGCCTAAAGTGATGTTAACTTGACTGGTTCCTTGGTTCTTTCCTTCTCTTACATTTTATTCCCCACCCGTCCCCATCTTGTTGCTGTCAGGAACTCACAAACTCTATCTCCTCATGAACTCAGCCACCATCTCCACACCTTTACCTAATCTCATTTTGCCCTATCCTTATCCATTCTTTCCAACCTTCAAAGCCCAGCTCCAGTACGGATGTGCACATTATTGTATGTTTATATGTGTATGTGTACAAAGATACACAGATGTAAGAATTTTTATATACTGGTGAGTCTGCAGACAAATTGATTTCTCACACTTTCTTCTGTCCCCCTAACCTAAACATTGCCTCCTTCATATTCTTTTTTAATCTCTCCTAGAATGAGGCCACACACCCAGCTTTCTTTAACACTCTTATTTCTGAATAACAGCTTTTTAGCTTCCAGCCCTGGAGATTTTTATTACCACTTGGGAATAGCAGAAGTTACTAGAGACAGATGAGAAGAGCAGGTTTTCTAGCAGCTCTGAGGAAATTGCTGAAGTACAAAATCATGCTGGGGTCTGGGATATGTTCTCTGTGGATAAGAGCTTTTAGTTAGGAGTTTCTTTCCTTTTTTTTTTCCTTCATGTTAAATACACATGCAAAATAATGTGATATATATGTGTATATCTATCTATCTATATCTATCTATCTATCTATCTATCTATCTATCTATCTATCTATCTATCTTTATGTGCATATAAATTTGAAGAAAAATAGCAAACTTATTAGCTATGTAACCACAGTCTAGTTTAAGAAATAGGATACTGCTTGTTTCTTAAAAAATAAAAAGAAAAGAAAAGAGAGAAAGAAAACAAACAAAACCAAACCCATGTGCCCTATTTCAACACATCCTGCCTTCCCCTCTAGGGTAACCAGTTGCCTGAGTTTTGTATTTATAATCTACTTACTTTTCTGTATAGTTTTATTACCAATGCAGTAAATTGGCAAAGGCTCCAAATGTTCCAAAGGGAAAAAGCAGCGCAAAATGTCATGTTCCCCTTAATGAGTTTTCCTTCTCCTGAGGACCTTTACCCTTGAAGTTCTTGCCACCTCAGGAGTTCCTCAGTGCCTTCAAACAGAAGTTTCTTTTGTCTGGTTGGTTTTAATCTAGCTCTTATAGTTATTCTGGAGAGGACAAGTGGCTCCTTGTGAGCTACTCCATCAATTCCAGAGGCTGACTCCTTCTCCTATTTAACTCAATATGAAAAGTACAGTGTGACGTGAAAAGAACTGAACCCAGGCTTGGAGGTTTCTTGTATGAGATAACATTGTAGATGTTCAGAGGTTTGCCAGAGAGGGAGGGGAAAGGGCATTTTAGGCAGGTGGAATGAGGCAAAGCAGGGAGGATGTGGCATGACAAGATATCACTGGGCAACTACAGAGAGTTTCTCCTTTCCTGCTTCCCTCTTTCTTCTGAACACTGAGGCTTGCCAATTCCAAGCTGTCCTGAAAACTTGAGTAATTTCCCTTTCTTTGAGTTGGAGAGTCAAAGTCTACATTAAAGAAGGCGAAGATAAATAGCATATGAGCATGAGTTTCACTATCAGGCTCTTTTTTAAAAAAAAAAACTCCCTCTCCGTGTCTACTCTGTGCTCCCGGAACAGCTGCCTAAGCCCCTCATTCACTGTGTTAACCTCCTGTGTTAGATATGGAGATATCTTCAATACCTCTAATGGAGATATGCTGTACTAGCCACAGGCATGACCTCATTCCACCATGGCCATGGTAACTTCCTGACAATCTGCAGTGTACCTATCACTCTTGGCTCAAGAAGCTCACCATCAAGTTATGGAGCCAAGATCTAAGCACATGAAAAGCCATTTCACTTTAACAGTGACTCATTAAGACCTGCTGTGTCTGGAATGGCACTAATTTCTGTGATACAAAAATAAATAGGATTTGGACATGTATGCCAGGAAAGATGTACAAGAATTACCTGGATGTAATAACAAAACAAAAAAAAAAATGAAAGAAAGAAACCATAAAAATGACTGTCAGTGGAAAGTGAATAATCTAGGGGCGCCTGGGTGGCGCAGTCGGTTAAGCGTCCGACTTCAGCTCAGGTCACGATCTCGCGGTCCGTGAGTTTGAGCCCCGCGTTGGGCTCTGGGCTGATGGCTCAGAGCCTGGAGCCTGCTTCCGATTCTGTGTCTCCCTCTCTCTCTGCCCCTCCCCCGTTCATGCTCTGTCTCTCTCTGTCTCAAAAATAAATAAACGTTAAAAAAAAATTTTTTTAAGAAAGTGAATAATCTATAATATCAACATTTGTTGGAATGGTACAAATAAGTGAAAATCAATTAATTCAGTTTGAATGTATTCACATAGGTGCATCACAGAGACATGTTGACTGGGGGAAATACATGGTTACCTTTTATATAAATTGAGACCACACATGGGCGCCTGGGTGGCTCAGTCAGTTAAGCGTCTGACTTCGGCTCAGGTCATGATCTCGTGGTCTGTGAGTTCAAGCCCCGTGTCGGGCTCTGGGCTGACCGCTCAGAGCCTGGAGCCTGCTTCCGATTCTGTGTCTCCCTCTCTCTCTGCTCCTCCCCTATTCATGCTCTGTCTCTCTCTGTCTCAAAAATAAATAAACGTTAAAAAAAAAAATCAAGACCACACACATATTACAAACCTTTGTGCTACTAATGATCGTTAATATCTATACAGAACTTAACATGGGCCCTTAAAAATACTTAAAATGCATTTTATTCTCAAAATAACCATGTGAGTTAGACTCTATTATTATACTCACTTTTCAAGTGAGGAAACGGAGAAGTTTAATAACTTGTTCAAAGTCATACCGTTAACAAGTGGCAGAGCTGGCTCCAGAGGCTGTCCTGTTCTGTTCAATGTCATGCTGTATTGGTGGGACTTTTATTCTTTGAACAGCATATTATTTCTTAAAAAGAAAGAAGAAGAAATACCTATAGCAAATTTGACATGATATTAAAATTTGCATTAACTCGAGTGTCTCATAGTAATTTTCCCTATTTTCTGTTTATTTAAAATATGCAATGAGTTGACATTTTAAAAAAATAATAAATGGAATTCATCTCTTCTGGTAAGATAGATATCCAGGAAATAAAAACTGCCTTGGTGCAATGATACTGTTATAATTACCAAAATAATTAGAGACACTTGAATGTTTAAAAGCACTATTACTGGGGGCGTCTTGGATGGCTTAGTCAGTTAACATTCATTCAACTCTTGATTTCAGCTCAGGTCATGATCTCACGGTTTGTGAGCTTGAACCCCACTGCTGCTTGGGATTTTCTCTCTCTCTCTCTCTCTCCTCTCTCTCTCTCTCTCTCTGCCCCTACCCCTCTTGTGTTGTCTCTCTCAAAATAAACGAACAAACAAACAAACAAAAGCATTACCCTCATACGACACAGCCCTGGGAAGTGGGTAAGACAAATCCGTAGTATTTTTACATATAAACAAACTCAGAGAATTTAAGTAAGCTCCTAAGGCTGTGCAGCGATTCGCTGTTGATAAGCTAGTTTTGTTGTCCTATCAAATGATGATAATAATAGCACTGCTCTCCTTGAGAATAGTCCAGAAACACATCAGGCATGAGAAAGTGCCTAGAAGGAAAGAAACCCAAGGAATAAGACACTAGCCCATCCATTGCTGTATATGCCAGAGAGGATGCTTTTTTCCTTCTCTTTCTCAGAAATCATGAATGAAAACATGGGGAATAACTCCAAGATCTTTCCTGTCCCATCTCACCACCATATCCACCACCGACACATCAGTGAGGCAATCTAGACTTCCTGTTCTCTTCTAGATCTAATGCTGTTCAATGTGCTAACCACCAGCCACATGTGGCTACTGAGCACTTAAAATGTGGCTAGTATGGCTGAGGAATTGAAATCAATTTTGTCTAATAAATTTGCAAATGAAGCAGAGATGAAATATATTTTTATTACATGAAACTTTATCATCGCAAAGACACTTCACTTGAACATTTGCTTCGTTTCAGATGCTCTTGTTGTATCGCAGTGTGCGTGTCAGACTTGTTTCTGCTTTTACACACAAATACATCACCAGTTAAGTCGGATCTAGTCAGATCTAGTCAGTGTCAGTGGATTCAGTATGAATGGTTTTTGTATGCCCGGATGTAACGATGTATTGATTTGAATATTTTATGCAAACAGCACAAATTAAAGTGACACTGACAATGCACAATTCATTTAATTCCACGTTAATTTGGAACTTTACCTTCTCCAATACAGTTTCGTAAATTTTCCTTCCCAGTCATGTGTTTCGTGGAATTGTTTGCACTCGATCACATCCTATGTCTTAAATACTTATTTTTTTCTCATAATGCTGTCATCCCCTCCCCCAAAAATATATTTTGGAAGCTCAATATAAAAAGAATTTAGGGGCTTATCAAATGAGAAAATCATGAAAGACCTAATCCCAAGACCTGGCTCAACAGTCTTTTTCCTCCTTCTTGTTCAGCTATAGAAGGTAGCTGGGGTTAGATGAACATAACGGGGCCACACATTCCCCATGTAGACTCTAGCAAGGGTAAGAAACCAAGTAGCTTTACCTATCACAAAAATGGAAACTAGAAGTTTGGGCGTGCATTCAGAAAGATAGAGAGAACCCCGTGACCCCGGATCTCATGGTGGGGAATAGCTTCTTCTTCCCAAGAACTCCACTTCTGCACTAAGCTAAGAGATGGGCCCTGCTCCCCACCTCTTAGCCTACATTTAATAAAAACACATAATAGTTTACCACTTGTCTTCCACCCCCATACATACACTAGAGCAGTAGAAAGCTCAGAATGTCCAGGGATACGTGTGTATAGGTGAAGAGCTCTCAGCTGTGTTTCTGTGGGGCTGTTAACAACTTCCCAACACCAAAGGAAAGTGACTCATGCTCAGGGCGCCTGGGTGGCTCAGTCAGTTAAGCATCTGACTTCGGCTCAGGTCATGATCTCACCATTCGTGAGTTGGAGTCCCATGTCGGGCTCTGTGCTGCCAGCTCAGAGCCTGGAGCCTCCTTTGGATTCTGGGTCTCCCTCTCTCTCTGCCCCTCCCCTGCTCATGCTCTGTTTCTCTCTGTCTCTCAATAATAAGTAAATTTTTAAAAAATTTAAAAAAAAAAGTGACTCATGCTCAATGGCCCTCATCACAGACTATCTTTCCCCTTCTATCTCACCCCCCAGAAAAGATACAGACAGCTCTGTGAGTGGTACCTGTGTGCGATTATGTGTGTGGTACCTTGGCTGACTGTTGGACACTATGGACCCAGGATGGTGGTGGTAAAAGAAAGTCTTCTCTCTGCTTTTCCTTTTCCACATGTGGAGAATCTAAGAGAAAAAAGGAGAAGAGAAAAGGTTTTAGCAATGATAGAAGGGGAAGGAGAACAAGCTATTTACTGGCTTACCACCTCTTCCAGCAGTATACAGGTTATTCTCTGACTACTGGACAGCAACTAGATTGAAAGCCAGGGCCATGATAATTCATCCTTGGCCAAGGCCAGTTATCATCCCATGACATCGCATCTCTAAAGGGGATCATGGACAGATATATTCTCCTAAAAACAGTATTTTTTTTATATACTTATAATAGTGTAAGTGGCTAGAGGCCATAGAATAGGGTAGACATTGGTTGGGGTTTATATATGTTGGAGGTAGGGGCAGTAACACATTGCTTTGATGGACACTGAACCAGCCAGGGCAGAGACTAAGAACAAGGTAGGTGCTGCTTAGAAATGCGTTATATCAATCTTTCTGGGAAATAGCTAAATGAGACAATGATATCTTCCCACTGGGTGGGTACCTTGAAGTGGGAAGCCTCTCCACAGAGTCTTTTCATGAGGCCTGCATTGGTGACATCATTACAGAGCACAAGATTCTGTCAGCCATCAAAAGTGGACATGTTTATGGTGAAGATGCACAGTTCCTGGAGGAAAAATAGGGCAAACGATAAGGAAAAGGCTAGGTGTAGAGGAAGTGGGAAAGAAAGCAAAAGAATGAGAAGAGAAAAGAATGGACCGGGTTGTGGGAAGGAATAGAAATGGCCCCATCATCCGTTATCATCCCTCTTTTCTCTGTAGACATACACAAACCCTGACACAAACCCTATCTCCTTGTGTGTGATCAGGGCACTGTAGAGCATCGTGATGCAATCTTGGCAAAAGTGTTCATGGACTCTTCCTCGAGCACAAAGAAAATATCTGCATGGATGTCCTCAGGCATGGCATTGCCCTTCCTGGAGAAGAATACTTTTGTGACTTCTATTGAGCCATGCTTGATAATAATGTGTAGATGTTATCCTTAATACAAATAGTTTAGCCATTGGAGTGGGGTACGATTTTGTGATCTCATTGACTGGGCAGCGCGTCTCTTTCAGGGACACCTACAACTCATGCTCCACAGATGAATCCTGTACCTTGTACCAAGGATTCAGCTTCTACTCAGCCCATTGAAGCCTAAGTATTCAACGTCAGCAACTGAGTCCTCATCCTGAACGTTTTTATGTCATCTGGTCGAAGCGTTGAAACAGTTGAAGGACCAAGTGGAACAGCTGCAGAGAAAGATTTTGAAGAGTTTGACAGAGGGAGGCAAAGGAGGTGAAAGGGTATAAAGGTTCCCATGAAAGCTGTAGGGAAAACGAGACACAAAAGCCCCTTGATAAACCAGTGCCGGTCTCTAGGCCAAAACAGGTGAAGAGAGTAGGGGCTGTGTAGTTCACCCTGGCCCCCTTCCAGTTTTTTCATCCTGCCCTCTGCATCCTTCTCCTGTCATGGACCTAGTGAAGCCAACTGCAGCTCCTCAAGAGAATAGGACAGTCTATGACCCCAGAAGATATTTTTTTCTGCTCCTAATAATGTACTTAATGATTGCATTTCATCATTGTATTTAGTTCTCTCAACTTGAAGTCCAGAGAAGCTTAGCTAGGTCATAAATGGAAAAGACAGAACTAGAGAACAAGGGATATACTTTTCTGGGAGCTCATGGACCAAGGCTATCTCTGAGTCACACAGTAGGATCCACCTGGCTTCTAGGTCTTCTCTTGGGAGACAGGATGTGCACATAGAAGGTGGCTAGAAAGTGACATCCCCAATGAAGTGGGGACCTAGTCTAGGTTGGATCCCACACCCTCACTCTGCCTCTAGCACCATTTCCCCTTCCCTGACTGATGTCCACTTGACACAACAGAAGAATCCCCAAAAGCAGGAGAGTTCTTTCTCTTGAGTCAGGAAAGTTTTGCCAGATGTTTTGTGTAACACAAAAGTTGTGTGATTCCAGAGGGCGTCATTTTATAGAATTGTGCCCCAATAGGTAAACTGACCCAAAATAAGGTAAGAATGAGGATTCCTGCAGTCATGTAACCTCAAGTCCTAAACCCCTAATATTAAGACAACTATGATGTGTAAATGGTGTGGCAGCTTGGAGATGGAGTGGACACCAAATCCTTAGAGCCCAGCTGATGGGACCACAGATTTCTCTTTCAAACCTGGCCTTGTCTAAGGAGATTTTTAGGGGACACCTCAATCCTGAGATCTTCCATTAAGAATTGAAATCAGGGTAGGGGTGCCTGGGTGACTCAGTTGGTTAAGTGTCTGACTTCAGCTCAGGTCATGATCTCGCAGTCCATGGATTTGAGCCCTGCATCGGGCTCTGTTCTGACAGCTCAGAGCCTGGAGCCTGCTTCAGGTTCTGTGTCTCCTTTTCTCTCTGCCCTCTCCCACTCGTGCTCTGTCTCTCTCTCTCAAAAGTAAATAAACATTAAAAATTTTTTTTTTAAAAAAGAATTGAAGTCAGGGTGATGGGCATTGAGAAGGAGGTCACTTGTTGGGATGAGCACTGGGCGTTGTATGTAAGTCAATTTGACAATAAGTTATATTTTTTTAAAAAAATTGAGGGGTGCCTGGGTGGTTCAGTCAGTTGAGTGTCTGACTTCGGCTCAGGTCATGAACTT
Source organism: Lynx canadensis (assembly GCF_007474595.2). Lineage (NCBI taxonomy): Eukaryota > Metazoa > Chordata > Mammalia > Carnivora > Felidae > Lynx > Lynx canadensis. The sequence continues at coordinate 103,320,643 of NC_044303.2, read as the reverse complement.
GCGGTCTGTGAGTTCGAGCCCCGTATCGGGCTCTGTGCTGACAGCTCAGAGCCTGGAGCCTGCTTCGGATTCTGTGTCTCCCTCTCTCTCGGCCCCTCCACCTCTCATGCTCTGTCTCTCTCTGTGTCAAAAATAAATAAACATTAAAAAAATTTTTTTAAAAATTGAAATCAGGGTGCCCAGGTGGCTCAGTCGGTTAGCGTCTGACTTCAGCTCGGGTCATGATCTCGCGGTTCGTGGGTTTGAGCCCCACATCGGGCTCTGTGCTGACAGCTCAGAGCCTGGAGCCTGCTTTGTATTCTGTATCTCCCTCTCTGTCTGCCTTCCCCTGCTTGCTCTCTCTCTCTCTCTCTCTCAAAAATAAACATTAAAACAATTTTAAGAAAATTGAAATCAACTTTTCAGACTCAGGACAGAGGCTTAGGAGACTTTGCATCTATTTGGTTGCCCAGTAGGATAACCACTAGGCACATGTGGTCATTAAAATTTTAAATTAATTGAGGGGCGCCTGGGTGGCGCAGTCGGTTAAGCGTCTGACTTCAGCCAGGTCACGATCTCGCGGTCCGGGAGTTCGAGCCCCGCGTCAGGCTCTGGGCTGATGGCTCAGAGCCTGGAGCCTGTTTCCGATTCTGTGTCTCCCTCTCTCTCTGCCCCTCCCCCGTTCATGCTCTGTCTCTCTTTGTCCCAAAAATAAATAAACGTTGAAAAAAAAAATTTTTTTTTTAAATTTTAAATTAATTGTAATAAAGTAAAATAAAAACTTCAGATCCTCACATAGACGATGCACATTTCATTTGCCCAATAGCCGTATGTTCCTAGTGTCTCTCATTAGGAAGTGCAAATAGAGCATTTTCTTCCTCACAGAAAATTCTCTGGGACAATGAACTTCTGTTAGTCCTAAAACCCAGAATCTCAGTTAGCCTTTTGTTTCCCCCATGGTCATCGGGACAGCTTTGGGTTTCGTGAAGAAGGCCAAGTGAGTCGGTAGGGAGGAGCGAGTCTTTGGTGCATCCCTGCCAGCAGGAGAAGCTGAAGGGGCCGGACTTGAGCAGTCCGTGACTGAGACTTTTAGGACAGAAGAGGGGGAGCCCCCTGGAGATGAGCTCTGTGGACAGCCTTTGTGAGGAAGCAGTGATGAATTCCCTGAGTTGCAGAGTCCTCTGTGGAAGTAACTTCTCTATCAAGTCTTCTGCCTTGCACTGTCACTCGTGAAAACGTCCATTTGGGTGAAGAGCATCTTTTGATTATCTGGTGAGCACAAAAATGAGCTTATCTGATGGCAAAATTGTGTAGATTGTCAAGTTGTCTTTCCAATCCACAAAGAATATACTAGGGGAGATACCTATCACCTGTTCTGTATGTCAAGAAGCAGCGAATATAGCCACATGAACTGTAGATGCAGTCCATAAATTAAAAGCACTTGACATTTTCTATAACACATCCCAATGATATGAATCATCCACTGTCCAGTAAATGCGTTACACTGAACATTTGCATTCATTCACTGAGCTGTCATAAAGACAGAGTGCTGGAATTGTTACTTCTAGTCCTAATTCTGAGCATTAGATACTTGGGAAGCGGGCAGACTTTGCTCGCGTAGCCCATAGCAGGTCTCTGCATGTGAGCCCCCAGAAGAGTCTTTCTACTCTCTTAGTGTGCTTTTCAATGAGTGCTAAAGAAATGCTTTAGGAGCTGGAGAAAGCTGTCAGATCCCCTGTGAGATTAAATGAACAAGCTCAACAGAACAGAAAGGCAAAAGGAAATCTGTTCATGCAGGGGCACACTTGCTTTGGCTTGCAGCTGTCAGGAAAGGAGGGAGCTCCGGTGCCAGCAGTAAAAATGGGCTCCTCCTTCAGCTGCTTAATGATATGATTTTCTTAGAAAAGTGCAGTTTTCTTTGGCAGGCCCATTTAGACACTTCAGAGAGAGTATTTCACCAAGAAGAGTTTGCGGTGTCTTGAAATTGCTTCTGATAATATGCAGACCCTCCTAAACAAGTTAACTGCTCTCCGGAAACGCCCCATTTCCTACTAGGGCCAACCTGTGGATGTGTGTGTCTCTGTCAGGATGTGATTGTCTCCCGTGCTCTCTGCAGACCAAGACCACTACCTTCAAAACCACCCTCAAATCCCAAAGTACACTTGCCTTCTCACACCCAGCAGAGTGTAAAAGATGATGGCGGAACGTATGATGTTTTTCTGAATAATCAGATTCAGACACCTTGGAAATCACGCGTCCCTCATAGTTACCTCCTTCTCATTCTCTTTTACTAGCCCCTCCTCATCTGCCGTCTGGTAATGTCTGAGTACTCCAGAGACCAGTCCTTGAACTTCTCCAGGTGATTGCCTCCTTCGGATGATCTCATCCAGGCCCATGACCTTAAGTCCCATGTACATGCTGCAGATTCATAAATTCAAATCTCCATCCCCATACAATATCTGAAATTTAACTCCAGATGTCCCCCTCAAGAATGTGGGTCCACCCAAAGCATTCCCCATCCCGGTTGATAGCAACTCCACTCTCCCCTTGCTCAGGCCAAAAGCATTAGTCATTTTGAATCACCCAGTGAGGTGCTGGTAAATGTTTCACAGTCAACTCATAAGGGGGAAAAAAAGAATGTGTGTGTATGTGTGCATATATATATGTGTGTGTATTCGTGTCAATAAATATGTGCATATAAACGTAGATGTGGGTATGTGTGTAGCTCTCTATATTTGTTGAGTTTTCCTATTTTCACGGTGTAAATGTTCTCATCATGGCTGGTTTTGATACGACCGTTGCGACTTCACAACTGACGGCACAGTCCGCTCTCCTAAGCTGCTCTGAGCTGGGCACTTAAACTCTTTCTCTCACATCTGACATTTAGCTCTGATGTAAATCCAATTGATTCTACCTGCAAACCATACCCAGACTCCAGCTTGTTCTCTGCCCCTGAACTGAGCCATTCATGTTCAAGTCCCCATCCTCTCTCCTCCGGAGTTTTGCAGTAGCCCCCTGATCTTCTTTGCCCCATACATTTTATTGTGAGCCAGAGGGTCCTTTTAAAAGATAAATCATGTCAATCCTCTGCTCAGAACCTTCTAGTAGCTTCTATTTCGCCATGTGATATGAAAGCTATCAAAAGCTACTAGTACTCCATTTCTATCTAATTTTTCTGTTTTCCTCGTCATCTTTTAATAGTTATTTGACATATTTGCCATATATTTATCTGCTTTCCCATTCTGGAATGTAGGCTGCATGCAACCACAGATTTTTGTCCCTTCTTTAAAGCCCCAGCCCCAAGAAGAACAAATAGACATATAGTAATCATTTGGTACATAAATTGGTAAGTGAATGGATAAGTTAATTAATGAATTCTACAGCTTGAGTGCTTTGACTTGCTGCTCATCTTGCTACCCACCCTGGTTCCCGGGCCTTCTCTGCCCCTAACCGTGGTGTTACTGCCTTATTCCTGACCTGGATCACCATGTCTCATGACTTTAGACATAACATTTGATGAGTCAAGCCCTGAACCTCTCAAGCCCTCGCCCACCTCCAGCTCTGCTAGTTTTGGTCTACTAACATTGCCAGCCGCAACCTGGTATAACACACAGAATATTCCTTTTCGGCTGCCTCCCCGCATAGTTTAGAAACCTACCCGAAATGAATACTCCTATAACCCATTTGCTCTTCTCTGACACCATGAAAGTCACTGGAAAGTAAAAACTTAGATGAATGCTTATATTTATGGGTTAAGCAGGTACCCATCATCACCTGGTGCAGGTACATGAAAGGGCGATCAGTGGACTAGTAAATGATCAGAATCATGATAAATAATATTTATGGAGCTCTTACCATATGTGGGACACTTTGCCCTCTTTTCACAGACAGATCTTTTCATGTCTACTTTTGTCGACTTTGGTCAAGAATTTGAATGTCTGAAGTAGCTTTTCAATAAAATCCTTGTTTTTACTTCTTTTCCTTACAATCCTGTTGTTCACACTGTAGTCTTCCTGACTTTTAAAAGTATTTGAAAATACCCCTGAGCCTTATTGCTGTACTTAATGAAATCCAGACTCATTATCAGCACCTAATGATAATATTCAACATCAGTGGGTACTTACTGTTTTCAAGCCTTGTTTGAATGCTTTATGTATGATTAGCATATTGAATGCCTTCAACAGTCCAATGAGTTAGAAAAAGAGGCATCAAGAGGTTAAATGTTTTGATCAGTGTCATGTATTTCATAAGTGGCACATTTGGGATTTGAACCCAGTCACTTAACCACTCTGCTATCCTGTTCGCCAAATGAGCTAACTGGCCAAAGGTACCACCTCAACTTCACCTCCTACCATGCCTTCCACCTAGCAAGCTGTACTATGGACATTCAGACTCACTTTCTGCTCTTGGAACACATGAAATCTCATGTCCTTCTCAGGAAGGCTTTCCTGGACCACCCAATCTAAAGGGAAAGCCTCTCTCTCATAGTATCCCGTCCTTTTCCTTATGAACATTTATGGGTTTGCTTGTTTATTTATATACTCATTCTGTCTGCCCACCACATACTCATTTTATTCACGACTGTCCGCCTAGAACTCTTCCATTTCCTAATAGATATCCGTAGAATCCATTCATTAGAATTTAGTGTTCTTCAGTCTTCACTACAAACCCTGAGGAAATACGACAGTTCACTGGCAGACATAGTAAATAACTTGCTCAAGATCTAAGTCCTAAGTGGCGGATCCTAGGTTGAAACCCCACACTTTCTGGTTGCAGAGTATCAGCGGGCTATGTTGCTCCCAAGGTGCTCAGGATTTAAGGACCCTAAACAAGGAGATTACTAAAGCAGCTGGCAGATGGGCTTGATAATCTCCTCTATAATTATCTGCAAATTTGTAAACCTTGAAGTGAAAAATAAATCCTCCCTACTCAGGTTTCTTTTGAGAGTAATGACTGAATGACCAAATGGAGCCTCGTCTTGGGGGCTGCACTGAGCAAATCATGGCGCAAGGAGGCAGCTAATTGCCGAACTTGATTGCAACTGCTAATCACAGTCATAGGGAAAAAAGTGTTGGGAATTAATTAGGCAAGGACCTTCCGAACAGCAGCAGGAAGCCTCCAAGTGACCTTTATTTACAGTCAGTTAAACAGTAGTGTGACTAAAAATGCCAGGGAGCAAATCAGATTATTAATATTGATTGCTTAAAGAAAATGAATAATTTAGAAGCCGAGTCAGAATAAATATCCAGTGACAGAGATGAAAGAGCACAGCATACCACATTTCTAACATTCATCCGTCATGCGGCAGTGTCCCCTGCTCGGAAACAGAGAATTTTCACCCTCACAAAGCACAATTAGTTTCATGACCCAGCATGATTGCCACTAGGAACTGTTCTCATTCAGCCAAGCATGGGGGAAATCCAGGGTGTTGAACTAAAGCTTTCGTCAACACTTTGCATGGTAAACTAATTACAAGTTCACGGCAGGTTTGCTTTCCGATTTTTATCCATACGTCAACCAAAAGAAGTTGGATTGCATTTTCTGTACTTACTGAGCAAAGTTCATGGGTTTGGGTTTTTGATGACCATATATCTTTTGTGGTGCGTGTACGACAGGTTTTCAATGCGGAGGGCAGAAGTTTCAGATTACTTACAAGTAAAGATTTTCATAGGCCGTATCCAACTTCTTGTAAAAGCGGTCTTTTATATACTTGAGTCAGTTTCTTACCATACTTCCACAGCAACATGCCTCTGCCCTAACTCCATCTGCTGATAAGACAGATAGGGAAAATTTATTTATTAATAAGATGTTGAATAGGTGCTTTTGAATTACAAGTTTTCTTTAACCAGTGATTACTCAGATTTTGAAGCCATGCTGAAAGGCTCAAGTCATACACCCTCCTCTACCTGGAAATACTAATTAAATATCTGGGTTGGGTGTTATTGCGATGATTATGTTTTAGGCTGGTAGATATTAATAGTTTTGCCAAAGTGGGAACATCTCAGGACTACCCCAGTGGTGGAGAATCCAGGCATATTTACTTTAGATAGGGCTCAGAGAAATTAAGCTCTGTTGCTATCAGATTAATGTAGCAAATTAACTAGCCGTGTTCAAGGCAGTCACAATTTCTATATGACAGTAAACATAATTTGTAAACCAATCAATAACGCAAGTCAAATCATTCATTTTCTCTATCCAGCACAGACATTAGTATTCATTTATGCCTATACTAATTTATGTCATTCATGTTATGTATCAACTATAGATATTAGCAGTATCTCATACATATATAAGAGAAATAGATACTGAGATGAAATGTTTAGCATTTGTGTACTGTGAACAGAATTGAATTGTCTCCTGTCTTAAGCACAGCTGTTTGAAGGGCATCCCCTTAGTTCTTGGCCATGAAATATCAAAATGTATCTCTGGATAATCTCCCTATGCGGTCCATTTCCCTACGGTTGGGAAGGAACCAGATGCAAGCCTCAGTAACGGTTGAGATCATTTCACATGTGGATTGTTGACACGCATTGGTCTCATTCTCTGGCCTGTTACACTTTAGCAAATATTGCCCAACTGGTCTGACTGACCGTAGGTGAGACCTAAACCCAGCACACCTATGTTCCAGTCGAAAAGGATGGCTATTAAAGGTAGGAAGATTGTCTCCAGCGTGGCTGATGTCTTCCAATAAGCCAATTGCCGATTTAAGCATTGATGAGGAGTCTGTCCAACATGAAGGCATTCTCCCTGCTTTGTTAGAGATATGAGTTCACAGTAACAGTGGTCCTACTCTAAAGGAACTGGTTGATTGATTATTTCACAATAACAGGAATTACTACAGCTTTTGACCTGTCCAGGGGAATAGTGGGAGGAAGGTCATCCAATCATGCATCCATCTTGTAATATGGACTTTTTTTTTTCTCATGAGAATTTAAATTAATAAAGCACTCCTGGTGGAGGGGGAAAAAAAGGTCATGTAAAAACCAGACTCTTCAATCTTCTATGGTCAAACACGTGTATGCCAGTACTGCAGACTGATAGTCTTCGGAAGGAAGAATTCTCCTTCATTTGGTTTGTTGCAGGGATATAGAAACCAGTAGAAGATTTTTCTTTACCTTACACATTTAAAAACTATCATTGATAGGCTATGCTATACCATTTCTAGTATCTTTTTCCTGGATGTTTTAAGTTAGCATGTTGTTTTTTAAAAAACAAAACAAAACAAAACATGCAAAGCTGATGCTCCAGGAGAGGCAACGGCAACAAAATGCAGAGAGCTTTAATTAAATGCCAGCATAAAGCCTTAATCACGTTTGATGTTAAAGTAATACAGTTTTTACTGAGGTGTGCTAAATGGCTCAGGTAGCTGGCAGGTGGGTTACCACAAGTCATTAGATTGTGAGGGGATTTTATGGGCTCTAGTTTGCATCTAGATACTAGCACACTGACTGTGGCAACCTCTCTTCCCCAAAGCAATTTTCATTTTTGAAAAAAAAAAACGTGCAGAATTATGGCCTCTCATTTAGATTCCAGAAGCCTCCCTAAAATGGGACTAGACTAAGAAGTGGAACACAGCTTTTCTGATTCTTTTTCCAGGCGACAGAATGAATCGGGTTCTTTGGAAAGGCATTAATATGCAAAGGCGCATCTTTTAATCCATGAAAGTTAACATTAAGTAAGTGACTGTATGTTATTCACAGATTTCTCCCTTTTGCTCCTAGAGGATAGTGATTTTCGCATTAATTGTGTGTCACGTGTGATGGGGACGCCTGGCTTCACGTGCAGATGTGCCCTATTCCTTCTCACTATGGGAAGCGAGTACTGTGATCGCAGTAATTCCTGGTACCAGGTTATAAAAGCAGCATCTTTAGAATTTGTAAATGTGCTGTTTTTATTTTATCCCTTTGTTTATACACAGATTAAAACATGATCCCCCATGGCTGAAGCCTGTAATTGAATAAAATGTTCTGAGGCTGCCACAGAGCTGTGGAGCAATGCTTGAGTGACTTTGGAACAGAGTCAACACCTGAAGAATAAATTTTCTCCTTGATCTTTCACCACGGCCTTGAATTTTTTTTTTGAAAATGTTGAGAAGACACCATAAAAGTGAGACTATTTAACGAGCAAAGAAATGTCGCTAGACACTATACTGCCTACTGTAGGAAAGAAAGATTTTTCACTATGACTTGCAGGAGTGGGGGTGGGGGATATTTTCCATAGAATTAATTTCATCTTAATTTGCTTAGCTTTCGGTAGAAGATCATCAGACTGAAATTGCAATATGTTTCTTTGTCTTTTTTATCCCCCTGAAGTCTCAGCATAATTCAGAACGAGGGAAAAGCGATTCTTTTGCACTTTGCATGCAAGTCACAGTTTCCTTCTTGGGTTCCAAAGGATCCCTGGTCTCCAAGCTCCAGTACCCAGCTGCCACTGCATATGTTGCTGCTAAAAACTAAAACTTGCTGAAATAATCATTCCCTATGTTTTTAAGAGGCTGTGTTTAAAGTCCTACTTGACACATCTCATTTCTTTAGGGAGCTTGAATTCATATTCAAAAACGAATGTAAAACAGCAGAGCCAATAAAAACCTGAGATTTTTTTTTCTTCCTGCTCCGTGTTGAATATGCTGAACAACCCTTAGAATCACTAATAATCAAAATGCTTGCATGCCCGAGGCACTGTACGTACTTGACTTTCTAAAACACAAAATACAAATATAAATTAACACCGTAGAGTGAATGTAGAATATGGATACTTTTCCATATACAGGATTTAAAGATATAGATTTTCTGTTTCCACACACAAAATTGGTACCACTTATGTTTGGAACCATTAGAAGCCTTATTCGTTTTTGTTCCTTCTAAGATCTTGCTCCTGATTATTTTCAGCACCTTTTTGAATAAGACCCAAAAGTAGAAAAATAAAGTTTCAACTGCTTGACTAGCATATAGAATCCACACCAGTTGCCCTTAGATATGAGGGATATGTGAGATGCCTTTAAAATGTTGAGATCCCTCTATGCCTACATGTCCATGGACTTCTACTTCTTCTATTACATGTAAATAAGACAAAAGTAGGCGCCTGCATGGCGCAGTTGGTTAAGCGTCCCACCTCTTCACCTCGGCTCAGGCCATGATCTCACAGTTCGTGAGTTCAGGCTGCGCATGGGGCTCTGCGCTGATGGTGTGGAGTTGACTTGGGATTCTGTTTCTCCTTCTCTCTGCCCCTCCCCAACTTGTGCGCCACACGAGCTCTCTCACGCTCCCTCTCTTTCCCTCTCCCAAAAATAAATAAATGAACTTTAAAAAAAATCAGTAAAAAACATAGCTGCCAAGCAATAACTTGCGACGTTAACAGAAAAATAACTGTTTGGACACAGCCAGGATCTCCATAAATTTTAAAGTTAGGTTGCTGTGAGAGAACATTATTTCTGAAAATAAAAAGCTTTGTTATCAGCATCCCTGAGAGGTGAAACTTAAAATGTAAGTTAATGGAAGATAGTCTGGGCAGAATTCACTGATAGCCTGAAGAGCAAATTATCATTTAAGGCTTCCTACCTTTTTCTTTCAAGAAAACATTCTTAATAAATAAGGACACCAAGGCAATTTTCTCAAAAGCCTCAAGCATGTTTTGTGGAGTTGCGCTTTTTTTCTCCCCTCCAACTTGTTTTATTCACCCGTTCTGGATTTCTGGATTGTCAAATAGAAATAGGAAGCATTTCTTAATGAAAAAAAACGTTCTAAATGTGATTTTAACCCAATAATCATTACCAGCTTGAATTTTGAAGAATCTAAAGATTTTTGTTTGGATGTTTGAGAGAGAGAGGAGGGGAAAGAAGTTGAATCCGAACAGTGCCGTGGTTTTGTAAATAATATTTATGTTTAAATTTGAAAAGTGTGGGAAATTTAAGGTAGGATGGAATTCAATAATTACAGAGTCTCCTTTTAGCTAAGTTTTAATCAGTGTGGAAGAAGATCTGCCTTTTGTGGTTTCATTGTATTCAGATGATGTCAGCAGATTCTTAGGCAGGAAAATAGATACATGTTCCTTTGATATTTTCCTTGGGAAAGTTGGAAGCACATCCCACAGGGAGGATATATTTCATCTTGCCTGCCTAATAGCCCCTAGAGACACAGGAAGTCACCAGAATATCTGTTACTTGATTGTTATATAACCATTCAATCTCTGAATAATTCAATGATTAAAAATTTTTCTTTTAGAAAGATTATGAGTATGGCAAATATAAAATATTTTTTTAAAAAATCTCGTTATTAAATGCTTAAAGGTTAAAAAAAAAAGGCTATCTAAGATTTGACTCATTTAGGTTTTCATAAATAAAACTTAGACTTATCAGATACTTTTCTACCAACATATCCCTAAGAATTCATGTGGACCATATTGGCCATGTCATAATCCATTTTATGCCCATGGTTGATTCTCAGTAAATTTATCTTCCTGTATCAAACCCACTGAAAATTAAAGTAATTTCAATTACTATGGTTACTAAGTTTGACTGTATGTATGAACTTCCTTTAATCTTTTGTTCAAATATCTTAATAGAAAGTTCTGGTGAAGAATGTGAAATCCAAAAAAAAAAAAAAAAAAAATCTTAGAATACCAGATACAGCCAACTAGCACTAAATGGAATTAAATTTTACAAAGAATTAATTATCCTAGATAAAGATTACTGCTCAAAATGCCTACAATTCTCAAAAAAAAATTACAGATTGAGGGCACTATTCATCATTATTTAGCACAGCTAAGAAAAATACTTTATATAATGTTTAATCACCCCTATTGAGGTTATGACAGAACTATTTATAAAACCTTTTACAGATATCATAACTTGAGAGGGAAAATATGTTTTAAAAGTATATAGCCAGTTGGCTAATTGATGGCTCATGTGGAAGTTTGGATAAGAAATTACACAGAATGGGGTATTAGTCCTGCAGATAATACAAGGAAGACTGTAACATATAGATCCTGAGGTGACACTACCCATTAGACTTGACTGATCTCCTGGGAGAAGCAAGAGACCAGATTTGCCATCCTTTAGATTTGGGCTGCTGAAAGGAATATGGTTATATGAGTAGAAATAGGGGAAACAGGAATCTTTGGACACTGTAATGAGTTCAGCATGGAATCTTTAGAGTTTTCCAGGTTAGGATAGCTAGATGAGGGATGGAAACAACTGAAAGCTTAAAGATTTTGAGGCTGGAAATACAGATGTGGATGTCATCTACATTCACACCTGTATCTATTGCTTGAAAATAAGAAATAAATGTAGATTAAAAGAAAAATTATCTATAATCCTGAAATAACCAAATAATGATATAATAATACATTTCCAGTCTTTTCACTACACATGTATGCATACATGAATATGCTTTTCAGCCATTCAGTTGCATGGGTAACTATTCCATTTTGAAAACATGTAAGCTGGCAGCTAAGATGTTTTAGCATCATCACTGTTCTAAAGCCCTAGAGTTAATTTACTACCTTGTGACCATATTGAGGTAAGGAAAAATAATAGACTAGGAGAACACCCATGCACATTCCTATGTATATTAAGTGCTAGTAAATAGGGGTTTTTGTTTTTGTTTTAGTGCACCTTGTTTCAAAGAGGATTTGAGGGGAAGAAAATGCATTTAGAAAACACATTAACCTATTAACCTATACCTTAGGTTAATATGCCAAATCAAAATTGTCTTCTGTAATCTTCGTCCTCTTCGGTCTCTGACATGATTGCAGTCAAGTTAAAGAAAATGTAGATTTGGATGATCAAATAACTGCTTGGCAAATGAAATGCCTTTTCTCAGAGAAGAGAGCTTGCTCTAGGTTGATAGGCATTACTGTTAGGGTGTTCCCTTTTGGACCTGTGATAACAGTTTCAGACATGAGAGCCTCACTGTTAAGTTTCAGAGGCTTTACCCAGAACTGCAGTTCCTGTTAGGTCTTTTTTTTTTTAATGTTTATTATTTATTTTTGAGAGAGAGAGAGAGAGAGAGACAGAGACGAGCACGAGCAGGGGAGGGGCATGGAGAGAGAGGGAGACACAGAATCCGAAGCAGGATCCGGGCTCTGAGCTGTCAGCACAGAGCCCAACGTGGGGCTCAAAGTCACAAACCTCAAGATGATGACCTGAGCCAAAGTTGGACGCTTAACCGACTGAGCCATCCAGGTGCCCCCTCTGCTAGGTCTTAATGCAAGTACATGAGAAGGGAAGAAAAATTACTCAGGGAAGAAAGTGATATGTAAATAGAAGGCAGGAAAAAAAAAATTGCTTTAATCTGTGTTCAAATAACATCGCCGAAAAATACAAAGATCAGTGGGTGTGTGCCTCTCAAGTCTGCAGTGAGAAAAACATCCAAAAGTTCACAGAGCTCAATAGTTTTTCCAAAAGGCCTGATTAGGAAAATCAATTAACTAGGCATAATGGGCCCTGTGGAGAAACTGCTTCATTTCATTGGAACAGGAAGAAAAAATGTGAGGGGAAAAAAAAAAAAACTAACTATATTTTGCTCTATTGCTTCACCCTTCCACAAAGCTATCATACACACCCACACACAGAGAATAGGGAGGAAGATGCCCAAAGGTTTCTTCACCCGGTTGAGCCACAGCTACCATAGTAAAATCCCAGCTCCTTCCTTACAGAATTCTGATTTTTACATATAGCTCCTGGGCGGTTTTACTCCTTTGGGCTACCACCGAATCTTATGGCCTTGGTGTCCTAAGAGTAGCTTCCAAATAGGATGTGATCTCCACATTATCCTTTCTTTAGAGGTCTGGAAAACAAACAGACTGAGACTTTTCTTTTTTCAGGTCAGGTTCTCCCGCTAATGGTGGCGGAAGGGGTAAGCAGCAACAATGGCCAAAACAAACACAAATTACAGTGTTTCCAGAAAGTTTCCAACTTTGCCTCGGTGATTATCTCAGATACCCGGAGACTCACGCTGATATATTTTTCAGTGGAGCGTGAAGTTAATCAAACTTTGCTTTCCTTCCGTCCCTGGACCTTCTCTAGATGATAAAGACGGCTTTGTTACTTCAACTCCAGCGAGTTCAGCAGAAAGGCCTAACAAAACCCATTGGCCTGAGAACAGGTGTGCCTCTGTGGGACATTTCTGTAAGGCTGATCTTATGAGGATGATTGCCATGTTTAGGGGTAATAGGATTCTGACTCTCCTCAGGTCAGTGTTTCTGCTCTACAGGTACAGGGTCCAGGTAGGGTATTTTCTCACCATGAAAGCTCTGACATCTCTAAGCAGAAACTACAACCTAGAAGCATCAGAGGCTGCTTGGATTTCAATCCTAGTTCCACCAGATCCTGCATCAGTGAGTTAATCTCTCTCCCTTCCTGTCTCCTCTGTGAAAAAGAGATCACAGTATTACCTACCTCCTAGGGATGCTGTAAGAATCCAGTAAGTTCCTAAGTGTGAATGGCCCACAGGTGTGCCTTTTACATTGTAAGCGTTGTATAATTATTATGGCTTCCAGGATTCATCTTGCAGTGAAGTTGTGTTTGAACCTACGTTGGTGTTTTGGACTGAATTGTGTCCTCCACAAAAATCGTATATAGAAGTCCTAGCCCTCAGAACCTCAAAATGTGACTATATTTGGAGATGGGGTCCTTAAAGAGATAATTAAGTTAAAATGCAGTCATCAGGGCCTTAATCCAATGTGACTGGCATCCTTTAAGAACAGGACATTAGTACACAGACACAGAACAACTATGTGAAGAAAACACAGAAGGTGGCCATTTGCAAAACAAGGAGAGAGGCCTCAAAAGAAATCAACTCTGCTGACACCTTGAGCTAGAACTTGTAGCCTTCAGAACTGTGAAAAAATAGATTCCTGTTGTTTAAAATAGCAACGTCTGTGGTACTTTGTGCAACTGTACGAATTTTCTTTTTATTTATTTTTTTTTATTTATTTATTTTTAAGTTTAATTAGTTTTGAGAGAGAGAGAGAGAGCATGACCGGGGAAGGGGCAGAAATCCGAGGAGACAGAGGGTCGGAGGCTGTGAGCACAGAACCCGACATGGGGCTCAAACTCAGGAACCATTAGATGATGACCTGAGACAAAATCAAGAGTCGGCCGCTTATCCACTGAGCCACTCCGGCTCCCCAAAAATAAGAATTTTCTAATAAAACTTCTGATTGGGGATTTTCTTGAAAGTCAAAATATTTGACAACAGTGAACTCCCCTCAGCTACATAGAAACAATGGAAGGCAGCTGAGCAATAAATACTATTATCTTCAGAGAGGGACTAGATTATCCGGTTGGCCACAGGGCGCCATTTTTCATTTTCTGACTTCCAGTGCACTGGCCCCATTGGTATTTATGGAATCTGATCTACAGGCCTCGTTCATTCAGAGTTGGTAATTATTTTTATTCTTATTTTCCCAAACTTAGATAATCCTTGGAGTAAATATGCCCTTTCCTGTCCTGACACCCATGGAAAACCTACATGATAGCTCACCATTTGTTGGCTTGAGGCTGTTCACAAGTAGTTACCTGTGCAATTCCACTTTCTCTCCTCTTTAGCATCGGCAGTAAAATACACATTTTACAAGTTATGTATGTGTGTGAGTGTGTATGTGTGTGTGTATACGTGTATGCTGTGACTCCACGTTTGAGAATTATTTTCAACAGGACAGAACACATTTCATTCTTTACATCCATTAGGATATCATGAAGCCATAGCCTTCACTTGCCTGAGTCCGGCTGGAATCTCACCCACTTTTCCATGTGCAGCGCATGGCTCCCTCGTTCTGAAAAGCATCATCATTTCCAAGATACCAATCCAAGGCCCCCCTGACATGGCCAGTCAGAGATGCTCGGCTCTAATCCCATGCTGAGCACTCTGTAATGAGGACAACTCCTGCTTGGAGGCATTTCTTTTCATGGGTTGCAGCTACCACCAGAAGAACGGCTCATGTCTGCTGCCGGCTGGTCAAAAAAATACTGTCAGCTTTTTAAGAGCAAGCTGTAAGCACTTGCAAGTCAGAGGGAGGGAGGGGGAAAAAAAAAGCGTGCCCAAAGTTATTTCAATAGGCAAGCTCTAACGCATTCTAAGGTTAATACTGCCTAATTAATGACAGCACCAAATGGAGCCAAAAGCGTGAAGTCTGCAAATGGCTAATAATGAGGGCTAGATAGATATATCCCACTTTCCATGTATGTTCATAGGGCCGGCTGCAGAATGTAATTGAAATAAATGGGGGTTGCTACTTATTTCTTCTCCTTTAATGCTGAGTGTTTGCTGTTTTCTCTTTTCTTCCCTTAAAGAACCTCACTTAATTGTAGCAAATCTTACACCTGATAGTGTCACTGCTGGAATCCTTGACACAGAAACCCTTGAAGGGCATTTGCAGAAGCAGTTGGGGCGGGGGCTGGGACTGTGGGGGTGGGGACACAGTCATATGCATCCATTCAGCTTGCATTTATCTCTTCACAGTTACAGCTCAAGGACCCTAACTGTTGGGCTGGGGAGGAGGTGGGGAGATTGTTGTTTTCAACTCCTCATGCTTGTTAAAAGCGAGGCTTTCCATTCTTACTATTAATACACTCAAATCCAAATCATTTTTTAAGTACCGTGACCCTTTAATGAGAACAGCCAATAAGATAGGATCTGAAAAAGACAGATTTTAGGAACAAGGGATTTTTTTTTTCTTGTGCTTTGTTTTCCCAGTCTTGAATTAATCACAGCTGTCTTTCACCAGCAAAGGTTATTTTTGTCTAGCATGCTTTAAATTAAAAAAACAACAACAAAGAGAGGAATCTGATGTTCTTCAGGCTTCCATAACCTTCCACGGAAAAGAGAAGCGTGAGCTCTGTGCAGCTAAGAATCCAGCTTTTAATTATATCTTTCTTGTGTTTACATGAACTTTAGTTTGCATTTCAGAAGCCTTATGGAAAGATTCCTGCGGCTGACCCTGGAGTAGTGGTGAATTTCTCCATCAAGTGAGTATTGATGAGCTGCAAAGTTCAGTGAACAGGAAAATTCTGCTCCTTTTATTGCCAATGTGACAGGTTACTTTATTACCATGCCTTTCACAGCAATTTAACAGTTACCCTGGTAACGGATTCAGTGAGGTAATGGGATCACAGGCATTAGAGCAGAGGCAGGCTGGCCGCTCGCACAGCCATCTGCTGGCTGCTGTTCCGAAGGCCGTCTGCCTGGTGGAGCCCTGACAATCACGGGGCCTGCATGGCAATGAGGCAGGTGAAACCGCAGGCCTGCCCTATTTAGCTGTACTCTGGTGATTTGTCTTTCTAATTCTATTGAAATAATAATCAGGATTTGTTTCTGATTAATTAACTAACCTTTTGGTAAAAAGATTAGATAACGAAATTGCTGCCTATTCAGAGATAATGAGATTTTTATTACTCTGTCAAAAGAAAAAAGTACATTTATGTGTCACCAGCCGCTGTGTCAAGAGGAAAAAAAAAAAAAAGAAGAAGAAGAAGAAGAAGATTTAAGTCTTTGTCAGATGTGTATATTCCTCTGCGGACGAAGGGCGTGCTTCATTCTGCAGGAACCCCCCAGTCTTACTGGGGGCCTGTAGGAAGAGCTTTCCAAGCAGCAAACAAAGTAATAAACACATTTAGGCCACTAGGCTTTCGGGGAGGGTGCTAATTTGTTTTAAAATGTCTTCTAATGGAAGAGGAACGCTTGGGAGTCTCGGGGACTTGCCTGTACTGTGTGGGTGTATTTATGTAAGTGTGAGGGTGTGAAGAAAGCAGTAAAATCTCCACGCGAGGCTTTAAAATGACATATGTAGACAGGCTGCTTTTCCTCTGCACTACAGATATGTCTCCGGCTTGCAGTACATTTGTCTTCTGCCAGGAGTTGTACTTGGGCAATGGGAAGGGGAAATCATCCGAGCTTAGCAGGCTGGGAGGTCACCTGTGACTGTCACAGGTAGGCTGCGTCAGGAAATGAATTATTCTAACTGAGCAAAAAGGGAAGCGGCCCTTCTTCCCGTCTCACTCCAAGAAACACAGCCGGACAATTTAACCTTTTCTCTTAAGAAGTCACAGCTCAATCCTTTGTTGGGGGGGGGGGGGGGGGGGGGCTTTCATTTTCTCATTCCTCTGTAGCTTTAAAACAAAACAAAACAAAAACCCAACCCCTGAAAAAGTGCTTCCCTTGGATGAAAAGATGCCAAATGAGCCAGCGGCAGTCAGCGTCGCAGGGAATAAAGTGCAGTGTATTTCCAAATAAAATTTCACAGAGCTACAATATTGTTTTAATTCCTAAAACCTGAGGAGGAAACACAGTGCGTGTCTCTTCCTGCAATGCAATAAAACCAAGGAGTGGGAGGGAGGGCCAAGGGATGGGCTGGGACCCAGCTGAGCATTTTGTTAGAGTGAATTTGTGTCACTGCCTTTTCAGACTCAACGAGACACTTCTGTTTCTCGTGACATCCTGTGGCCTTGGCTGCCTCAGTTTGTGTGTGTATGAACATGAAGGGATTTCAAGTGCTAAAAATAGAAGTTTTCTATTTCGAATTTCATATGGTTCACAGACAAGTTGAAACGCGTGCGCGCGCGCGCACACACACACACACACACGCGCGCGCGCGCGCACGCCAAGGGAGGGGGACCAATCAGATGTGAACAGTCCAGACCCTACTTTCCTGTCTCGGGGTTCCCAGTCTCCACCACCACCCCCTTTATTCTTAGTCCCTCTTGCAACTACAACTGCCAGCTAACAGACTCATTTCTGATAACAGATGCTTGACAAAGAAATAAGACATTAAAAAGGAGAAGGCGGCTGCCGGGGTGGGGATTTCTGATAGTTCATTGCCAATAGCTTTTTACAGGGACTTGTTCTTGTTGGCTCTCTACCAAACTGAAGGGGAAGAGCAGGCGGGGACAGGGAGTGTTTGTCTCCAAACTCCCAGTGAAATATAGGGTTAATATTAGCAATTATTATTAAAATTAGCCAAATGTTATTAAATGATCTTTGTGTAGAAGAATAAGTATAGTTTTCCCTTTGGCAGACAATGACATCTGCAGCTCTACATTTTCATGAAATGACTATACTTAACAAAAACATTACTTCATTTTCATGGTATTTCTTTTGTGCCTAGGAGCAACCCTGTAATTGTTCACTTCAATTACAACATTACTATTTTAAACTGAAACCCATTTTATCTGCATGCCAGCTTTTTATTTGTTTTACCAACTATATCTATTTCCATTACTGCAAGGCTGATGGTTTGTCTCAAGAGGAAATCAAATCCATTAATTCAGAAATTTCAAGCCTGACTAGCTCTACCATAAGCAGCATTTCTTATGCTAATAGCAAATGTGCTGAGGCTGACAGAAACTGACATGGCCCTGTTTTTTATCATAACTTAAGCATTTATGTAAGAAGGCAAATCTAATAGTCCTAGGAAACTGTAAGTGTTATTATATATAATTCACTTTCCTGAGATCTGGACAGGGCTCTGGTTTGCGTAGCCATGGTTTAAATCAAGCTGCCACGAGACTTTAACTCACCTGACTTTTCCTATTTAGCCAACATATTGCTTCACAACAGATACATCCAGCATGAAACTAGATTTGTGGTTTTGTTTTGGGTTCTCTTTTTTATTCTCAACTTTTTTATTTCCCTCCCTGAAAGACTTCAGTCCACGCAGGGGAAAAAAATTCATTTGTATTCAGGTGATGCCTGAAACATATCCCTGTAACAGCATTAGCCTGAGTCAAACCTGGCCCCATTCGGCTTTATTTTTAATGCATACTGTTTGGGTTCTATCACATGGTTTGTGTTCAATTAGATAGTTTGACTCAATAAAAATCTAACTCTGACCCAGAAAAAAAGAGAGAGAGAGTGAGAGAGAGAGAGAGAGAGACAAAGATTGATTCTCCTGATTCCTGCATAAGCTTTTGCAGGCACTGTGACCTGTTTATGTCACCAGTAAAGGGTACGAGATTCCTATCACAGAACCGCATCATCTTTTGGGATCTAAAAAAAAAAAAATGCAGAAAGCTCTCAAGAACCCTAGCCCTCCTTTGTCACCACAAAGCCCTCCAGTGCTATAAATCAGTCCTCATTGGGAGCTCTTATATACCAGCCGTCACCGATAAGCTTTGGAGAAGTAGACAAGACTTTTAGGAATTGCTGAACCATGAAGTTGACCTGCGTAGGGTTTTGTTGTAGGCTATTAAATCCAGGATGGCCGTTTTAAGATGATTCCGCTTTCTTCTCTCCTTGGTCTGGTTAAAGAACTTTACCCCCAGCTCATTATTTGGCTGATTAAAAAAGGAGAGAGAGAAAATGGAACAACCTGCTGTTCGAGAAGACTACCTTCACACACCACTTTAATGAGAGTGACTTATGCTGACGTAGTTTACGGGCTCAAACATCTTGACACTAATTTTGCAGCTAAGAAAAGATTTACTAACTGTACATACTGCTCTGCTTTTGTTGGCATGAGTACCACGATTCTTTTCTCCAAAAACGAACTCAGAATCTTTTGTAAACATGCATTATTTGGTTAACACATTGTAAATGGTTCCCAGTTGTGCTACACAAGCGCTCTTCACTATTATGTAAACAATTATTCACTGAAAGGCTTGCTTTAAATTGTAAATGAATATATTTCAGCCGTAATGTTGCTTTCAGACCTGCCCAGTGGTATAAATCTGGTCATTTGTTTTTTGCACTCTGCCTATTACTAACCAGTTAGAAATGTGCTGCTTATTTGCACAAGCCTTTCACACTGCGCACGCAGTTAAATTGCTGTTTTATTTTTCCTGTGTTTGATGAGTGTTAACAAGAGCGCCATTTGAGGAAACCCAAACCAAATACGGCTCTTTAATTGGGGTTGGGGTGTTTGGGAAAAGCCACCCGGTGAGTAATTCCACTGTTTAATGTTTGAGAGTTCGCCCACCCCACCATAGGACTTACGGCAAGATTAATTAAAGGGGATTGACAAAAATCCACTGCCTTGCTCAAGCCACAGGAATGGCTGGAAATATCGTGCATCCAGTTATGGGAGAGCAGATTACTTGGTGAGGAAGCTAATTCCCAACTCCCTTTTTAAAACTCCTGCCAGTGCCAAACAGCCCCATGTGTGGAGAAAGCAGTTTTACATTCTGTATCCCTCAAAGGAAGCACAATTTGGAAAGAAAATGATGTAGCGCTCTCACTGGGCACGTGACTTGCCTTCACAGCGTCCGCCCCATGCTGCTGAAAGTTCCAGCTGACTCAGAGCTTTGTCTTCTTCCTTTTTTTCCTAAACAGTTATGGGGGGGGGGGGGGTGTTTGTTTGTTGTTTTTTGAGTTTTCCCTCCCCTTGCCGTTTAATGGAGCTTCTGTCATGTGCTGATCTGCAAAGCTTTGGAGCTAGAAATATTCTGACCTCAGATAGTCTTGTTTGTGTGAACCAGAAGAAATGGTGTAGCTTTATCTCACTCTGTTGATAAAACTGTGAAACTGCGTGCTGCCTTAGATAGCACTGACCTTAGATCAAGCCTAGGATAATGGAAGATGCCCCAGGTTCTAGCCCTGGATTTGTTCCTAACTAACTCAGTGACTCCAGACGATCACTTAACCTCCGTGAGCCTTATCTGTGACATGACACGGTGAGGCCGTAGGACCACCATTGTTCTTCTGAAACTAAAATTCTAGGATGCGTGTGGGACATACTTCTAGCCGCTTTTGGGGATTTATAAATAAATGCAGGATGTTTGATAGATAAAAGTAGGAGGCTCTTTATTTCCATATTGAGTATTGAAAAGAAGATCCGTACTTTCCTTGTTACTTCTTTCAGTGACTTCTTTGCAGCCACAACTGACTATGTTAACAGTGAGTAGACCACATAAGTCATGCGTTTTCCATCTAAAATAGCTTGTAATTGTATTATTTCCAGTTTTTTAAAATATACTCCGTCCTCTAGCGATCAGTATTCAAACTACCTTTTTCTTCCTAATCACTTATTCAGATATTCTCTTTTACATTTTAAATTCATTGTAGGTGAAATAATGAAAGTAATGTGGGATGCCTGGGTGGCTCAGTTGGCTGGGCGTCCGACTTCGGCTCAGGTCACAATCTTGCGGTCCGTGAGTTGGAGCCCCGCGTCAGGCTCTGTGCTGACTGCTCAGAGCCTGGAGCCTGCTTCGGAGTCTGTGTCTCCCTCTCTCTCTGCCCCTCCCCTGCTCATGCTCTGTCTCTCTCTGTCTCAAAAATAAATAAAACATTTAAAAAAAGAAAGTAATGTGCACATCAGTGTATACCGGTGAAAATAAAGATAGAAAGCTTTCCCCATCTGAAACTTCCTTTTCTCTAGATATTGGTTTGTGTTACCACTCGTGAAAAATCGGTACTATAATTCTTGAGTACAAAAAGCACATTTAAGAACCATTACCATCAGCTTTATTATGATGACAAATACAGGATTGATTCAGGTTTCTTGTTGGACTAAACACAGTTTTCTGGATAAGAAACAGACAAGCTCCCACAAAATTTCTTCTCCCCACTATATATGTTCTACGTGCAGTTACATACAGAAACATACAGAAATATGTTTGAGTTATCTATGTCTGAGTTAAAAAAAAAAACCTTAGGAAAGTTTTAAGTATAGGTTTTAGTTTTAATCTTGAGTCTTAGTAGTTGGCTCGTTTTAAAATTTAGATGTTAGACCCAGTTGAGCTATTAGCAGTGCCTCCTTTTATTGGCTTTCTCAACTGCTACACATTCAGTACTTCCTAGAAAATATGTATTTGACTACTCACTGCTTTCCTGTTTTCTTTGCCCATTCCTGGCCCGGTTCAAACAGACAGCTGTGCTGACATGATTTTACTTTTCACCTCCCCACCTTATAACGTAGTGTTTAGGAATATTCTGCCTCAAAGAAGGAACCACTTATTCAAGGCTAGACATGTAGAGTATTAATAAAGTCCATTCAGAGCTGAATGAAGTTGTGCGTAGACCAGCTCGCTGTGGCCGTATTAACATATTGGGGAGGGAAAAAAGTTTCTGGTCTGTACCGTCTACGACGGTTTAGAGGAAGACAGACTTGGTCTCATTGTTTCTATCGAGCTTTCATGTTTGTTGCAATAAACAGTCACAAAACACCTGCAAGGTTTCAAGCAAGTTTTCCCATCACTATGCTGAAAGAGTGTTAGAAGTGGAAATATTCTAACACGCAGTCTAGCTATGCCTCAGTTGAGACTTCCTTGCTATTGTCTATTAGCCAAACTAATCTAGTTGGAAAATATTCTGTACCATTTTTTTAAGCAGGTGGAACCCCCTTGACGTGACCTGGATCTCAGAGGATGTCTAGCTATTTAAAAGATGTTTAAGATAAAGGTCACACAGCCTTGATTGATCTGTTTCTTTTCAATTACTTAAACTCTAAATCCTCAGAAGGTAGAGAATTTACCTGCCTCATCTTCCTAATCTGAGATCTAGCACAATGGCTCACATTTAGGAAGTATTCAGTAAGTGTTTGTTGACCTAAATAATTATGGCATCCTGAATATTCGTTCTTCCTTCGAAGGTGGAAGGCACAAGTCACATAATCGGCAGTGTAAACAATTTACATGTATATGGAAATGTTCTTTCCTGCATACAGAACGTTCTGTTTGTGATTTTGCTTGAGCCTAGACACAAGTTCAGAGGCTAAGAAGTCATTCCGACCGAGAAAAAATGATTTCCCTAAAATATAATTGAAATAATACACCTATTTGAGTTAAAGCAATATGCCAAGGGAGGGAGGAAGATTATAAGGTACAAATAAAGAAATGAATCTTGGCATTTAAAAGGGCTTCTATTACGTTCATAGAATATGATATTCTGCATAAACCTGTATAAGAACATGTAGCTGCACCTTCTTCTGCTTTTAGACCTGTTGGTATGAGGACTTATAATTTGACAGTCGCTCATTTAAATACCTTAGTAACAGGAAGAGAATGATTTAGTAGCCATTGTCCTATATTATATTATTGTGTGTAAAGAAGTGTGTATTCCTTTTGGTAACAATAGTAAAGCTTTTTTGAAAAAGAAAACTAGATGTGCCATTCTCTCAAATGCAGTGTGACAGGAAACCGGGACAAAAGGCATCAGGAAAGGCTGCCTGCAGATCGATGTTACAGCTATGCCAAGAGTCTTCAAGGATAAGGGGGTTTAGCCTGGAGACCAAAAGCAAGGTTCATTACAGACGCAAGAGTATATGTTATTCTTTAGCTTTTAGTTTAAATCATACTAGATTAGAAACACCATTCTTCACTATAATACAATGTTGTTTATATTTTGTGAAAGCTTAATGAATAGTTTAGGGAGGGGTGCCTCAGTGTCTCAGTCCGTTGAGCATCCAACTTCGGCTCAGGTCATGATTAACAATCTGCGAGTTCAAGCCCCTCATTGGGCTCTGCACTGCCAGCACGGAACCTGTGTCAGATCCTCTGTGTCCCTGTCTCTGCCCCTCACCCCTCTCAAAAATAAACATTTAAAAATTTTTTAAATAATTTAGGGACATTCTCTACCTCCTCCTTAAAAAAAGTATTAATTTTTTTTAAATGGTAATTTTGGATTTATAATAAAACAGCTATTAAGTGGCTCGCTCAATGTGATCACCTTCATTTTTAACTCTGACGGTACTTAATGTCATTTGTTCATCTGTTCAGCAAAATTGTATGGAATCTCCGTGAACCATCTCTAAGAACTATGAGAGCTAGTGGGGATGCAGGAGTGGAAAACCAATGGGGCCTCATGTTCTCATGTTGCTTGTAGATGTGTGAGGGCATCATCTTAATCATCAACAGTGAGTGGTCTAGAAGGAAATCTCCCAGAGATGAGTACGAATGTGTTACTTTTTTCCTTTTCTTTTTTTGCCATACAACAAATTATCACAAAACTTGGTGCCTGAAAACAACAATCTTTATTTACTATCTCACAGTGTCTTTGGATCAGGAATTTTAGGGCGGCTTTGCTGGGTTCTGACTCCAGGTCTCTCAGAAGTTGAAGTCAGATGTTGGCTGGGCCACTGTCTTCTGAAGGTTAGGCTGGCCTGCAGGCTCTGCTTCCAAGGTCTCTCAGACATGTGGCTGTTGGTGGGAGGCCTCAGCCCATCACCACTGGGCTTTTCCACAAGGAGGCATGACTGACCCCAAGGCATGGCACTGGTTTCCACCAAAGTAAAAGATCCAGTAAGTCATATTCAAAGCTTTGACTCCTGGGGCACCTGGTTGGCTTAGTTGGTTAAGTGTCGGACTTGGGCTCAGATCACCATCTCATGGTCCGTGGGTTCAGGCCCCGCGTCATGCTCTGTGCTGACAGCTCAGAGCCTGGAGCCTGCTTGGGACTCTGTGTCTCCCTCTCTCTCTGCCCCTCCCCACTCATACTCTGTTTCTCTCTCTCAAAAATAAATAATAAAAATAAGATAAAAGCTTTGATTCCTTTTATAACCTAGCCTCAGATAACACACATAATCGCATCTACAGTATTGTAGTAACAAACCTTAATTAAATGAGAGAAGGAACCACACACTAGGGAATGAATACCAGGAGGTATACCCGGTGGGCCTATGTTGGAAACTGGCTACTGCACTCCCTAAGTCTTCCACATCTCTGAATCTAATTTGTGACATAGTCGTGAGTTCACCCGTAAGTTGACGTCAACAGCTCTTTTAGCTAAAGAATCTGTTAAGTTTTAGGTACAAATTCTCAGGCAGTCCTGAGCTTTTTGTTTCTTTGTTTTCCATTAAATAATCATCCCTAGTACCTTGAAACCATTATTCTCCATCGGAGAGCCACTGCCTGGAGTGAGCTTTCCCTCTGTTCTCTGTGAAGCCTAAGGGCCCCAAGAAAGTACTGGAGTAGTTGCATGAACCATGGTATGTTTTTCCCAAGTAGTGAAAGTTCTGACTCACCAAGGAATCATTTCAGCTCTTCCATCTGTTTTATATACTGAACTTCTGACAATTTCAAGTTTTCAAATTTTTCTATTGAAAAAAAATTCAGAGTATTGATCTATTTCAAAATCTTACCAAATGCCACCGTTCTTTACCCCACATCCCTTAGAGGTGGTCAGTGGGTAGATGGGTCATGTTGCATGGATGAGAGGGAGGCTCGCTTCTGGGAAACAGTAAACTTATATCCAGAAGAAAGCCACCTTCAGCCTGCTGCAAGCTTGGCCCACGGGTCTTAACTCTGCCTTCTGGAGTGCTAGAAGACAAGTAAGGCCCCCTTTTTCTGTGTGACAGCCCTTCACATAGATAGCTGTCATTTCTTGCCCTTATAAACACGTAATAAATTGACTATAAATTGATATTCCAACTATAAGTCATTATTATTTAAATCCCCTGAAGCCACATTCTATTTACCTAATTTCAAGGTATCACCATTTCTTCAAAGATATTGTTCAAATCAAAATGTATCTTTCTCTTCCTTCGCCCAAATTAGTGAGGTTTTACTAAATGCAAAAGCAAATACTTGTGAGATTTCTCAAAGATTGTGAATTTAATTTAATGGCCCTCTAGAAATCTGGAGCTTAACTGAAGCAAATTCCTTTTTTGCCTTCACATCTATTTTTGCCACAGAAGGACTTAAAAATCAGATTGCAAATCCTAAATGCTGCTGCCTTCTATCTGGTTGACAGGTATTCCTTGGGTTTGCTTAGAGTCAGAGATGAGATTAGCTAATCCCAAGAGTCCTATTTTCCCTTTTGCCTAAAGCCTTCCTGGCTATTAATGAGGTGCAAGGAGAGGTGCAGCATTAACCCTTTCAGGAATAGCTTTTACCTTCCTTTCATTACATGCTCTGCAACAATAATGAGGTAATCATACCCTTCATTGTGGAGGTCGCCGTGTTTTAAAGGAAACCCTGGTGTTACCAGACAGAGTTCATACATCCAATTCTCAGGCAGAGTGCTACCAGGAAAGGACTTGAGATTTCTCGACAGTTTGCTCAGTACCATTCTTCCTGGAGACTAACTCCTTTTGAAAAAATCCCTCCTTGGTGGAGGCTGGCTTGTTGTCTTTTCTCTGACCTTCCTTATGGTGTAAGTGCCTGTCTTAAGATAGCAATGTTTCCATCTGGCTCTGTGCTTTGAACTGAGGACACATGGAAAGATTTTTCTCTTTCTCTGTGTTCCTCAACAATCAAGAAGGTTAATTCAGTCTTTCTGGAGAGTTTTATCAGTGCCAGTAGCTCGCCTGTGGTTGCACACCAGGGCAGCAATTGCTACATTTTTTAAAGTGTACTATTGTATCAGAGTCTTCAGAATCATGTTGGAAAAGTAGCATCTTTATATAATACGAATAGTGTTTTGGAACTCCTAAAACCTGTGGTTTATGCAGGACCAAGAACAAGATAAACATGCCTCATCTCCGCATATTTATTGCCTGTTCACTTTCTTCTAGTGCTATCTGGGGTCAGACAAAGCTAAAGGAATTGTTCTCTTCAAAGAGGACAAGAGATGGCCTTGCCAAACAACCAAGTGCAATCAACTCTCACCTCAGATGTGAATGTTCTGGGTTTGTCCTTTCTTATTTATTGATAAGTCATCAAGTCATTGATAAAGACTTATCAAGTCATTGATAAAGAAGGTATATTTCATCATTATAAGAAGTCACTGAGTAACATACACCATTTATTTCCAGGAAAATGAGGGATATTTCTCTGGGTGTCTTTTTTTTTTTTTTTTTTGCAACTAAATTTTGAGCAGTTTGGGGACTGTTTCTATGTTGGTAGAAATGGATTTCAAGGGAGTAGAGTGGACTTTTTTACTTTTCTTCAGGTTGTATCAGAAGAAGGAAATTAAAAAAAAAATAAAATAATACCACAGGATTCCCCCTACTACAAACATTAAGCTCAAAAATTAGTTTTAAATATGATATTACCTACTCAAATGGCATATTACATCATTGCCTCAAGTTACTATGATCTTCATGAATCTATACACAGTAAGTAGTTAAAGAGAAAAAAGACAGGGGTGCCTGGTGGCTCAGTCAGTTGAGCGTTGGACTCTTTGGCTCAGGTCATAATCTCATGGTTCGTGAGATAGAGCCCTGCGTCGGGCTCTGGGCTGGCAGGACAGAGCCTGCTTTGGATTCTCTTTTCTGTCTCTTTCTGCCCCTTTCTCCATGTGTGCATGCATGCACTCTGTATGTCTCTCAAAATAAATAAATAAACATTTAAAAAAAGGAAAAAAAAAGACAATCTTAAATATTCAAAATGGGTAATGTTTAGATTATCAATAAGAAAGTACTTAAAATGCTGAAAGCACTATATAATATTCAGAATGTTTCCATGCTGTGTTGTCGAAGTCTTAGAGGAATATTATGAAGTTATTAAAATTATGTGTTATCTCTACTTTACAGGTGACTGAAGTAAAATAGACACTTAATGATGGTAATGAATCTAGATTACAAGGTAGTTAATGACTCATCTTGTGTACCTACTATTTCCTTTCTGAATCCCTCAGGATTCCTTTGCACACTATTATGAAGAAGAGTCAGTTCTGTGGCTGCAATCTTTGTAGTTATATTTCCGTTTATTTTATATCCAGTAGTCAATCATAGTGAGGCTGGGACATGAGTAGTATAAATTTCTGTCAACCAAATCAAGGCGATTTTGGGAATGAGAGGGGATGGTACTACTAATTATGCTGGGACCTTCTGTACAGAATGGAAAACTGTTGAGCAAAAAAGTATTTGTGTATATATATATATATATATATATATATATATATATATATATATCTTTTTTCAGTTTTATATATTTTGTTTGGCCGCAGCGTGTGAATCCTTTTCTTATGAGTGGTTTTGTTTCCTTGCTTTCTTTGTGTGTGTGTGTTTGTGTGTGTGTGTGTGTTGTTTTTGGTTTGTTGTTTTTGTTTGTTTGTTTGTTTGTTTTTGCTAGAGTAAGAGATAGTTGAGGAGAGTAATTCTCCCCATAACCCAGACGGGACATTTTTTCCCTCTTTACTTCTTACCATCTCTGAGGATATTATGCAGGTTAGTCAGACATATTTAGGCCAGTGACACAAAATAATAAGTATAAGGAAAATTTTTTATCTTCAGAGGTTTTCCAGAAGATGTGTGCATGCATGTGTGTGTATATGTATGTATTTGCACATACATTTTTTCTTGTCTTGAGGAGATAGGTGGAAATAATGGAAATGACTGATGTTGAATAGTACATTTTTTTTATTTGTGATTTTTAATTTTGTAAGTTTTATCTCCAATGTAGCTAACATACACTGTTATTTTAGTTTCAGGTGTTCAATATAATGATTAAACAATTCTTTACATTATTCCGTGCTCATCAAGTTAAGTGTACTCTTAATCTCTTTCACCTATTTCCCCCATTCTCCTGCCCACTTCCCTCTGGCAACCATCGGTTTGTTCTCTACAGTTAAGAGTCCGTGTTTCACTTTGTCTCTCTCTCTCTCTCTCTTTTTTTCCCCTTTGTTCATTTGTTTTGTTTCTTAAATCCCACGTGCGAGTGAAATCATATGGTATTTGCCTTTCTCTGACTGGCTTAATTTGCTTAACGTTATACTCTCCAAATCCATTCATGTTGTTGCAAATGGCAAGATTTCATTCATTTTAATGGCTAAATAATAGTCCATTGTATATATAGTTAGCACTTCTTTATGCATTCATCTATTGATGGACACTTGGGCTGCTTCCATAATTTAGCTTTTATAAATAATGTTTCAATAAACATAGGGGTGCATATATCCATTTGAAGTGGTGTTTTTATATTCTTTGAGTAAATACCCAGCAGTGCTATTGCTGGGTAGTAGGGTAGTTCTGTTTTTAATTTGAGGAACCCCATACTGTCTCCCACAGTGGCTGTACCAATTTGCATTCCCTGCAAGCGAGCACAAAGGTTCCTTTTTCTCCACATCCTCACCAACACTTGCTATTTATTTTTTTTTATTTTAGCCATTCTGACAGGTGTGATGTGATATCTCACTGTGGTTTTGGTTTGCATTTCCCTCATAGTAACTGATGTTGAGCATCTTCTCATGTTGGCCCTCTGTGGTTATTCTTTGAAGGAATGTCTGTTCATATCTTCTGCCCATTTTTAAATTGGATTATTTGTTTTGGGGGGTTGTTGAGTGGTATAAATTGTTTATATATTTTGGATACTGCACCCTTATCAGATATGTCGTTTACAAATATCTTCTCCGATTCAGTAGGTTGTCTTTTAGTTTAGGTGATTGCTTCCTTGCTGCGAAGCTCTTTATTTTGATGTAGTCCCAATAGTTCATTTTCGCTTTTGTTTCCCTTAAATTGCCTCGGGAGGTATATCTAGAAAGATGTTATTAAGGCTAATGTCAGAGAAATTACTGCCTGTGCTGTCTTCTAGATTTTTATGGTTTCACGTCTCACATTTAGGTCCTTAATCCATTTTGAGTTTATTTTTGTGCATGATGTAAGAAAGTGGTCCAGTTTCACTCTTTTGCGTGTAGGTATCTAATTTTCCCAACAACATTTGTTGAAAAGACTCTTTTTCCCATTGCATCTTGCCTCCTTTGTTGAACACTAATTAACCTTATAACTGGGGGGTATTTCTAAATTTTCTATCCTGTTTCATTGATCTGTGTGTATGTTTTTTGTGCCAATATTATACTGTTTTGATCACTACAGCTTTGTAATATAACCTGAAGTCAGGGATTATGATACCTCCAGTTTTGTTTTTCTTTTTCCAGATTGCTTTTGCTATTCTGGGTCTTTTGTGGTTCCATATAAATTTTAGGATTCTTTGCTCTAGTTCTGTTAAAGATGCTGTTGGTGTTTTGATAAGGATTGCATTAAATGGATAGATGGCTTTCGGTAGTGTAGGCATTTTAATAATATTTGACCTCAGGATGAAAGCTGTCAGCTTTTCACCATCGTGTATGATGTTAGTTGTGGGTTTTCATCTAAGGCTTTAATTATGTTGAGGTATGTTCCCTCTAAGTCTAGATTGTTGAGGATTTTTATCACGAATGGATTTTGTAGTTTGTCAAAAGCTTTTTCTGTGTCTACTGAAATGATCAGATGAGTGTTATCTTTTCTCTTGTTGATGTGGTATGTCATGTTGATTGATTTGCAAGTATTGAACTACCCTTGCATCCCAGAAATAAATCCTACTTGATGTTGGTGAATGATTTTTTTAATGTATTGCTGGATTCAGTTTGCTAATATTTTGTTGAGGATTTTTGCAGCTACCTAGACCTGTAGTTCTCCTTTTTTGTACTGTTTTTATCTGGTTTTGGTGTTAGGTTAATGTTGGCCTTGTAGAATCAATTTGGAAGTTTTCCTTTCTCTTCCATTTTTTGGAATAGTTCGGGAGGAATAGTTATGAACTCTTCTTTAAATGTTTGATAGAATTTGACTGTAAAACTCTGGTCCTGGACTTTTGTTTGTTGGGAGTGTTTTTATTACTGATTCAATTTTATTGCTGGTAAACTGTTTGTTAAAATTTTCTACTTCTTACTGCTTCAGTTTTGGGAGGGTGTATGTTTCTAGGAATTTATCTATTTCTTCCAGGTTTTCCAATTCATTGCCACATAGTTTTTAATAATATTGTCTTAATGTATTTCTGTGGTGTCCACTGTTATTTCTTCTCTTTCATTTGTGATTTTTTTTTGAGTCCTCTCTTTTTTTTTTGTTTTTGTTTTTTTTTTTTTTTTTTTTTTGTTTTTTGTTTTTTTGATAAATCTGGTTAGAGGTTTATCAATTTGTTGATCTTTTCAAAGACCCAGCTCCTGGTTTCCTTGATCTGTTCTATTGTTTTTGGTGTTGTTGATGCTTTGGTTTTTTCATTTTTTTTTTGTTTCTTTTGTTTTGTTTCTATATCATTTATGTCTGCTCTAATCTTTATTTTTCTTCCTTCTACCGTTTTTGGCTTTTGTTTGTTCTTCTTTTTCTAACTTCTTTCAGTGTTACCTTAGGTTTTTTGCTATTTTTCTTGCTTCATAAGGTAGACCTGTATTGCTATAAACTTCCCTCTTCCAGTAGCTTCTGCTGCACCCCAAAGGTTTTGTACCATACTTTTTCTTGTGATTGACTTCTGGCTTCATAGCATTGTGGTCAGAAAAGATGCAGAATATGACTTCAATCTTTTTGAATTTGTTGAGATTCTTTTTATGGCTTAATATGTAATCTGTTGTGGAGAATGTTCCATGTACATTTGAAAAGAATGTGTATGCTGCTGTATTAGGATGGAATGTTACCATATATCTGTTAAATCCATCTGGTCATTTAAAACCACAGTGTATCATTCAAAACCACTGTTTCTGTGTTGATTTTTTTGTTTGGATAATCTATCCATCAATGTAAGTTGGTATTAAAGTCTCCTATTATTATTGTATAAGTCGTGATTAGTTCCTTTATGTCTGTTAGTAACTTTTTTATGTATTAGGTGCTCCCATCTCGAGTGCATAAATATTTACAATTGTTATATATATTCTTGTTGGCTTGCCGTTTTTATTATTATATACTGTCCTTCTTTGTCTCTTGTTACAGTCTTTGTTTAGTCTATTTTATCTGATGTAAGTGTTGCTAACCCAGCTTTCTTTTTACATCCATCCGCATGCTAAGCACTTCTCCATCCCTTCACTTTCAATCTGCATGTGTCTTTCTGTCTGAAATAAGTCTCTTGTGCGCAGCATAGAGATGAGTCTTATTTTATTGTTGTTGTTTTAGAGAGAGTGAGAGAGAGAGGTCACAAGGTACAAGTAGGGAAGGGGGCAGAGGGGGAGAGAGAGAGAGAGAGAGAGAGAGAGAGAGAGAGAGAGAGAGAGAGTCTCAAGCAGTCTCCATGCTTAGCACAGACCTCAACATGAGGTTTCATTGCACAACCCTGGGATAATAACCTGAGGCAAAATCAAGAGTCTGACGGTCAAATGACCGAGCCACCCTGAGGCCCTTACCTTAGTCTTGTTTTCTAATACAGTCCAATACCCTGTATCTTTTAATTGGAAGTCTATATTCAGTTGATGGTCACTTAAGTTTGAACCTATTCTTTACTCCCCTCCCACCCTCCGTTTACATATATGATGTCATACTTTACATCATTTTATTTTGTGAGTCCTCTGACTGATTTTTATAGACGTAATTATTTTTATTGCTTTTGTGCTTCCTACTTTTCTTACTATTAGTTATGGTCTTTCCTTTCAACTCAAAGAATTCCCTTTAACATTTCTTATAGGGCTGGCTTATAGTGGTCATGCACGCCTTTAGATTTTGTTTGGGAAAATCTTAATCTCTCCTTCTATTCTGAATGATAGCCTTGCTGGATAGAATATTCTTAGCTGCAGATTTTTTTCCTTTCAACACTTTCAGTGTATCATGCCACTCCCTGCTGGCCTGCAGATTTTCTCCTGAAAAATCCACTAATAGGGGCAGTTGGGTGGCTCAATTGGTTAAGTATCTGACTCTTGATTTTGTCTCAGGTTATGATCTCACAGTTTGTGAGTTCAAGCTCCGAATCAGGCTCTGTGTTGACATTGCAGAGCCCCCTTGGGATTTTCTCTCTTTCCCTCTCTCTCTCTCTTCCCCACCCCTGCTCACACACAGTCTCTCTCTCAAAATAAATAAATAAACTTAAGAAAAATCCACTGATAGCCTTATAGGGTATTCCTTTTATGTAACTGTATTCTTTTTCTCTTGCTGCTTTTAAAGTTATCTCTTTACCTCTACTTTTTGCAATTGTAATTATAATATGTCTTTTTGTGGACCTGCTTGGGTTGATTTTGTTGGGGACACTCTGTGTCTCCTGAATCTGAATATCCTTTTTCTTCCTCAGATTAGGGAACGTTTCGAATGTTATTTCTTCAAATAAATTTTCTATCCCCTTTTCTCTCTCTTCTGCTTCTAGGATCCCTATAATGTGAATGTTATTATGCTTCATCGAGTTGCTGAGTTCCCTAAGTCTATTCTCATTTAGCATTTTTTTGTCTCCCTGGCTCAGTTTGATTATTTTCCATTACTCTGTTTGCTACTTACTCAGGTTGCCACTTAGTTTCTCTGCTTCCTCTAGTCTACTATTTATTCTCTTGAATGTATTTTTAATTTCATTTATTTTGTTCTTCATCTCTGATTGGTTCTTTTCTATCTCTTTGCTAAGGGTCTCATGATGTTTTCCACTCTTTTCTCAAGTCCGGTGAGTATCTTTATGACTATTACTTTAAATTCTCCATCAGACATATTACTAACCCCAATTTCACTTAGGTCTCTTCCTGTGGTTTTCTGCTTTTCTTTCATTTGGAACCTATTCCTCTGTCTCTTCATTTGTCTAACTCTCTGTGTCTGTTTCTATGTATTAGGAAAGTCAGCTATGTCTCCTGCTCTTGATAGTAACAGCCTTATGAAGAAGAGGTCCTGTAGTGCCCTCCAGTATAGTGTCCCCTGTTCACCTGTGCTTCGGGGATGTCTCCTATGTGTGTTGCATGCACCCTGCTGTGATGTACGGGCCGCTTTTTCCTTCAGTCCGATCATCGGCAGTGGCGTTCTGATCCATGGTGGACAGTGTTTTATCCCTGTGGTGTTAGTGGACCGATCTGGGGCTGCCTTAGGCTTAAGTTTAGTCAGAGTAGGTATTTGCAAGAAATGAGGTAGCACCAAACCACAGTGCACTTTTCCTCTGTTGTGCCCTGAGCTTTCATTGGTTGGTGGGGCCTGCAGTCAGACCAGTTGTCTGCCCCCACCCCATTGCTGGGGCTGCAGTCTCACTGCATTGTGTGGCTGTCTTCCTCCTTCCCCATGGCAGGATTTACTGGAGAGTGCTGCTGGCCCCCATTCTGACTGTTTGCACACTACTGGGCTTGTGGCTGTGGTTTGAATGGGGTCCAGCCAAGAGCATATTGAAGGGGGCAGGACAGGCAGTGCTTTCAAAATTTTCACGCTGGCAAGAGAGGACTTGCTGCTGCTGAGACCAGGTTCTCAGGGGTGGGGTACACATTTTTAACAAGGTATGCACCGGTCCTTTGGGGGAGGGGGCCCGCCCTCACCACCACTGCTGCTGCTGGAACTGAGGCCCCTCAAAGTGTGTGAGTCCCAGTGTTGGCAAGGTCTGTGCTCGTCCTCTAGAGGAGGGGGCTCCAGACTGAGGCAAGCTGACTGGAAAGGGCAGATCTGCCAAATAGCGGGGTGGGTGGGGCTGGGTGCCAGTTAGGTAGTGAGTGTTGGCAAAGTGCACTGTTTCCCACAGGTCGCTTGGTGTTCATGCTAGGAGGTGGGGGGAGGGAAATGGTGCCTGCCAGCTCCTTTGTTCCAGACAGAATCCCCCAGGGATCTCTATCCCTGCAGTACCTGCTCTGAGATTAGCAAATAACTCTCCCTCCTGTATGCTGCTGGTATTTTTATGCTGCTTCTATGCTGTATCTGCATGGGCTGTTTGTCCTGCTGTCTCTCTAAGGGCAGGGACTCAGTTTCTTATTGCTCTCCAGGCTTTCCCAGAACGGAGCCTGCTGATTTTTAACATTCCAAGTTTTATGTCCTGCTGCTTGTAAGAACTCATGAAATTTGGCCCTTCTGTTTTTCAAAGGTAAATTTTATAGGCTTTCATCTTCCCTGTGCAGACTCCCAGAGGTGATAGTCCCATTTCTCTCTCCTCTCCAAGCCCAGACCTCTGGCCTCCAGTGGCCAGACTCACAGGGTTTAGCTCCCCAGTACATGTCTACCCTTCCTACCCTCTTTGATGTGACCTCTTCTCTACCTTCCGTTGTGGAGTTTGTTCTGCGAGTCTTCAGGTCGTTTTGGGGTTATTTACACTGTTAAAAGTGTTAGATAGTTGTATCTATGAGACGAAGTGAACTTGGGGTCTTCCTACTCTGCCATCTTTCCGGTTTCTGTTGGGTACTTTCTTAAATACCCCAATGTTCTATAAATATCTTTACATGCTCTTAATATTAACTTTGGAATACTGACAATTGCAATCACATGCAAAATA
This sequence comes from Lynx canadensis, assembly GCF_007474595.2. Classification (NCBI taxonomy): domain Eukaryota; kingdom Metazoa; phylum Chordata; class Mammalia; order Carnivora; family Felidae; genus Lynx; species Lynx canadensis. The sequence continues at coordinate 103,285,752 of NC_044303.2, read as the reverse complement.
ATCCAGTGCTTACATTATCAGATTTTTTAAACGTCTCAATAGTAATTCCCCCATCTGAAATTATTTGTTTTTTAATAAGGGATTTTAATGTATAATATTATAATTGTTATCACTAAAATATCTGTACTTATTTATAACCATCTTCTATTACATTTTTCTTCCATTCTGTTTTCTGTTGCTTACTATTTACCCTGTTTATTGTTTTCTTTCTTGTTCATTGTTTTGTCGATCATATTTTATTTGACCTAATTTTTTTTTCAAGTAGTGAGAAAATTCTAACTTTATTAATATTTGACCAGTAATCATCATAGATTAGTAGTAAAAACATTTTGGATAAGTTTTCCTAACAACATCAAAATCAATTAGTTAACTGTCTCAGTCAGTTTTGCTTTGAGAACAACTTTCAGAGCTCGGTGGTTTACCACAAAAAGCTCATTTCTTGTCTTCTGTGGAAGTTGTAGGTTGCCCCGTGGCTCTATGACATATGTCTTCTTCATTCCAGAATCTAGGCCGAAGGAGCAGTCCCTTTTTAGGATATGCCATCCTCTTGGCAAACAGAAAAAAATTAAAAGAACTGAGACCCTGAAAACTCTCAGAACTTCTGCTTGGATATGGTGTATTTTGGGTCTGTTCACTTTTCATTGGCCAAAGCACGTCACATGTCATTGATATCAAGGGGATTGAGATGTATGCTTTTCCTATATGATGGTACAAGTCACATAGCAACAGAAAAGATGGTGAATAACTGGAAGGGATGGCAACGTTTACCACACTAGCTCTGGCCCGTGGCTCTAAGACAATATCAAAATGTACCCAACTCATCTCTGTGCTAGAAATACCATAAGAAACAAAACTATCCTTGTTTTGATGGAATTTATGTCAGGTCATGATTTTCCTACCCTTCTACTCTTCTGGTTCCATACTAAAATTGTATGGGATTTGCGCTAAATTTTCCAAAGTCTGACAACCCCTTTTGCAAAACAGCTTAGTCTTACTCTATAAAGTTGGTATCTTGTCAAATCCCTGGGGATAGCAACACCTATTTTTAAGTTTTCTCCTATTGCTGGTGCCAACTTTACTTTCTCAAGTAAGAGTTTAGGTGTATCTTTATCACTTGTTGGCATTTCTCAGGTTCCTGGTGATTGATTTGTGTGTGTAGTTCAAGTAAATGTCAGCATTTTCCAGGCAAGGAATGCGGGTTCTGTTTGCAGATCATCTGGCTATAATGGATAATCACTGTCAAATAACTAGGAGGGGCCTGATGTGTGGGAGCAGTAAACATTTTGTTCGATTGGTTTTATTTTAAGGTACCTGTGAGCTTATCTTCTGCATACAGATGATTCTTATATGTTGTGGAAGTCATTTAGACTCTTGCTCTGTTTCAGTCTCTAACCTCAAAGTTCACTCTAGTTCCCCATGGAAAAGTTGCCATATTATTTGAAGAACTTGTCTCTGTACTTCATTCTGAGGATGAACACCAGAGCTAGCCTATTAAGTATAGGGTCTGGCTGAGCAAGTCACAACATGTTAGATAATATCCAAAGACTGTCTCAGAGGCCACTCCTGCTGCCTGTTGTGAAGGTTACTCTAGGTACAGATGAGATTAAGGTGAAACATTCAAGGTGAGTGTGGTTCTTGCCTCAGGCACAAAATTTAAGCGATGATCAAGATACACGGTATTTTAGTGCAATATAAAAAGAATTAAAAGTAATATGAAAACCTAGAATGGATAAAATATCAAAACTTTAAATAACGACAGAATTGCTAACAGCACCATGCTGAGCCACATGGGCAAAAGGCAAAATCAGTAATAATGCTACTTTCTAAATCATGGAAGTTTTGCATACATTTTTATTTTTAAGGCATTATCTGCTTTAATTATCAACATTTTTTGGCACCTCTTCAAATTTTCTATTCAAGATAAGTGCCTCACTCCTCATTTACCTCACCCAAGTCGTGTCTCTGACTTAGCCCTTCTAGGAAAACCTATCGTTTCAACAGGTCTATATTATGTCTATATTGTGTGAGCATTTTTGGCTTTGTTGGGTTAAATTAAAAAATCTCATCTATTACGTTAGAGATTTTACAAGCTTTCCGATATTATTGATCACTGAAGGAACTTAATTTTTTTTTTATATTGCTGTAGATTTCTTCTTATTTTTTGTTTTGGGGTCTTAGTTTCTTTTTTCCCCTCAGTAGGATTTGAGGAGAGAGAAAATGAAGTGGGAGCTGGTGACAGACATAAAAATAAGAGAAAAGTAATGGTAAAATAAATTATTTGAATTTAAGGCATGTGGTGGATGAGGGAAAGATCCATAAATGAGATAGGAGTTAAAAAAATTTTTTTTTAGTATTTATTTTTGAGAGAGAGGGAGAGAGACAGAACATGACTGGGGGAAGGGCAGAGAAAGGGAGACACAGAATCCGAAGCAGGCTCCAGGCTCTGAGCTGTCAGCACAGAGCCCGACTCAGGGCTCGAACTCACAAACAGTGAGATCATGACCTGAGCCGAAGTCGGAGGCTGAACCGACTGAGCCACCCAAGTGCCCTGAGTTAGGATGTTTTAAATGTCACTGTTTTTCCTTCAAAAATAACAGAAGAATTTGAGGTGAACATATTTTAGAATTTGGAAATGAAAGGTTTGAATAGAAGGAGAACAGGTAAGTTAGGTGTTTTCAATCAAGCCATAAAGAAATAATCTAGAAAAGTAGAGAAATAAGCTATTCCCATTCCATGTGCAGACTCCAAAATATTGCATAGATAGATTCCTCAGCAGAACAACACATAACTGAGCAAAAAAACTTTTAAAGCATTGCATTATTAAAAAAATATATATTAACTTTATATAAAAACAAAGTCAGAGGCATCCCATGTTGTGCTGTTCTAGAGACCTAGCCTAAATGTTGCTCATCTATTTGGCTCTAGCAAAGCCTTCTCCAGTGCTCCACCGGCAGTTCAAGTCAGAACTCTAAACAACTAAATTGTGTCTTCAACACTGAGGTGGTAAAATAGAAACATAATATCTACCATTTATGAATTGCTTGATATGAGCCAGAGAGTAAAATACTATCTGATCGCACACTTAAAAAACAAGAAGTAAAGAATTAAAACTTTCCTTATTTTATAAATAAGAGCACAGCTTAGAGAAATCAAATCACTCGATCAAGATGACAACATACAACATGTGGTGAGCTGAGGTCACGCCCAGATCTCTGATCCCAAGCCTCTACTCCCAACCACCATATTACAATTGAGCGCACAAGAGACAGGTTTTATCTTTATCGGTCATCATGTTAATACTCCAGTAAACACAGAGAAGTAAGTAGAGGACCCCAATTGTCTCCTTCTTCAGTCATTTCATTAATACCTGTTCCTTGCGAGTGTGTTAACTTTTTTTAACTTGCATTTTCCCATGCATAAAATGAAATGGTGCCTAAGATTTCTATCCGCTTTCAAATTCTCTGTTTCTGTGATTCCTATCGACAAGCCATCCGCTCTAAGTAGAATGTACTTAGAGACCCTGGTGACTTAAAGGCTAAAGCAAAAGAGTGTGACCCACGTATGCAGATTCTAAAGTAACAGAGGGTATTAATATCCTTCATTTCATGCAGTTTTTAAAATTCTCATTTTCTCCTTTTTCATTCTGAATCTTATTTATTTATTTATTTATTTATTTATTTATTTATTTATTTATTTTAATGTACCAACCTCGCCTTTCTTTCATCTTGTAGTGGTAGAACAATACAATGCCGTTTGGTTTTCTTTTGCTACTCAGTTTTTCATCACATCACATTTTAAAACCCAGCCACTTTTAGATGAGCACAAATCCCACATCAAGAGATGCGACACGGGGCAGTTGGGGGGGGTGGGGCATAACGTCTCCACCCATCCTGTAAGAACCAGGGAGATAGCCTAGTGAGTTAGCCTACAGCCAAAACAATTTGTTGAGTGAGCTTCACTTTTTGGAGGGTTGTGTTTTTTTTTTTTTTAATCACATTGTCAGGGATTTTCAAATTAAAAAAAAATGAGGTTCCATTTCACGACCACCGGACTAAATTTTTGAAAGTACTGCAGAGGATTTCAGGCAACAGACACTATCATGAATTGTTTGGCAGAGGGGAAGGTAAGCTTGTACAACCACTTGAGAAAGCAATTTATCAAAATATGAGAAACCGTAGGACATGCATGTCCTCAGACCTGGCAATTTCATTGTCTTATATGTGCAGCCAGATACATTCTAAAAGAGTTCACTGTAGCATCACTAGTAATATGGAAAAACTAAATAACAGAAGTGTTCATCATCAGAAGAGCAGATAGGTGAATGGTGACATAGGTGAGGAATGGAATATTACACATCAATCAAAATGAATGAAGCAGCTCTACATGTAACAACATAAATCCGAAAACGTAATCATAAGGGCAAAAAGAACAAGTTGCAGAATGCTCCATACCATAATGAATCCTTTAACTGCTTTAAAAACATGTGAAACAACAGAATATTTGGTTTATGGATATAGAATTCCAAATTTACAAGTTGAGTTTGTGCGGCAGAAAGTTTCAATTTGGTCTGTTGCTCCTAGATCTCCAGAGGGTAATGTGTACATGGTTACTTGTTAGGTTATGTTTATACTTTCTGTGTGACTTAAATATCTTTAATAAAGTAATATATTTTATTTTCTAAATAAGGAAGTGTAGTGGGGGGAGAGAGGAAAGCAAACCATAGGAGACTCTTGACTGTAGAGAACAAACTGAGGGTTGCTGGAGGGCAGGTAGTTGGGGGCTGAACTTGATGGGTGATGGGTATTAAGGAGGACACCTGTGTTGAGTACTGGGTGTTATATGTAAGTGATGAATCGCTAAATTCTACTCCTGAGCCCAGTATTAACACTATATGCTAGCTAACTAGAATTTAAATAGAAGTTTGCGGAAAAAAAGACAAAATAAAATAATAGCATGAAATTTAGTGTGTTGTTTCAAATTACACACATTTTTCTCCCCAGGCACTGATATGTCCCCCGTGAGAATGAGAATCATTGCTCTGGCAGTGTTAAACGTCCAGCATAATTTTAAGTGCCAACTAGGAGCTTAACCAAGCACCATTTTATGGACTTGACCACCATGTCCCTTCCCCCTGAACTTTAGGGGAGCCCAAACTTTCTGGGAAATCATAGAAGCCAGGAGAGCAGTGTAACTGGCTGGATTGGTCCACCCCCAAATTTAGCCTGGTCTCAGGGCTGCTGCTGACAAGGAACAACACTGACTTACTCCAAATCAAAGAAAAAGCTTTGGACTGCAGTCCCTGGAACTCTCAAGTACGCAGGCTTGAGATAACCCTTGAATATGTCATTCAGAGTCTGTCCCTTCCTGACATCATTCTTCGCTGCCCCTGAAGGGGAAGCTAGGAAAGCTGTGGGTGGCCCAGCCTCAAGTGACTCCCTGCTTAATTTGCTTATGGGTCTCTTCAGTAAAAGGTCATTAAAATAAGGTTTGGTTTCCATTGCCAAGATACCAAGAATCATCTTGTACATGATTTGGCCTCCACTGAGACCTTGAGGTCTACTTCCCCAGAAATACTAAAATAGCCTTGGCTCCCTCACTCGTGGGGTTGAATAATGTCCATCATCCCACATGTTCTTCAAGTATTCTCGGTTCCAGAATTTGCACATATTTCTTTTCTTGTACTTATTTATTTGACTCCCCTAGTCAACCTTTCCAAGCCAACCTCAATACATTTCCCCACCTGTCTCACCTTAGGTACACACATTCTAAATGTCGTCTTCACATGAACTGTCTCTTTATTAGCTTACCTCATGTACCTCTTTTACTCAGGTACTATCTTATGCAACCACTCTTAGGCAAGAGCTCTAATTTATTAACTACATCATCAGTCTTTCACAGCTGATAACCTCTTGTTTTCCCTCATCTTCCCTGGATAGGATTCCAGATGCCTTCACTGAAAGACTTCCTTTGCAAATACCCTCAAATCCCTGGCCTCTCTCTCTCCATCGCACTCACTCAGCAGATACTGACTCTGGTTAACCCAGACATCTGTTCTCTCTATGGCTGAACCCCAGCAACTAAATATTGCTGAGGAAAAACTACACAATTTGGCTGAAGTCATTTTAAATACAACATATGAACCTCAAAAAGAATTCAACACTAACCCTGATTCTGTCTCATTTCACTATTAAGTTTTCTTTCTTACTGACCAAGGTGACTATTTCATAATCTTTTCAGTAGTTTGTAAGTCTCTAATCCCTTCCATGTTCCCTTTGCATTACCTAAAATTTAGTCTTGCCTAATACTTGAGAAAAGAAGACCAATAAATTAAAATTGCCTAGTGGTCTACCAAACCTTTCTACAAATTCATTGCATATCTATACCCATATGCTTTATCTTTTCTCCTGTTAAAAAGATAGACATATCCCTGTTTCTTTGAATAACCAAGGCCCCTACTTATGTTGAATATCACTTCCCATTTTGTCTTTTCAACAACTTTGCAACTGGGGTGTTTTCATTATCTATTGTTGCATAACAAATTCTTCTGAAACAAAGCAGCTAAAAACAGCAAACGTTTATTAGCTCATAGTTTCTGAGGGTCAAGAATTCAAGAGCAGCTTAGCTGGGTAAATCTGGGTCAAGGTCTCTCACAATTTTGCTGTCAAGCTCTCTGGGAGCACAGTCATTACACTGCGTAATTAGGGCTGCAGGATCCACTTCTAAGCTCATTCACGTGGACACTGGTTAGTTTTTCACTAGTTACTAGCTAGAGGCTTCAGTTTCCCACCACTAGGGCCTCTCCATATAACTTCACACAATATGGCAGCTTGCTCCTCCCAGAGCAAGTGATATAAGAGACAAAGAGAGATAGACCAAGTAGAAGCTGTAGTCTATTATAAAATAATTTTGGAAGGGACCACCCCATTACTTCTGTTTTGTTTTTCTCTTGGTCACATAGACCAAGTGTAATACAAATAGGATGGGTCTACACAAGGGTGTGAATACCAAGAGGTGGGACCACTGGGAGTCATTTCGGAGGACAACTGTATGTTGTTTTTTTTTTCCTTGTAGGTTTGGTTGCGTACTGTTTTTATTACCTCTTTATATAGTAATGATCTTGATGTATTATTTTCTATAGTCACGATAGAAAGATAATTTAGCTTCTCTTTTAGACTTGTTGATCAAGAAATCTTTTTTTTATTTTATTTTTTATTTTTTTTTCAACGTTTATTTATTTTTGGGACAGAGAGAGACAGAGCATGAACGGGGGAGGGGCAGAGAGAGAGGGAGACACAGAATCGGAAACAGGCTCCAGGCTCTGAGCCATCAGCCCAGAGCCTGACGCGGGGCTCGAACTCCCGGACCGCGAGATCATGACCTGGCTGAAGTCCGACGCTTAACAGACTGCGCCACCCAGGCGCCCCTTTTATTATTTTTTTAAAGATTTTTTAAAATGTTTTTATTTATTTTGGGAGAGACAGTATGCACATAAGCAGGGGAGGGCCAGAGAGAGAGAGGGAGAGAGAGAGAATCCCAGGCAGGCTCCATGCTGCCAGCACAGAGCCCCACGTGGGTCTCTAGCCCACAACCCGTTGTATCATGACCTGAGCTGAGATGAAGAGTTAGATGCTTAGAGCCATCCAGGTGGCCCTCTTTTTTATTATTTTTAGTCTAGAGAATTTGCTTTCAACTTTACAACTCCTCAATGATTGTCAGAGTTGTCAAATTTGGGAATTTTTTGTCAGATTTATGGCAAGTGGGAGATACAAGATTTCGATGAAGATGAATTTTCCACAGATTAACTTTGACTCCATATACTTCAAACCTCATTTCTCCTCTGCTTCTGGCACCAGGCGTCATGACAAGCCCTCCGATTCTTCCATTTCGGTCATACTATATGAGTGAGTTCACATAGTGGGCATCTGGAGCATTCCTGGAGGCCATTCCTATACTGGCCAAAACTTAACAAGAAAGGAGTTTAGAAACTATCTAAATTTATTCCACTAAATGCAAAGTAAATAAGTACATAAATGTGTTATATGCCAATCTATTAAGGTATACGATTTCTATGGGTTTTTTCTATTGTTGTGTAACAAATGAGCACAACTTTTGCAGCATAAAACAACACATGTTTATTATCTCACACGTCTTAAAGTCTGCCTACCACAGTCAGTCTTAAGGAATAGATAAAGAGGGGTGCATGGGTGGCTTAGTTGGTTGAGCATCTGATTCTTGATTTCAGCTCAGGTCATGATCCCAAGGCCTTGGGATCGAGCCTTGTGTCAGGGCTCTGCCCTGAGCATGGCTCCTGCTTGGGATTCTCTCTCTCCCTCTGCCCTTTCCTCTCTCTCTGTTTCTCTCAAATTAAATATATATATATATATATATATATCAGATTATATTAAATTTATACATAATATAAATTATATATTAAATATATATAATATATTAAAATATAAATTATATATGAATATAGTATATATTAAATATATAATATAAATATATAAATATATTTATATATTATTATATATTAAAATATAAATTATATATTAAAATATAAATTACATATTAAAATATAAATTATTATATATAAATATGTTTGTATATAATATAAATTAATATATATTATATTAAATAAAAATATATATGTTAAAAAAAGAATAAAGAGAAAATATAAAATGATGCTTACTCTATTATAGAATAAAAATTTCATGAATTTAACATAATTTGCATGTATCATTAAGTCCCAATATCTCTATGAGGTAATATGTGTGGTTTCCACATAGGCAAATGAGAATTTTAACTTGTTCATATTTTAGAGCCCCCTAATCGAGCTAGAACGTAGACCTCTCAAGTCTCAACATGTAATTGATCCTTCAGTAATAGTAACTTCCTCTAGAAATACTGTGAAGTTAAAATTTTGGTTCTTTGAGATTGCTTTTAAGTACCAGAATCACTCAGCACACATCTTTTAAGCAAAAACAAGTTACTGAGAATTAATTAAGCCCATAGTTTCCATTTGCATGCATTGAAATTCATATTCTTGTGGACATATCTTGGTATATCACCAAGGCTTCAGATTTATAAACCCAAAGATTTTGTGAACTTTGCTTTATTTTTCTTTTTCAGGTAATCAAAGGTATCCTTATCCAATCACACTTTATTTTATAAAAATTCACACGGAGATGTTCACCTCTATTTTCATTTTTTTAATGTTTATTTATTTTAAGAGAGAGAACAGAGGAGGGGCAAAGAGAGAGGGAGAGACAGAATCCCAAGCAGGCTCCAGTCTGTCAGCACAGACCCCGAGGCAGGGCTTTATCTCATGAACCAAAACCAAGAGTCAGATGCTTAACTGACCGAGCCACCCAGGCTCCCCATCGATCTTTAAATTATCCAAAAAGGGGAGCAAGAACCCTTCTCCATGACTTTAAGAGTAAGTTTACATTGGCATTATGGCAAAGTATAACTTGTTTAATTTCAATGGCCCTGTGTCCTTTTTCTTTGCTATCACCCTTAACTAGGTACCATAATATAAACATTCCTTGTTATTACAGTCTTTATCCTCTACACAGATAAGCCCTGGGATTAAAAGGCCATGTTCTTAAAGCAGAGAAAATACAGATGTTTTCACTCGCCCGTTACTGCACACAGCAGTGGTATTAGCCTTTTAGCAGTCTACACCACATTAGCAATCTGAGTGTTTTTTGAATCAAAGCTGAAATTTGTAGTGCCTCTAATGTGTAATGAAGTTGCATATTTTTACCATGCATTCACTCAAGCATATGGGTTTTATAATTGAACTCAAGAGATTGTATTTTGGATTCACTTCTGCTCTAATAGAAATGTACACGTACCAGTGCTTCTGTCTCTATTTGGAGACACAATTTGATGCAGTTTGGTCATCTATTTTAAAGTGTAGGTATGCTTTCATTACTCTGTTAAAAGGCTGAAGTCAGGAAAACTTAATTATGCAAAATAACCTTACTAAATAGCGAGCAGTTTATATTATATCCCCATATGGTCATTTTTAAAGAATTATATGATGATACGAACTAGCAGTGCCCAGAACAAGTATCATCGGAACAAATATGCTTAATATTTTTGAGGAGACATGGAGTTTTAAAATATCCATGTAGTTCTAGTGTTATTGCTTGTAATCAACTAAGTTTTCAAATAAATGTTCCTATTTATATGAATGTTTAAATTATAGATTTTAGGAACACTCAAATTACACTCAGAAGCAAGTATTTCCAGATTTTGCTACTCTTACAGTATCCTTTTTTATTACAATTGAATATCATTGAATCACATTTGACAAAAGAGTGGAAGTAATCAGAAAATTCATTAAATCTTTTTAGATCTCCTTTAAAGCTGTGAATTAAAGTTGGACTTTTGGGTAAGTTCGTAGTTTATGGTTGTCATCTGTATAAAGTGTCAATTCAAGGGCTGTGATCATGTAAATTAAATTTGAGTGGTTTTAAATTTTTTTCTTTCACTTACTTTCCTGCCCTTATGTAGAGATGTACCTACATATTTTTCTCAGATGTAATCACACCATTAATTGGGACAGCCATTGTTATAGTCTTCTAATCAATGAAAAGAAACGAACACTACAGAGATCAAAACCATGAAATGGACATTTTTAGTTTAAAATTATTTCCTAGAGGGGCGCCTGGGTGGCTTAGTCGTTTAAGCGTCTGACTCTTGGTTTCTACTCAGTTGATGATCTCTCGGTTTTGTGAGTTCGAGCCCCACATCGGGCTCCAAGCTGACAGTGCAGAGCCTGCTTGGGATTCTGTGTCTTCCTCTCTCTCTCTCTCTCTCTCTCTCTCTCTCTCTCTCTGCCCCTCCCCCACTTGCACTATCTCTGTCTCTCTCAAAATCAATAAACCTTAAAAAATAAAATAAAAATAAAATAAAAATTTCCTAGAATGTTGTTCTTAAGATATTATAATATTTCATTAGGAAATAAATGGAGCACATATTTGCTATTTCAAGATGAAAACATAAAAATCACTGAAATTTCTTGAGCATTTACCACTCTCAAGTGTTTGTTTCTGTGTATTCCTATACTCCGCTGTGTTAACTTATCACATCTTCACAACAACTTCATAGAGAAGTAAGATTATTTTCCAAATGTCAGAGAAGAGGAAACTGAGGCACAGGAGGCTAAATGACTAATAAAAGGTAAAGCTGAGATCTAGCCCTGGAAGTCTCTGGCTCTGGAGGGCTGACATCCCATCTTTAAGAAGTTAGCACCAACTTGAAACAATCTTTTAGTGACAGCTTTTCCAGTGTATTTTGAAGAAAATGTTTCTCTTGATGAAAATTATAAAATGCAGGGTGCCTGGGTGGATCAGTTGGTTAAGTGTCTGACTCTTGATTTCAGCTCAGGTCATGATCTCATGGTTTGTGGGTTTGAGCCCCGTGTCAGCCTGCACTAATAGTGTGGAGCCTGCTTGGGATTCTCTCTCTCTCTCTCTCTCTCTCTCTCTCTCTGCCCCTCCCCTGCTCTCAAAATAAATAAATAAATAAATAAACTTGAAAAAAAGAAAAAAAAGATTATAAAATTCATGTTTGTCTTATCTGCTATTGAACTGCACAAAAAATTTACAGGACATGTCCAAAGTCTACTCTGTTTTTATAATGCAACACTACCACGTAAGGTCAAAATGATCATATTGCTTCTTTTGCATTAATGCCATTTGTTCACAGCTTTCTTCCTAGTGTTTTTCCATTGCTTCTTAGCTTTTTTCATTTCCCAGTGTTGAAAATTTGTTTCCTCTTTTGTTCTTCACAATCAATACCACTTCCCTTCCCCACAACTACCAAGTAATGACAGTAGATATCCTTTAATTGCTCAGCCAACTATTTTGCTCAAACAATTATATTTATTAAAATAACCAAATTGATTTTCTGTCTATAAGAAAAGACATTTTGAAATCTATAGGCTTCTTGGTCAAAGGTTATGTCAATAAAATACTCAGTAAAGTGGAGATTTGGAAATCGTCCAATTAATTTGATCAATAGAGAGACAAACTCAATATATTAAATCATAAAGGTTTTTTTCTCTTCTGAAATACTGTGTGCAGACTACAATGACACCATCAGCTGGATAATCTCACTGCCACTTGTGTTCCATGGTTCACTCACTCTTCAGTGTTGTAAACAATTGATAGGCACCACCAGTTTTCTCAAAGTATAACCCTTCTCAACAGTTGGTACACAGTTGAGAAGCAAGGCGATTGTAGGAAACCTCAAGAAAATGTGTATTTTAACTGAATTATAATTATTATCCTAATGAACTCTCTGACTTGTCTTATAAAAATATGATAGGGCACCTGGGTGGCTCAGTCGGTTAAGCATCCAACTCTTTACTTTGGCTCAGGTCATGATCTCATGGTCCTGAGATGGAGCCCTGCGCCAGCTTCCACACTGAGCATGAAGCCTGCTTAAGATTCTCTCTCTCTCTCCCTCTGCCCCTCCCCACTCACTTTCAAAAAAAGAATATGCTAATTAACATGAACTTCTACATGACTTCAATATCAATATATGGTTTTGGCTTTAACATTCTCAACAGAAAGCAGAGATTTGCACGGGGATTTTTGCCCATATCTATTTCACCTGTTTTGGAACTTTGCCTTGTCGAGCTTTTAAGCAGGAATTCAAAGAACCAAATGGTAAATCAATTTTAAAATGTTGTCCTGCCTTTACAGCAATCGCAGTGACAGAGAGTTGCTCCATTTCACTCTCAAGGGTTTTAAAACACTAATCATTTTCAAGAAGTCCTCCCATGTCCCGCACCTTCTATTTCATGATGATACCATGAATCATCTGAGATCATGTTTTGTGCTGTGAGAAAGGACAAATTATGTGTAATGAAGAGTCTACTGTTATTCTATTAATAGCTACATTTTCCCAGGGAAAATGATGTTTTTCATTCAAAGTAGGAAAAAAAAGTTAACTCAGTTGGTTTAAGCCACAAGCCTTTATTACGTTCACTGTCAAAGAAAAGATTTGGGCATTAATGCATCATTTTGGACTCGGGGACTCTAAAAAAAATAATCAACTAATGGGGGATTAATCACCTATTTATGAAAGTGTCTACTTACGAAGAATAAATGGCACAGAATGACTATACTTAAAACAGACTAAAAGTAAGTGAAAGAGTGAGGCCAGTGTTGTTTTTTTTTTCTTTCATGTATTCATGACACTGTGTGATTATTTTACACATTAAGCTGATTTGTGACTACTGAAAGAGCTGACCCGTTCCCAGAAAATGAGAGTACATAGCAAATATAAGGAAATCCAATATGAACTTTCAGGGTCTGTTAGTATGCAGATGAGCCTTCCTAATTACTTCTTAATGTTTTCTATAAGTCATCAAAAAATGCTAATACATCTGTTGAGCCCATGTTTGGACATATATCTATATGTTAAGATACAGAGGGAATACATAAAAATAGAGTATATGATAATACCTATCTCTTTGTGTTTTTTTTTAAACTTTTTTTTAACGTTTATTTATTTTTGAGACACAGAGAGACAGAGCATGAACGGGGGAGGGGCAGAGAGAGAGGGAGACACAGAATCTGAAACAGGCTCCAGGCTCTGAGCCATCAGCACAGAGCCCAGCGCGGGGCTGGAACTCACGGACCATGAGATCATGACCTGAGCCGAAGTCGGATGCTCAACCGACTGAGCCACCCAGGCGCCCCTATAATACCTATCTCTTAATGCCAAGTCATTTAACTCTGTGGAACTACTAGAATTTGTGAAGTACACATGATTTTTTGTTTTAACACTTTGGTCCAATTTTTGGCCTGTTTTCTCTTTCTCTGTTTCTGCTTTGTGCCAGAATAATGTCCAAAAATACCACATGAATTTACCATCTGTTCTTATTTAAACCTAAAGCAATTTCCCATAATAGTATTTAAGTCATATAGTATCTTGTTGTCTTACTTTCAAAGCGCATTCCTCATACGTATGTATAAGTAGAAATATAATTGGTCTACTTGGTAGGCGCTAACCAAAGAGAACTTTTATTTTAATTTTTTTTTCAACGTTTTTATTTATTTTTTTTGGGACAGAGAGAGACAGAGCATGAACGGGGGAGGGTCAGAGAGAGAGGGAGACACAGAATCGGAAACAGGCTCCAGGCTCTGAGCCATCAGCCCAGAGCCTGACGCGGGGCTCGAACTCCCGGACCGCGAGATCGTGACCTGGCTGAAGTCGGAGGCTTAACCGACTGCGCCACCCAGGCGCCCCCAAAGAGAACTTTTAAAACCATGATCTGTGGGGCGCCTGGGTGGCTCAGTCGTTTGAGCATCTGACTTCGGCTCAGGTCATGATCTCACAGTTTGTGAGTTTGAGCCCCACGTCGCCTCTGTGCTGACAGCTCAGAGCGTGAAACCTGCTTCGGATTCTGTGTCTCCTTCTCTCTCTGCCCCTCCCCCACTTGTGCTGTCTCTCTCTGTCTATCAAAACAAATCAACAAACAAAAAAAAAACAAAAAAAACCAACCATGATCTAAGGAAGGAAGTTATCTTACCCCTAAGATACAAAATTAACTCCATATTTAGGAAAATATTTTTGAATAACGAAAAGTTTTCCATTTGAATTTTTGGCCTGATAATACTGCTAAAATAATCCTATCAAGAATCACTAAAATTTCGGGAGAAAAGGAAAGAAAGGATTTCTATGCTTTCCAAGTTTTTCATTACATTTATAACAATAAACTAGAAGTGTTCCATTTTCCAAAATATAACCTAAAATACAGAACCAAGGGAAAAGTACAAAGGAAAATTAGGTTTATAATTCACGGTGAACATATCAGATTTGCTACTAAGGTTTATTGAAACAGGTACTATAGGTACACGGGTAAGAGACCAAGCAGAAAGTCAGACACCCCACCAGGTACTGCAAACAGAGGGCATTTGATAGAGAGGATAGATAGGTGTTCAAAGTCTGAAAGAGCAAAGAGGGAAAGCGGATAGGAAGGGGTCAACGTTGTAGAAAGACAGCACCTTTCGGTCTAGAGGAACTAAGTGGGAGAAGCGATGATACTAGAAAGTAGAAAACTGAAGCAGAAGCCCTTGTGGGCGAATACTTGAAACTCTGAGAGTGCATCCATGGCTATTGCTCAGACCGCTGAGGGAAGTGCCCGACAGCTCAGATGTGCCCCTCTGAGATGGTGCCTTGCCGGGAATGCCAAGTCTGGTGGAGATAGCAGGTGAGGGCACAGCTGGTATTTGGCAGGCAGGGGGTAGGAGGAAGCACAGCTTGTACTTCGATCACTGAGATGCATGACCCAGCTGGTGCTCCGACCGCTGGAAGGCACGGGGCAGGTCGTGCTGCAAGTGCTAAGAAAATTGGAAGCTGGTTGAGAAGAGAATTGGAAGAGAATTGGAAGAGAAATTGGAAGAGCCTTCCAGTCTTTTCTACTCTTGGAGGCATACAGACCCAAGCAGAAATGGTTAGGGACTCATTGTGTCCTCCTCTTGCTTTCAAATAACTCTCCAGTTCCAATTCCTCCTTCCTTCCAGCCACCGGTGACCACTGATCTACTTTTTGTTTGTCTGTGGATTTACTTATTCTGGATAGTCTGTAAAAATGGAAACACACAGAATGTGGCCTTTTATTGTGGCTTTCTTCACATAGCGTAAAGTTTGGAAGACTTGTTTATATTCTAGTATATGTTAATGCTTCATTCATTGTCACAAATGAATAATATTCCATCGTGTAGTTATGCCATATTTTGTTTATCCAGTCATTAGTTCATGGACATTTGGGTTATTTCTACCTTTTGGCTCTTATGAATAATGCTGCTATGAATATTCATGTACAAGTTTTTGGGTGAACATATGTTTTCAGCTAGAAATCTAGGAGTAGAATTGTTGGATCTTATGGTAGCCCTACTTAAATTTTTGGGAGAGCTGCCAAAATATTTTTCAAAGCCAGCTACTCTATTTTATATTCCCAATAGCGATGTATGAGGGTGTCAGTTTCTCTGCACCCTCACCAACACTTATTATTGTCCATGTTTTTTATTATAGTCGTCCTAATGGGTGTGAAGTGGTATCTTACTGTGGCTTTGATTTGTAGTTACCTAATAACTATTTTGAGCATGTTTTCATGGACTTATTTGTCATTTGAACATCTTTTCATGGGCTTATTTGTCATTTGTGTATTTTTTGGATAAATCCCCATTCCTTTGTCAATCTTTTTTTTTCTTTAGGCAGAAAGAGCAAGCCGGGGAGAGGGGCAGGAGGAGAGATAGAAAGAATCTTAAGCAGGCTCCATGCTCAGCATGGAGCCCCATGCAGGGCTCCATCCTGCGACCCTGGGATCACGACCTGAGCTGGACTCAAGAGTCAGACGCTCAACCAACTGAGCCACCCAGGCGCCCCTCCTGTGTGTGTTTTTAATTACATCATCTTTATTGTTGAATAGGAAAAGTTCTTTATATATTCTGGATACTAGATTCCTACCAGATAAATGATTTGCAAAAATTTCCCCATTCTGTGGGTTGACTTGTCAGTGTCTTATGTGGATCTTTTGAAGAACAGGAGTTTTAATTGCGATGAAGTCCTGTTTGGCTATTTTTTTTTCTTTGGCTGCTTGTGCCTCAGGTGTCATAATTAAGAAATCATTACCTAATCTAAGGTCACAAAATTATCTTCTAAAAGTTTTGTAGTTTTGAATTCTTACACTTAGATCTTTGATCCATTTTGAATAAATTTTCATATATGTTATGAGGTAAGGATCCGACCTCATTTTCTTGCATGTGGATATTCAATTGTTTGGCCCCATTTGTTGAAAAGCCTATTCTCTCTTTCTATTGAAAGAGGCTCAAAATCATTTGACAATACATGTATAAGCGGATTGTCCCCTAAACTCTCAGTTCTAGTCCATTGACCTGTATGTCTGTCTTTATGCCAGTTTCCACTCTGTCATTTTTAGTTATGTTTTTAAGTCTTCATCTTTTACAGTTTTGCACTGGAGTGTATTATAAATAAAATAATACAATGTGTAGGATTTACTTGTAAATAATCCAAGAGTTGAGGGTGATAGAAATGGGTAGATATAGATACACAAGTTAAATAACATTGGCCATATGTTGGTAGTTTTATCGTAGTCACTATATATGGTAGTTACCATATGTTGGTAGCCTGGGTGATGTATGCACAGAAGTTCTTTACACATCCTGATTTTTATATATTTTATATTTTTTATAACAAAATATGAACACAGTACCAGCACCTATACCACCACCATATTGTAGGTCTGTAGGAAGCAAAGGAGTAACTTGGATTTACTTTTCCCATGCATATATGCTTTCCCAGCATATATCAGGAAATGTATATATTTTTCCTACCCGTGAATCCTGAGAAAAAAAGGTCAAAAAATGAAGAAACAGAGGAAAAACATTATAATTTTTTTTGCAAGATTTAGAGCTTCACAATCAATATACAAACATTACTGGCAGAAGAAATCGCTGGTGTCCAATTGAAAGCAAGAGGAGGAAATGCAGACAGGGAAGAGCAAGGTTAAGGTTGACATTTCTGGATCCAGGAGAGGAGCATATTGGAGAGAAATAGTTCAGGTCTAACCCAACTGACCTGTAATTGTTGTCATGTTGTAAGCATGCTCCTGACCCTGATTGCTGTTAACAGGTTGGTTTTTTGTGTGTTTGTTTTTGTTTTTTGCTTTTGTTTTTTTGCAAATAGATAAATGTTGATACGATTGTTTACCTAGTGTATTTTATGCAAATCCTATGAGTGATTTTCTAAGAAATAAGTTTTGGAGCCAAACTATATTCTTAAGTTAATAATTTTGACCGAGCATACTGTGTTTTGCTGTCAACCCTGCTAGGATATTTGAATGGTATGTTATTTCAGTGCTACCCAATAATGTTTCCTGGCATTCCCCAGAGACCAGATATGTGCTGTGGCTCTTTGTAAATATCTGAACAGAAGAAATGCAAATAGAAGATGTTCTTATGGACTATTTCAACAGTCTTTCCACACGAAGACTAGAAGATGTTTTTGTGGAGTATTTCAACAGGAATTCAGAAACTGATCCAAAATGTCTATTCAAAAAAACAATATTGATATCAATGACAAAATCCAAATCAGAGTAAGCAAACAAAATATTTTCACTGTTAGAAAGTAAGTGAGATTTATGGAGCAGTAGGTACACTAATCTTAAAGGAGCTGTGGACAAATTTGTAACAATTTGATCAACATTATTGAAAAATGAAATTTTTATGCACTGAAAAAGAGCAAGATACATAATAAAAGAACAAGATCATGCAATAGGGCAGTTAATGCTTTGGGGGTTTTATTTTTTTTTTAATGTTTATTTATTTTGAGAGAGAAAGAGAGAGAGAGAGAGTGAGCCGGGGAGCTGCAGAGAGAGAGGCAGAGAGAGAATCCCAAGCACTGTCAGTGCAGAGCCCAACATAGGGCTCCATCCCGTGAGTGTGACCTGAGCCAAAATCGGGTCAGATGCCTAACCAACTGAGCCATCCAGGCACCCCGATGCTTTGTGGGTTTTAAAACTTCATTTTAAGGAAGATCATTTCTAATTATTAAATATGTGTGTCATTATCTTTCTGTGAATTAAATAATTTTCCATTTATTTGATGTGAATGCTATTTTCTTTAATGTTTTCTGACATAAGATGTTCCTATCAGATAGAGCTCGTTTTTACACGTTATTGCAAGACACAATCCTGCAAAGCCATACTTTTATTAGTATATTAGTTTGTTACATTAAATCTCTGAAGGTATAGTGTAAAAATGGCTTACAGTTCATTCTCATTCATTATCACAGAAAATGTATTATAAAAATAGAGGGAAAATTATGATTTCAGGACTCCCTGAGAATTTCCAGGAATTCTGGTTTCTCATTCCAGAATCTTGATGATAATTGTCTGTCAGGAATTTGGAAATACTGTTTGGAAATATATTCTATTTTGAAGGTGACGAGCTATCGTATGAAGACCAGAAGCATGGAGGTAATGGCGCATTATGCTCCAGAAAGACAGTGGCCTAAAGCTAGGAAGCTTTTAGAAATGACAAGTTATCCCTCAGAATGAGTTAATGGATCCGTTCCTCAGAAAGACCCAGACACTCAGTGGGAAAGAACACTTGGTAAAAGACCAGACTTTTTGTATTTCCTGGAATGGGAGCTCAAAATACGATTTGGCCATTGTGGAGTAGGATGACCCCTTAAAGGTAGAACATTCCAGAACCTCTGAGATTTGGAAAGAATTTAAGTTCTGAAAGTAAGAAGTAAGTGAGCCTTAGATGTTCAGCCTGCAGGAGAGAAGGGGTAACTCAATTACTGTTGTATAGTGTGTCCAAAACGGCCCTTCTTGACTACCTTGGAAAGTCTGACAGAAGGCAGTAGAAGTGGCTTCAAATAGAAATAAGAAAATCACTATTAAGTGTCAGGATGACACTTATTGTAGAATCTCCAGCTCTTGGGATATTGAAGAAAAAGTTGAAAATTACTTATTCTGAGCAGTAAAATGCATCTCTTCGAAGTAGGGCAATTGGGCTCTTTATGCATCTTTCTAAAAGTCAGAATTTGAGGTTGAGGTTTTATTTACATTAGGCTACAGGCCTTAGTGAGCTTCAGATCTTTTTCCTGTGTTATTATTGAATAAATAAATCCATCCATTTAAACATAAGTCGTCTTGAAATTTAAATCAGAAGAAATATTAAGCTTAGTTAAGAGTTTATTTCTCTTCGCTTAGGACATTATTGGTGGAAGGTTGGAGGAGGGGTGGTGTGTGTGTGGCCTGGGTGGCAATGTAGGACGTAGGGAAAAGATGATGTTACATATTTATGTCACCAGCCCACTATGAAACAAATTCTTGATGAAAAACATGAGGCGATACTTTGGGAACATGAAAGATTTAGTGTATCTACCAAGGCAGTGGTTCTTTCCTTATTAGTCAAGATGCTGAGGCTCAGTGACCATTTCATAGATACAGCTGACATTTTGCAGATTGCAAACAAGCATGGGCAAGCTACTTTATTTTCAAGTGATTTACAGAGGCAGAAAGAGAATATCATACCCACAAATATGCTTACTTGAAATAGAACGTTTCCATTCATTTTTCACATGAAAAGTTTTGACAGTGGAAGTGAACTGACTTTGGCAATTTTTCTATTTGCCTTTTAATACTTGCTACTCTTTTACAGAGAAACTTAAAGTTCAATTAAGTGTATTATACCATGTTGAAATTGTATAACATTTAACTAAAAACCTAAAAGCAATAATGCTTTTCAAGAATGGAAAAGAGGTATAATAGTCCATTAGAAGTGGATTATTTGTATCATTAAGGAGAATGATTATGTGCTTTTGAATGAGAAAACACACTGAAGAAACAGAATTTGATGGTGAGCGAACATTTGGTTAATAGTTATGCAGCATACATTCAAGAGGAAATAAAGATATGTGTATGAGACTAATAGACAAAAGAATTTGAAACACAAGTTGCATGTAGCATTAAAACACAGTTATTTCTGGAGAACCCATAAGAAGATTTTGCATTGGTTCGTATCATCGTGTTAATATTCATTTTTCAAATATATCAACTTTGAAATATAATATGCCATTTCCCCTGCTATTAGAAACTTAAATGGCTGCCATTGAAGGCTTTATAGTGGTTAATCCAGATGCTCCCCAATTCTTCAGTCAAAATGCAAGTATCTCAGTCACAACCCATATACACTCCTTCTTCTGTATTATAAACCGTGATTTCATCTCCGTCCCCAACCAACCATGAGACTTGAAACATAACCTGCCGATTATGTGGAAATGTACAGAATTGTCTGGGTAGGGATGGCTGGCTGACTTAGGTGTGGGTGTATGTAATGCATATACGAGCGCTTACACATGAATGATACTTACTTTCTTCCCCCCCCCCCTTAATTATTGAAGTAACCAATGGCCAAAAAATTCAGGAACTAGTCTTAAATAAGGAGTAATAGGAAGGCATAGAGGAACCTCCATACAGGTGAAAACGTCCCTTAAAAATATGACTATAGGTCTTTTTTTTTCTTGTTGGAAAAATTAATACATCATTGAAGATGAAACATTCAGAATTACTAGGAGCAGAGAAAAGTATTTTCCTTTTGATATTCTCGAAATAAAGATAACGAAATCACCCTATTATCTTAATCTTTCGTGTGCCTGTGTGTGTGTTGTTTTGTCTTAAAAGCCCAAAGGAGGGAATCACACACACACACAGACACGTATGCATGCACAATAAAATGAGATGAGATGAGGCAGCACAGATACGCATCATCAAATAAAAAAATGTTGTGGGGGCGCCTGGGTGGCTCGGTTGGTTAAGCGTCCAACTTCGGCTTAGGTCATCATCTCACGGTTAGTGGGTTCGAGCCCCGCGTCAGGCTCTGTGCTGACAGCTCAGAGCCTGGAGCCTGCTTCAGATTCTGTGTCCCCCCCCCCCCCTCTCTGCCCCATCCCTGCTTGTGCTCTGGCTCACTCTGTCGTTCAGAAAAGAATAAACATTAAAAAAAATTTTTTTTAAGTTGTGATGTTTACTTGTACCCTGCCTTTGAGCATCACCAAGAGACTTAAAATTTTACTTCGTGATTTCAGAATTTTATCTTATGTTCTCTTGTTTCATAACATCTGAACTCTAAGTTTCCAGAAACACTCCTTCAGCCTCAACTTTGTGGCTTCTAATCTGCTGTGATTTGGGAAATCATATAGTGTATCTTGCTCTAATTGTGTCCAATATCAGATGAAAGAAAATAGGTCTGGGGCGGGGGTCTAGAGGGCTCTACATTCACTTCCTACTAGTTCTTCACATGGCCCTGGATGATCACTGAGTTTCGGTTTTTTTCTTCTTTTACAGAAAGAGAATCCAACACGAGGCTGGATTCCATGGTCTCTAAACTCTTTGATAGCTCTGGGATTTGTTGTGGTTCTCCAAGGCAATTTTTTTGTTGTTATTTTCTGATTCCTATTTCTCTTCTTAGTTTGCTGGATAAGTGACCTCCTTTTGAAGTGTTATTGTATTTTATTCTCTCAATTATTTAGTGGCAAGATCTTTCCTAAGAATCCAAGTTGAAAATGAAGCTTAAGAAATAGATTGTAGGGGCGCCTGGGTGGCGCAGTCGGTTAAGCGTCCGACTTCAGCCAGGTCACGATCTCGCGGTCCGGGAGTTCGAGCCCCGCGTCGGGCTCTGGGCTGATGGCTCAGAGCCTGGAGCCTGTTTCCGATTCTGTGTCTCCCTCTCTCTCTGCCCCTCCCCCGTTCATGCTCTGTCTCTCTCTGTCCCAAAATAAAAAAAAAAAAAAAAAAAAAAAAAAAAAGTTGGGAAAAAAAAGAAATAGATTGTATAAGCCGCCCTTCTGTGCCACTTTAAAACATTCCATAGGTGTGGCTGCAAAGATTTACGATAATATACTTGTATTGCCCCAGCAAGTCACATGAAATCATCAATAAATATTTGATGCTTGGATGAGGGAATGAACATGTAACCAAGTAGGTCAGGTAGTATCATGTACCAATCAGAGAATAGGATTTACATTTTAACAGCTTTTCTATCATTCTTTGTTTAGTTTACAAACGAAAGCATACATTGTCCTTCCTTCTAAATTTAAATGTAGAGTATTCCGATCCACGTGGACAGAGATTAATTCTTTTGACAGAAGTTATTTTGCGTTCAGTTATTTGTTAGTGGGCTTTTCCTGAATATTCCATAACCTAATACTGTAAATGAGAGATAGTCATTGCAATGTATGCATGTTAACATATATGCATATGTTATACAGATATGAATATGAATGAGGAAATGACTAACAATGATTAGCAGTTTATTAAAAGGATTATTTTTTATTAAGTAGCAGTGTGCACTGAACCTAATTTCTTTCTTTTTACAACTTCCCCCTCTATTACAGGCTGTTAAGCTCAGAACCTAGATCAGCTAAGCAGCAGACTCAGTAACAGTAAATGAAGTGCTGTGAGCTTACATCAGACTAATTAGTCTAAGGGATAAAAAAAAAAAAAAAAAAAGAAAGAAAAAAGGATGGGGGAAGGGTTTGGGAGGACTTTTCAGGTTGCTTTGTGAAAGGCAGTTTGCTTAATTAAGCCAACCACTAATTGTTAAATATTTTTCAGGCATTAACAGAGCTACTCTGAGTGTAATTAAATTTTGATTTTAGTGGTATTTGCAGGGATTAAAGTCACAATCTGCTGAGGCACTGGGGTTAGTTAATATTCACTTCACTGCCACAGCTGTCCTCCATTATAATACAAAGGACAGGAAAAGAGACAGCAGAATGGGGGTGAAGTAATGAGAAAGCTATTCATTCATCTGAACCAGCTCGTCACTCCACAGCCTTGTACAAATGGGTCTGAGCTGGATGACACACAACCAGGCATTAAATCCGATTTAATTTGATACATAAAAGGATGCCTAAGCCCTGTGCATTTTTTATTTTTATACATGAGACTCTGGAATGGATTTTTAAAAAAAGATAATCATATGATTATCATACGTTTCCATCCAAGTGGTATTTCTGGACTTATTAACTCTACAGGGGTCCACCAGGATTGTAAACCAATTCCTGCTAAGCCATTATTTGTCCCAACTGAGCGTGAATGAACCCTGTGGAAGGTAGTGGTGACTTTAAATCCCTAGTAAAATCTAAACTGGCAGGATTAATGTTTTGAGGGTTTTTTTTTTTTTTTTTTGGACTGAGCCTGCACCCTCCCCCACAAAAAGCCCTAAGGGTTTATATCCGCTTGAAATGGATGAAGCTTAGCATCATGTGATTGACAAGGAACATTCCTACTGATGACTCATATTTCTGGGGTTTTATGTGTTGTTTTGCTAAGCAGTGTCTTCCAGTTACTACGTACTCTGAAAAGAGAGTAGACATAGAAAGACATCATCCTATCCTCCCTTCCAACGGTACCCTCCCTAACATAGGAGTCTAACCTAGCATCTACTATTATTTCGTATTCAGTGATTGGCTCTTGATGGTAGCATTTTCAGGATGATCCATAATTCAGAGTTCCTGCATCCACATGGAGGCTGTCAGTGGTATTTGACCAGCCTTGGAACTAGCTTTTCAGTACAATTTATCACTTACATCTTGTACTGATGAAAATCATTAAAAAAATAAAATAAAATAAAAGCCACCATAGCTTGGAGTGCTCCTAGCGTTTATCTTGATACTTGACATTAGAATAAGAGATGGGGGTGGGGGAGGGGAGCAGGAAAGAGAGGGGAAGGCAGGGGAAGGAGATCAAATCTAGCGAAATTCCATCTCAAGGGAATTTGACTACAACATTTCTATTTATAATGAGACAAGTTCAAAGACCAAATGGCTTATATTAAACATGAGATCTCTTCTATAATCGAGTTAAATTACTATATAGCAAACCCTGCCATTTGAGTTTATTCTATAACAAAAGATATTGTCTAGCTGTTTCTGCAGGCAAAGAGAAGTAGAGAGATGATGAATGGATTGTATAGAGCAATCACCTTGAATTTCAATTTATATTTGCATAATTTAATTCTAGTGTTAAGATGACACTGGCCCAAAGGACTAGGTTACTTTTCTTAAGGGGCTTTGATTTTTCACTTCACATGAGGTCCCACTCAGCAACTGGGAAACGATTTCTATTAGATAAGCCAAAGCTTCCAATATAAAAGAGCACAATGCAGTGCCTTGGGAAGAAATTTAACAGAAAGCAACAAGCATTAACCACGCAGTCCAAATAGGCTATGGAATTGGCTCATGATGTCCCATTCTCTTGGGTCTCTAAATGACTAGATCTAACAGGGAGCCTTCTTGTCCTACACTAGTTATGCCTCCTTGCTACTTTCTACGTTGTGACCCTTTCTCCTATCCTCTGGTTTGGACACCTCTCTCGGTGACTTAGTAACAGCTCGTGTGATCATTTCTGCTTGCTGCCCTTCCCTCAGTTTCTGAGATAGCTACAGCATTCCGTTTCAAAACTTTTCATCTAGCAGAGAAAAACATCACTTTTTTTCCCTCCTATTCTGTGGTTATTTTAGTAAATGAGTGTATTAAACAAACAAATAAAAAACCCACTCCTGGGCAGGTCATTTTTCTCTTCAGCCTTTCTTTTATTATCGGTCACATGTACTCATCAGCATGAATACATGAATTTTCTATCTCATTTTGGTTGTAGTCTGTGAAGCTTTCCTCTCTACTGCCTTTGCCTAGTAGGGAGAGACTATATCTTCTTTGCTTTAAGGTATCTCACCCCCAGTATATTATCCAAATAAGGATCTAAACATGAGAAACAAAATCTCCAGTGATTTCCATGAATAATACTCATAAATTTTTACTATCACTGTCCCTTTAGATGCAAAGATAAAGCCTAAAATCTACCCTCATTATGGCACATCGCTTTCAGTCTCAAGAGACAGAAGCTGAGATATGTTATGCTGATTAGCCCACAATTTTCTGTTAGTTCCTGGCGAAGAACAACTGTGGACAGTTTTAGAATGGTTGTTCAGGAACGGGGTTTTCCATTACTGTGAAAACACCAAAGCTAGCTAGCTACCTACACAGCATAGATAGTAGCCATCTGTATGGCTGCTAGAGAATCATGTTTCAGTTAAACTGAGCTACCCTTTTGCCAATAGGATTGAAATGACTCTAGTCTACACTGTCCACATTCATGAAAGAGAACTACAGTTTTGCCTGTGGAAACACAAGACTGCCCCAACTGTAATTTGCACCCACCACCAAGCTATTGCACTTAGAAAGTAGGGCCTGCTTGACATTTCTAGATGTATTCCAGCCAAATTGATGCATCAGCAGTTTATATCAGTGAGCAAGGCACTCATCAACCAAGATGCACTTGCCAGTTAGTTCTTTTCAGGCAAAATCGGCTTGGAAACTAAAACCTCCAAGAAAAATTCCCCCCACATTAAAAACATGACAACCAACTTTGTTCTTTGCCCCAAATTCTAAACTAATGCATCATGGCAGGTATTATTTTTATTATCCTAGTGATTTGTTGGAAAAATAAAATTTATTTTAGGGTCAACCAAACTATAAAACAAACTCAAATAATTCAATTGATTGATTCATTTTTTTAATCTCTTACTCTTTTCTGGAGCTTACCTTTTAAAAGTCTCAGCTTTCTCTTCATCATCAATCATTCTTAATAGGCTTAAGAACACCTCTGGCAATGTTTAGATTACCATTATATTTCCTTTTGAATTATTTGGTTCATACTCAAAAAGGAAAATTGTTAGGATCTTTGATTCTTAAGGTTCTCTAACACAGTCTCAACTTGAAGGTAGAAGTAGCATTGTTCTCTTGGAATGTCTGATTTGTTAGATGATCAAAAAATGCTTTGGAAGCATGTTGCAAAGTTTCAGTTACAGGCTTTTATACAGCAGGTATGTAAGGTACTAAAATTTAGGCCAAAATCATGCAAGAAATTCTTAATAGGGTCTGAAGGTAAAGCTGAATCAATTGTTTCTTACCAAGGTGTTTCTCCATTGTTACCAAGATGTTTCTCTGTATGTTCTTACAGGGGGGAAAAAACCTATTTTCACTGTGATGTGTGTTACTGCTTGTTTTGCATCCACGGGGTGGGGGGGCGGGGGGGTGAGGGGAAAAGTCCCGCGATGACCTGTGTCAGCCATGTGGTTATATTGCCCTGCTCTTTGTGAGATACAAATATTTAAACCGTGCAAAGACTTTGCCTTCCTAACTCAGAATTCTGTGCTTACAAGACCATAGCCATTAAGTGATTGTAAACAGTATAGTTTGAATCTTGTGGCCACCCTAGAAGATCGAGTTGGGAGAATTTAGACTGTGGGAAAGCAAATGCTTGTTTAAACACATGTATGATATAATTAAGGGAAAGCTCTAGGGAAATCATCCAAAGCACATAAGAATCAAATAGATTCACTTTAACAAGAATAAAAATTCTATTCAGAGAGAAGCTTTTTGTGACTTTCTAAGAGATCCTACTTGAAATAAAATGGGGAGGGGTAGAGATTATAATTCATTCCAGAACTATATAGCATAAGTAAATGAACAATAAAAATGATAAATTGGGCAATAAAAAAGATTACAGAAATAATGCTTTCACATATTGGGCATTCATTAAATTGACTTCTCAATGTAATTACTTTAACATTTCTATTTCTGATTCAGTACAGATTTTTGGATCATTAAATTAGATAGTAAATATTATACATTTTTCAGGAAGGTAATTTATGGTCTAACAAATTCTCCAGCAGAGAGTAAGAATGTCTGATGACCAGACCAGCATTTTCTGTAATAAAGTGTTAGAACTCAAAATCATTCTTTAAAACCATTTTAACAAATACGTATTGTGCACCTGCTCCATGAGGCATTTCACAGTAAATTAGCACATAATTGACACACAGCAGTGATTTCATATACCTCTGTATTCCCATAGGATTTTGAGAATACTCTTTATACATTATATATTACATCATCTATATGTTATACATCATATAATAATTACTTTGAGTGTGAGTTTTCATTCCCACATGAATTGCAACAATGGTACTGTCGCTGCCTACAAGGAACTCACAACTTCGGAAGAAAAGCACATACGCAACTAAACAAGTATCAATAAAGCACAGTAAGAAGACAGATAAAGTTGCAATTAACTTTTCCTGGTAAAGGTAGAAAGGCTTTAGTAATAGTATATGATCTAAGTCTTTGGAATATAGGATTTCACTAGATAGTGAGAGAAGGAAAGAATGTTCTGGGCAGTAGAACAGGTGCAGATATGTGGAAGTGCATGGCATCTGCAATCACTTATGGAGCCTTGTTTGTCCACCTGGGAGCTGGCTAGACATACAGAATCTTAGGTTCCATCCTTGAACTTCTGAATCAGAATCTATATCTTATCCATATCCCCAAGTTACTTGTATGTCCATTAAAGATTGAAATATACTAACTTTTTTATAACTCTTGCACTGTTGGAGTATTGGAAGTCTACGTTACCAGAAAAAGGTAGACAGAAACTAAATGAGCATAAAACTAGACCACACAGTTCATCCTAGAGGCATGGTGGACCACCTGAGGTTTCGTACAGGGCAGAATAACATTACAGAACCATAGTTTCAGTAGGATAATGCTTGTGGAAAATGATAAAGAAGGAAATTAGGACATTTTTATAAGATTTTAGGTAAAGGATCATGATGGATCCCTGGCTTAATACAATGGTAGCAAGAATTGAAAGAATTAGACATATTCCAGAGAAATACCTCAGGAAGGATTGTCAGGATTTTATCATAGCTATCAGAAGCTATATTCAGAGATGAAAGATGGAGAAAAGAAGTTGCTTCAGGAAGTGACTAGTTTCAAGATGATGCCTGTAATATATTGTGTGTATGTATTACAGTTTAAGGAGGACTTTATCCATGTAAAATTTGTTGGATGGATGGATGGATGGATGGATGGATAGATAGATAGATAGAGCTACAAAGGTAAAGAGACTTTAAAACTAGGATGCCAGTTTGGTCAAAGTAGTAACACTAGTCATCTACTTATTCAGTCATTCATTTATTCAACAATGTTTGTTAAATGTCTGACATCTATATACACTGAATACTTATGAACCCCGAGGAAGCTGAGTCTTTGTCTACAGGAACTCATGTTCTAGAAGACACAAAAAAACCAAACAGGTAGATGAATGAGAATATAATATAATTTCAAGTGGAAATTACTGTTCATGTTATTTTTTTTTCTTTTTTCTTTATAGTAGCCTCCATGCCCAAGATGGGCTCGAACTCATGATTCTGAGATTGAGAGTCATGTGCTCTACTGACTGAGCCAGCCAGGTACCCCTAGTGTTTATATTATTAAAAAAACAACAACAGGGTTGGGGCGCCTGGGTGGCGCAGTCGGTTAGGTGTCTGACTTCAGCCAGGTCACGATCTCGCGGTCCGTGAGTTCGAGCCCCGCGTCGGGCTCTGGGCTGATGGCTCGGAGCCTGGAGCCTGTTTCCGATTCTGTGTCCCCCTCTCTCTCTGCCCCTCCCCCGTTCATGCTCTGTCTCTCTCTGTCCCAAAAATAAAAAAAAAAACAAAAAAACAGGGTTAATGGAGTCAGAGGTCAGAGAAGGACTCTCTGTGAACCAGGTCTTCATGACAATAGGAAAAAAATGAAGTATTTAGAACTGTTTTGGGAAAATTCAGCTACCTTTAAGAAGACATTTATTTTGTTTCATTGTTTTGCAGGAGAAATTGATTCATTAATATTTTAAGGATAACTAAGACAATACCTTACCTCTGTGTGATTTTTCTGTTTTCCATTTTCACATGTTATCACACTGATCTATTATAATCCTTCTGAAGGGGACAGAGGACAGGCTTTACAGATAAAAAGTCCAAGTTTCAAACAGGTGGAGTGGTTGGTCAAGATTACATACCTAAAAATTATGAAATCTCTGATTTTATAGATGACTTGGCTATTAAATAGCGACTTATGCCATGAAGTCTTCCAAGCACCAAGACAGAGCTTTAAGCTACAGAATTCAAAACATAAACCTAACTGTGGTAGATTACAGACAACTGCAAATTCTTCCCTATTGCTCCCTTTGAGGAGTGAAGTCTAATTCAATTCCCCTTGAATCTGGTAGGTGACTTACCTACCAGACTTACCTACCATGACTTAATTGCTAATAGCTTGTAGAGAAAGTGATGTGATAATTTGTGACTTACGAAGCTAAGCCTATGGAAGCCTAGAAGTTTCTGTCTTTGCTGATTACATGACTCACTGTGGGGAAAAGCCAGCCACCAAGGAAAAAGTCAAAGTATCCAGAGACCACTATGCTTATAAGGAAGACCAAATGAGCCAATGTGGAGAAACTACATGGAGAGAGATACCCAGCCGCTTCAGCTATGCTGGCCACGCCAGGCCCAGTACAAGATCCATGAGTGAAGGAGCCTTCCGAGGACTCCAGATCTAGTTGCCATTACCCAGCCACCAGATGAGGAAAATCCCAGGGAGAACCAGTGGGATCCAATCAATCCACAGAACTGTAAGAGATACTAAAAACTTACTGTTTGATGCCCGCAAGTTTTGTGGAAGTTTCTCACATAGAAATAAACAACCACAACACTCATTCTTTTCAAGAGGAATATGATGAAATACAAAATAATATAAATGAATGGATACTGGCCAAACAGCTTGGAAAGTAATTCGTTCTTCCATAAGTATTTCATTCCACAGCATCGGCATAGACTTTCACATAATCAAATGACAGTTTCTTTTTTAAGTCACGACTTTATTTTGAATGTATAAGGTGTTGTAAATGTAATACTCCGAGTAAACAGCACAGCATCAAAGAGAAAGGGAGGGTAGGAGAGATTTCACAATTTGCAGAGATTCACAGAAACTCAGTGATAAAACTTGGAAGCCTTAGGTCTCTAGATTCATTTTTTTCCCCTTTCTCAGAGATTGTTTTAAAAATCAGTATTTCAGCAGATGATGAAATCACCATGGTATTATTTGACTACCAGATTACACTTCGTATTGTCAGATGAATTCAAGTATTGTATAAATTGGACCTAACACTTCAGAAAACAGTACTATTTGGTTTTCTGATACGTTGTATTAAGCTATATTGGTTGGCAATTTAAAAGCAAATGTGCTCACAGGAAAACTAATCTATGGCGATGGAAATCAGGAAAGCAGTTACCTGTAGGTGAGGAGGCTATTGACTGGAAAGAGGCAATGAGAACTTCTGGGGCATGGTGGAAATTTCCCAGAACTTGACTGAAGTGTAACTTACATGAGTGTGTATATTGATTAAAACTCACAGCACTGTATTCTTAAGATCTGAGTGTTTCATTGGATATAAATTAGTCCTTAGTTAATAAAGACAGTAACAAAAAGGAAGGAGAGAGAGATTTTGTTCCTTCACATAAGAAAATGGCTTTTCGATTGCTTTGTCGGTAGTAGTGAAGGGTTTGGTATTAAATACCCTCGTTCTCTGTTTTTCAATTGTGAAATGGGTGGGTGAGGTCAAGGATATGTACATCTGTGTTCATAAACCAAAGTAAAGATAAACAAAGCAAAGCTAAACAAAGCCACTCAGAGGCTACGTATGTGTGACCACAAAACATTAGTGTTAGGAAGGGACTGATTAATTCATCTAATCCAACTTTGTTTCATTTTACAGACAATCTAGACCTAACTAACAAATCCAGTAAACAGCTGTTCTCTCTTAAAACTTGATGTGGAAAATGAATATGTTGAGTCATTGGTTGAGGAGTAGAAGCCCATTGAGCCAGAGGAATTGGATCAGTAATGAAAATAGGTTAAAGCGGGGCGCCTGGGTGGCTCAGTCGGTTAAGCGTCCGACTTCAGCTCAGGTCATGATCTCGCGGTCCGTGAGTTCGAGCCCCACGTCGGGCTCTGGGCTGATGGCTCAGAGCCTGGAGCCTGCTTCCGATTCTGTCTCCCTCTCTCTCTGCCCCTCCCCCGTTCATGCTGTGTCTCTCTCTGTCTCAAAAATAAATAAACGTTAAAAAAAAAATTAAAAAAAAAAAAAAAAGAAAATAGGTTAAAGCTGATATTCAAAAAGAAAGGAACCCAGATAATGCCAGCATTTTTGTTTACGTCAACGTGAATTAGATTTAAACATCCATTCTTCACAGTCTTTTGATGATGGACTATAGCCTTGTGTTGTCTCCTCCGCAAGTGGATGCCCCAGTTAGAGAGCGGTCATAGATAGATTGTCATTGATAAAGAGAGGTAAGGGAGTGCAGTGGGAAGAGAATGTCTTCTGGATAAGGCTGCCTCAGTTCTAAATCTCAGCTCTGTTCCTTGCTGGCTGTGTAACTAAATGGGAAGTTGCATAGCCTCTCTGTGCCCTAGCTTCCTCAAATGACAAATGGCACAATGTTACCCACCACAGAGAGTAGTCATGAGGATTCAGTGGGTTAATATTTCTAAAACATTTAGAATAGTTCCTGGTGCATTGAAAGTGCCATTAAGTGTTTACTTAATAAATAAAAATAAAGCAACTTCTATAGTGCATCAGCTTTGACTTCTACTTTAGTTTCTTTAGATGAGTAAGAATTTTAAAAGATCCTTTTTCCTGTTTTTTTTTTACAGTGGTCTAGTCTATTTCATTTGATGGCAAATTTTTGTTATATTTTAAAGATTTTTTAATGTTTATTTGTGTGTGTGTGAGAGAGAGAGAGAGAGAGAGACAGAGAGAGAATCCGAAGCAGGCTCTAGGCTCTGAGCTGTCAGCACAGAACCTGACACGGGCATCAAACTCATGAACCGTGAGATCATAACCCAAGGCAAAGTAGGACACTTAACTGACTGAGCCACCCAGGCGCTCCTCTTTTTTGTTGTTATTTTAACAAATCAACTTTATCAAGTCTTTCTTCAGCATAAATTTTCCTTCTGTGGAAACTCAGTAGTCTTTACATTCTAATCTGGCCACTTGGTGTGACACTTATTAAATGAAACAGTAATAATAAGAACTAACATTTGTGTGATATTAACATAGTAAATGCTTGGTAGACACCAATTCAGCAAGTGGGGTCAAGTGAACAAATACACCTGAGAATAGCTCAGACGCCAATTGCTTACAGAATACAGTGGGCATGAGTCACTATATTTTATGGAGAGAAGGAGAACTTTACCTAATCCAGTGAGGTTAAAGGGTTGCTACTCTACTATGAAACTGTCATCTTAAGATACTTGGAGCCTTTGTGCTGTTTCATACTTGAACTTGAGAGATCTACGTTTATAATTTATAAATCTAATACTTCTATCATCCACTGAACCTCTATTTTTCAGGAAGTATCATTAATACTAAATAGTTTAGGGGGGGAAATCACATAACAATTCTCAACAAGTCTTTAATACCCAGAGATTACGTTTTATAGTATCAGATGAATCCAAGTGTTACATAAATTATACATAGGACTTAACTCTCGAAGCAGTGTGATTTGTTTTTCTGATATACTGTTACACTCTATGGCTTGGCAGTTTGAAAGCAAATGTGGAGATCTAATCTATGGGAACAGAAATCAGAAAAGTGGTGACCTATGGGGTGGAGACAGGGTTGCCGGAAAGGGACTCGAGAGAATCACCTTGGGTGGTAGAAACGGTCTAACTCCAGATTAGGGTGTGCATTCCACAGGGATGGCTATGTGACCTAGATCCCCTCCCCCCGCCCCACTTCCATGCCCTCTCCAGGGCTGTAGATGCCCACTGCCTTTTCAGTTCACCCATTCTTCCTACCTGCCTCCCGCCCCCTGCCAGAACTGTTCATGAGTAACACGTCAGCAGCCACAGCACGGCTTTCCCACATGCATATCTGGCCAGAACAGGACAGGAACTGAATCTGTGATAAAAACGTGTCTTAGAAATTGACACTGACATGAGCTGAGCCCCTATATGTGTTTTAAAACCATCTGTTGGACTACTTCGTGCTGAGGGTTGACAGATCACATTCCATTTCTTCCATTCTGCTCAGAAAAGTGGTGGGGCCAAGTAAGGACAAGGCAGTAACACATCACTTGCCTACACGGGCTAAGCATGCATTTCAAAGATAAATACAAAAATCTCCAACCAGTGCTGAAAAGCATGCATTTTCATCCGAGACAGGCTGATTACAGCCTCACCAGCAGGGCTGTGTGTTGATCCCCATTCAGTAACACTTTGGACGCCTTTGTTCCAGCATTTCCCAGCAGTGAAAACATAATGGAAAAGAAACTGCCAAATGACAGCTCTCGCGGCTGCTGCCGCTTTACCTTTTTATCTATATATGAAAAATAATCGTGAAGGGGGAAAATAAAGTGAGGAGGGATATAAAAGAAGACAGAGGGCAACTGGATCAAGCAAATCTAGATAATCTGAAGTACAGGAGGCTTTTGCAAATATTTTGTGGTTTGCTCTTCTTTTTTAAGGAAAGGAGCAATAAAACGAAAGTAAAGAGGGGGGGAAAGATGTTCGTAGAGGCGACTGCTGCGAAGTGTGAAATCAGCGTTTCAGCCTAAGCTTCACCTCCCAGTGGTGGACTGAGCTGTTCTTACGGAACATCTGTGAAAACGGGTGTGATTGAAGGGAATACATTCCCGACTGCCCTCAAGACTGTCTAACAGTAAAACTGCACTTTTAGGATGATAAAGACACGTTCTAACCCCATTTTAAAACAATAATCCTACAAGGACACACACACACATGATAGGAGTCTTTATAAATCAACAAGCAAACAGTCCACGTGGGCTCAAGCATAGCTAGCGACGTCATTGTGCTTCTCTTCTGCCATTTTTCGCGTTAGGGACGGGATGTTCTTGTTAGGCCCCGTTCCCCTGTTTGCTTCCTCTTCGCCGTAGCCCTTGTTGTCATGCGTGAGAAAGTCACACGTACACTCAATGCATCCATTATGGCCACCAGTGAATTCTAAATCAGTTCCGGTTAGAAATATATTTTTTCAAAACAAGTCAACACGTTGCCAACAGGAAAGCCTTATTTTAATTTAGAAAGCAGACTAAAACACACAGACAGGGCAGAGGAGATCTATCTGACTCCCTCGTGCTCTGTGCTGTGAGGATTGGGGGTGGAACTGTCACAGCGAGGAGGCTCTCAGAGAAACAGAGATGGGATTCCAAGCCAGCACTAGCTCCCCTGGGGTCTGTTGTAATCAGGAGAGAAATGATCTGTACTCAGTAGCCTGTATTCATTCTTTTGCAAGGGGCTGCCAAAGCGAACTTTCCTACACTTTTGTGGAAATACAGTACGAGTCTTTTCCCTGCACCGCTTTCAGTTGCTTTAGGACAAGGAGGGGAAAAAAAAAAAAAAAAGCCCACTGCTGACAAACACTGCTTTGGGCATTTGACACTGGCCTTTGATCTAGTTACTCAGAGAGTTCAAAATAAACAAATTAGGTGTTTACAACAAAAGACATTCAGCCCATTCAAATGCCAAGCCAGCCGGATGGACAGTCTTCTCCAACAGAGCTGGGGAATGTCTCCCTGCCAGGCCAGACCTGCGCTGAGACTTGATTTCCCCCACAGACGTTAATAAATTAGGACACCATTTCTGTGAATTAAAGAAGTAAAGAAAACAGGGGGTTGGGAGTCCACAAAGTAAAATCTATACCATGTGGGGTTTGAGTCAGGACGCTGCAGATCGCTCAAGCTGGAGGCACACAGGGACATCTTAGTTTTTCATGGGTGGTTTCATTACGGGACCCGCACAGAAAAAGCTTTCATTTTCATTTCTACCCCAGGACCACGGCACCCATCCAGTCTGTACACCACAGAGAAAAGGACACATCTTTATCCTATTATGTAAATTCAGCTGTTAAAAGTATTCTAACGTTATTCTCAAAGAGAGGAGGAAAACTGGGTGTCTCGGTGTCATTTCTATTCATAGAAGAGAATGGTTTTGTTCCCTTGACTTAAGTGTCTGTTTTATTCCATTTGAAAACAGTGCGTCTTAGAAAAGAACTCTTTGCCTCGGTTTCTTCTTTGTGAAATGAAGTGTTTGCACTATGAGACGGTTTGTTAAAAGCTTACTCAGTCTATGATTAATGAAGGACCGCCTATAAATAGAATATGTAATTTGCAGCATGTTTTTCTAGTAGGGGACGCCTGGGCTCTTTTTAATAATATTTTATGATGTTTAGAAAAGCAGGCACCGTCTCAGCAACTGTGCCCAGCAGCAGCGGGCTTTGAGGTCTGCTATGTCATGTAAGGAGTGACATATGGAACGTGCTGGAAAGTGCTGCCCTAAAATCACATTTCATTTTCAGCAAGCAGTGGGGAGTGGGAAAGGGAAAGTGAGTGGAGGAAAAGAAAGAAATCTGTTAGCACAGATCCAAATATCCCCTAGAATCGAAATGTCAGACTTGAAAATACCAAGTGAACCAGCTTGTCTAATATGTTACCATCCTGGCTTATAATTACCGGAAAGTAGTTATTTATCTGTTGTGTTCAGCTACCCTGTCAGTACTCCTGAGTTTAATTATCAGACTTCACTGAAAGTTCAATTTCCTCGGTTCCCTCCTCTTTTTGCAACAAAACACATCGGAATTTCTTCATGGTTTCTGTTAACTGTTTTGGCACACCTTCTCTCACATCCCTCCTCCCCCCACCAGCGGGCGGCCTGCTCCCTCCTGTCTCAAAGGAGGCGGCTGTTTGGCGCAGTTTCAATCCCCACAAGCGTGACTGCTTGGTATATCAAAGTTCACAGCCTCTTGTCCATCAACTCGGCGAGAAGGAGAAGCCTCTCCAAGAGGCTGTTTGCTAGCTAGCTTCAGCTCCATGGAACATAAGGACTTCAAGCGTCTGCCTGTGGTGATCCAGCCCAGCCAGGGAATTCT
Organism: Lynx canadensis; assembly: GCF_007474595.2. Taxonomy (NCBI): domain Eukaryota; kingdom Metazoa; phylum Chordata; class Mammalia; order Carnivora; family Felidae; genus Lynx; species Lynx canadensis. The sequence goes on along the minus strand of NC_044303.2, from coordinate 103,249,362 downwards.
AAGCCACTCCAAATAAGGGGCCCCTGGAAGTAAAACAAACAGTTCTTACCATGCCCTCCCCTCTTCTCCTCCGGGGCAAGGGATCCTTCCCGTGAAAAGGATCTTGTTCTGGGTGTGAGTCTTCCATGAAGTCCGTTTGTAGAAACAGCCTTGACTGTGAGACACAAGAGCTGGGTAAGTGCGGAGCATCTGGGGGCCTTGGGCATACCAAATTTAGAAGAAAGAAAGAAAAAAACAACTAGAACTCAGATGTTGTATCCCCACTTTCTCGCCAGTGGTGAGACCGAATCCAGCCCTGAGGAGAAACGTGGTTACTTGGGGCAAGCTATCATTACAAGGTCTGCTGAGAATCTGAACTCATCTTGTGGAAAGCATTCTACATAGAAGTAAATAATCAGACGGTAGCGATGTTTGTTGATGTTTATTCGTAGTTGGGCTCCACAGCAACTGAAATCTTCTCTTAGTCGGTTTCTCGGCGTCTGAGGTATGATCTTCTCCATCACCAAAGGCTAGCGGCAGTCAATGAGCATAGACTTTGAAATCCCAGCTCTGCCACTGACCGTCTCTGGGACCTTGGACAAATCACCTGACTCTTGTCATGGCCTCGGTATTCTCCAAAGAGCGAAATAAATAAAAGGACCAACCTTGTGGGGATGTTAGGTATCATAATATATAAATGTATTATATGCTGGATATTTAGAACAGTGTCTGACACATAGTAAATGCTAGGAAGGGTCAGGGACAGCTATTATTATTATTATTATTATTATTATATAGTATTTCGTTTTCTGTACTGTTTCCCCTTCCCCATAATTCCTGGCATATTGCCTTAATTTATTCAGAGTAAGCTTTCAATAAATACAGATTGATTAATAAGGTACAGTGCAACGTTCCAGGCTTTTAAGGGAGAATTAGTTCATCGACAAAGACTTTGAGCCAATATTCTTGTAAGCTCAACCTCTAACAAGGTGATGGTGAACACTAATTTAAATGCAGTAGAGCTCCTCTGTTTACAAGTGAGCATCTAAAATGGACAGAATTTTGGACATTTTACCCAATTTTAGAATCTAAGGGTTCGTTGTCTGTGTTAGTTTCCTGCAGCTGCCATGACAAATTACCTCAGCCTTGGCTTCAAACAATAGGCATCGATCTCATCATTTTGGAGACCACAGGTCTGAAATGAGTGTCTCAAGAGGGGCCGTACTCTCTTTCAAGGTGTGCTTGAGGGGAATCTGTTCATTGTTCGTGCAGCTTCTGCTGGCTCTGGGCATTCCTTGGCTTGTGGGTGCATCACTGCAAACTCTGTAGCCAAGGCCATACGACCTCCTGCTCCTCTGTATGCCTTCACCCTGTGCGTCTGCCATATTTCTCCCTGCGTCACTCTCATTAGGATACTTGTCATTGGATTTATGGCCTACCTGGATAATCCAGGATAAGCTCCTCTCAAAGCCTTTAGTGTAATCACATGTCTTGCCATATAAGATAGAATTCCCAGGTTCCGGGGATTAGGAAGTCGGCATAGCTTTTTGAAGGATACGACTCAGCTCACTGCAGTGTCTCTTACCAAGATACGCTGAGAACGATTTTGAAAGTTGCCCGGTTTATTTTCACCAAGGGCAAAGAATTTTTAAGTTTGTAAGGAATACTTGTGCTGGTCTAACAAGTATACACACACACATGATACGGATGTGCCCACACACCAGTTTTTTTTTCCATTAGGGTGAGAAGGAGTTTTTGTTTTTGTCATTGGGAGAAAACATGCTTCACTGGGTGAGCAGCCGGGGGAAGCGGGAAGGGGGGGAAAAGAAAAGAAAGCAGACGACAAGATTTCTGTATCACCTCCCCTGAACCGGTTTTCATTCTACTTCTAAGAGATGGTGCAAAGCAGGAGGCTATGAAGGGTCACAGCCTGGCTCTTTACAGAAAGTAGAAAGGACCTCATGGATCCCCCATGCACAGAGGAGGCTGCTTTGGAGCCCAGCAACCATGAGGGGAACAGAGACCGAGTGAGTCATTCTCTCTGCCTCTGAGCAGGACCAGCCGAGCTCCTGCTTCCTGAGGTTCAAGGCTTGGGGAACCTCCTGCAGCACCTCCCGTATCTTAGATATGAGTCCTCTCAGGATACGCCGGGGCATTGGCATAGCCCTGGAAATGGGCAGGCAAACAGGGCCAAAGAAGGAGGCATAGAGGCAACTTCTGTGAGAACCTACAAGATCCATCCCACCAGAAAGATCTGGAGGGCTTTTAATCACATCGGGGAAACCCTTAGCGTGTGGGTGGAAGTCATCCTGCAAGTTGGTATTTGCATAGACATTTCCCAGCTTAGAGGAGGAATTGAAGAATTGAGGGGAAAAAAAAAGGCGGGGGTGGGGGGTAAGGGGAAGGAATTGAGGGCACCATTCAGCTCTATAAAAGGCTGAGAAACTGTGAGAAGCCTTTTGACAAACTGGATGAATTAGTTTTCTGTTGCTGCTTTACGAAAAACTTATGGCTTCAAATAACACTCATTTATTATTGTTTAGTTTAGATTTCTCCTGGGTTCTGAAATCACAACGCTGTCAGAACTGCATTCCTTTCTGGAGGCTTTTGGGACAAATCCACTTCCAGGCTCTTTCAGGTTGTTGGCTAACTTTAGTTCTGTGTGGCTGTGGGACTGAGGTCCCCTTTTCCTTGCCGGCTGTTGGCTGAGGCTTCTCGTTACTGTCCACATTCTCTGACTCATGACCCACCCCCCTCTTCGAGCTGTCACTGGCATATCTGATCCTTCCTGGGCGTCTCAGTCTCTCCATCTTCTCCTTTTAGGGGCTCATATGATTACACTGGGCACCATTACATAATCCAAGGTAATGTCCCTATGTGAATTTTAAGAATCAGGAACCTTAATTACATCGGGAAAAACTCTTTTGCTATGTTGGAAAACATACGTATTGGTATAATACCAGGAGGATAAGGTTATGGGGGTCAGAACTCTGCCTATCACATGCGTAATATTGCAGTTAAACCCTCCCCCACCCAAAAAAGATCTCTGGGGTAATAATCAGAAGACCGTGTTCCATTTTCACTTCTGCAGCCAGCTAATTTGCTGACGGGTAGCTATTTTCTGGCTTGGGGACTGTTTTTTTATAACTACAAAGTGAAGGAGTCTAAGTAGATGTCATATAAAGTCTCTCATTGCTCCAAAATTATGTAACTCTGTTTCTCCAGTAGCGAAAGATTATCACCTGTTATCAAATCTGCGGTCCAAAATGTATCTCATACTTTTTCAGCCAAGTGTTGAACCACTGTCAGTGCCATCATCAGGGTCAGAACAGTGGGGTGCTGCCAACCTATCTATGAGCTGTGCTTTTACAATAGACAACCCTGGGAGTGTATGGTATGATAAGCATTCCAGAGAATTTCCTTGAGGAAATCACCGAGTATTCATTCAACACAATCATTGAAAATAAAGGTTAGAACTATGTGAGTGTAGGCTTTATCAGCAGATGTTACTTTTGTACAAACCAGTTCACATGCCGTTTAAATGTAACCAAGTATTTAAAGAAAAAGACAATATGGGGCGCCTGGGTGGCTCATTTGGTTAAGTGCCCGACTTTGGCTCAGGTCATGATGTCGTGGTTCGTACGTTTGAGCCCCGCGTCAGGCTCTGTGCTGACAGTTCAGAGCCTGGAACCTGCTTCAGATTCTCTCTCTCCCCCCCTCCCCCACCCCCTCTGTCTCTCTTCCCCTCCCCCGCTCACACTCTGTCTCTCTCTCTCTCAAAAATAAATAAACGTTAAAAACATAATCATAAAGTAAAAGACAATAGAGGACCTCTAACTTCAGCACACCCCAAGCGCAACCCATGAATAATGCAATGAACTTGTCCTACCCATAGTATTCACCGTCTTCGATAGATCTGTCTCAGGTGCCCAAGCTCGGATAGCATTTACCAAAAGGACTGCAGTTTGGCAAATCTTGTCAGAGCCTAAAGTCTAAAGCATTGCCTCAAATCTACTGACTTCCAAATAAGGGTTTAAATGATCTAAATATTTAATCCTATCGTTCATGTCAATCACACTAACAAGATTTTGGTAGATTTTGACATGCCAAGTGCATCAATGCAGGATTCATATTTACCTTGTTGAAAATGGGAAGGACCCTATCTTTCAGGTTCTATCTCTTTCTCTCTCAATTGCTATCTCTCTATTGCTGTGTCCCTAAATCCATATCCACATTATTTTTGTTCTCCTCTATATCAATAACATTCTTCAAAGAATAAAGAAATTAATATTTTCATGAATTTTCCTACAATGTTACTAGTAGTTACTGAAACTGAACCATTCAAATTTCATGGTACTCAACAGAGATGCTTCCTAAAAACTCCCATGTTAGGTCAAGAACTAAATCGAATTTCGTTCATCCCACACATATGACTACCTACTATGTACCATATTTATCTGCTAGGGAGAAAATGATGAAGAACAGACTTTAATCTCAGAATTTACATTTATTTATACAATAAACAAATAAATCAAAATACTATCAAGAAAGATGAGGTGAGGAAGGGAGTAGAGTGTGACCAAGGAAGAATATTTGAGAAAAAGAGCTTTCTGTCCTGGTGACAGATTAAACAGGAATGAACATCACGAATATGTGGGGCAAGAGGATTCCAAGCAGAGAGCATGGGGGGCAAGTTCAAAGGCCTGGAATCAGATGCGTTTGGCACATTCAAGGAACACCAAAAAGCCAGGGTAATTCCAGGGCAGGCAGTAAGAGTTGGAGAAGTAGGAAATGCGTTTGAAGGGACGGCCAGGGTCAAATCATGTAAACCTAGAGTAATGACTTTGGATTTTATTCCAAGGGTGAAGAATCCAGTGAAGAAAGTCAATGAAAACCGAGGAGTGACGTGATTTGATTTACAATTATAAGCTGACACTGTGACTGTGGTTGGAAGATAAAGTTCAAAAGTGAAATCCAGAAGGCAAGTTAGAATAGTTATTGTCTAGCAAATATAAGCTCAGGCAAATGATGGACCAGGGTGATCGTTGTAAAAGCGTGATCAGGTTTAAGATATATTTTGAGGGGTCTTCTGACATGGCTTGCTAACGGAATGTACGTGGAAAATTAGGAAAAGAGAGAATATTGAAAGCCCATCATTGACCGGTATAGGGTAGCTATCAATTGCATCCTCAAACATAAACTCTCTTTGCTTTAAAGGGAAGGATTTGCTAGTTTTCTTCTTTGTCTTTCTCCTTGGGACGACTTGCGTGTGTCTAAATGTGAGGATATAATGATGGATCGCTAGATGGAATGGACCCATGCCCAAGGCATACCAGCAACATGGGGAAGGAAACATTGTGATCCATTTTATGCACGTAAGGGGACTCCATTGAAGGAGAGAGACCAGCATAAAAGCACACACTCTTACCTTCTCCACAGCACTTGCATAAGGCAGTCATAATCAGGGAGGACAGGTTGTCATTTTACTTTAAAATTTAAACTACATGATCTGACTGTGTCAGCTTGCAACCAAACTGGCATTTGACAAAGTAGAATGGAGTAACTTTTAATAAAGTTTGCAGGTATTTTACAAATACACCTTTACCTGAAAGTAACAATTATTTGGCCCCCGAGACTCTTTTTTAGAGCAAGATTTGAAGTTTTTGCCACCCGACCCTTAATTTTCACACCTGTTCAAATGTGAGTACTAAATACATATTCAATAAGCCAAGTGAATATTTTATGTGTTGCAGTACAGGAATATTCAGCTGTATAAACTCCTTTAAACATTTTTGGGTTCATACGAAGGCGTAGTATCAACTATTTTATTTAGATCCAGTTAATTTAATAAATCATTATTGAGTTCTTACTGTAGGCTAAAATCTGCTTAGACTCTGGGAATACAGTTATGAACGCATCATAGCAGGAGAAAAAGAGCCATAAATATCCATATTAGTATATAGTTTCAAAATAAAAGAATGAATAAGTGCTACAGAAATAGTGATAAATAAGCTGTAATTATTATTTGGGCAAGGTCTTCAGGGAAAGTGAAATGAGAGAGCTGACATTTGAGTTGGACCACAAAAGCTTAGAATGACAACACAAATGAAAAGTAGGAGAGAGCATGTGTCATTTGTTGTTGCCTCTACTGGTAGTTCAAGATCCATGGGAGTGGGGAAGAGGATAGCATGATGGTCAAGAGCACGGTCTCTGCACCTGCAGCCTCAGCTTAAATCCCAGTCCTACCACTTAACCATCTGTCACTGGGCAGTCCAAGTAATCGCTACGTGCCTCAGTTTCCCCACCAGTAATACTAGAATAATAGCTATTTTATAGAGCTTTGTAAGGATTAACTAATTTAACATGTACTACTTGTAAGTAAATCTCTTAGTACATAGCAAGAGCTATGCAATGTTTTTTGTGATTATAGCAATAAAAAGGCCGGCTAGTGTTTTCTTATTTGAACCATGTTAACGAAGAAGGTAAGACAATTTTTATGGAGTGATTCAGGCTTTAAAAAATGATTTTTGTCTCTCTTGATCTCAAAAATTAAGACTGAACTTAACAGGATGGAAACTTTCTTTTCTAATAACCGTGTTTGTGGTTAGTTATTCCTAATGAGGTTGAAGTGATAGGTTTCATGCCTCAGTGGGTCGTGTGGCTTCACCCTGCTCTTGGTCACAGACAGAGCCTTCAGCCCTCGCTAACCATGAGGCAAATGGATCATGAAGGAGGCAGACCACACAGTGGAAACCTATCTGCATTACTCATCAATTAGCCACTAGAAAAATAATTCAGAGTCATGCCCTGATGGCAGCGAGGCAGTGATGTCATTTTAATAAGTGAATTTAATGCTTCAAAAATTATAAATTGAGCTACATTATTCTTATGCCTGCGGAAGAGATCACGTTTGAATTGTAAGAGTGAAATTCTGGGTGAGATTCTCGTGTGCTTACTTCATGCTGAGTGCGATTTCACGCACACACGAAAACCGGTAACACAATGGCTTTATCACATCCTAATTTCCAAAATGGTAAGATACTGAACTTGAGAATCTTGAGTGAGACTTAACGTGGTCACCGTGCAAGATTGCCGTAGAGAGAAACGGTGAGGCTGCCAGGGTTTAGCCATGGTAAAGCCCAGCTTGTTGATGGGCGGTGAGGTTGAAAAACAAAGGAAAGGCGGCTCGCCTGAACCCGCCGTCCTGTGCCCCTTCATCTACCCTTTCCTCCTCTCTTTACCTGGCAACCATAAAACATCCTTCAGTTGCCAAAGCAGATACACAGCCAATGTCTCCTCTGCCAGCCGCGCATTTACATGACAATACAACCCTTGTTGTTAAGGAAGGACAGCCCGGTGAACTGGAGGTGCCTTGCCTACAACTGCTTCCCTGTGTTTCGACTGTCCTTCGTGCATCATTTATTCTGAATACATTTGAGGGCGCCTGGAAACAAACTGATGAGCGAGTCTGAATATTGAGGGAGGTGGAAGGAATGACATTTGAAAGGCAAACACTGAGGCTTCTGGGCCAGAGGAAGCGGCAGCCGCTACAGATGCTGATGGAATGGATGAGCCCGGGAGCAGGGAATGGGTGGGAAGGAGTGTCAGTTCAGTGGCAAAAGCTGCCCCACGGAGGACGCGGTCCACTACTGTAAAGACTGCAGCACCCAGATACTGCAGAGTGGTCCAGCTTCCTCTCGCAGCAAGATGGCTTGCTGAGACATAACAGGCCAGAGAGAGAGAGAGAGAGAGAGAGAGATTTAGAATGCTTCTGTCCCTGTGGCAGAGGACACATTGTAAGTAGGATTCCAAATCTGAAGAGTATAGCCCACATGCTGCTTTTTTCTTCAGAGCAAGCTGTGCCCAACTCCTTTGGAAGCTAAAAGATGGTGCTTTATGTTCAGTGACCTTAAAGAAACTCCACTTTGGTACCTTTGATTCAAGAATTCTTTGCCAACCACTCTGTTTTGAAATCATTAATGATGGGGACAAGTGTCAAAACATTTGACTGGGTGTGCACAGCGTTCGAGAGTTTCAAAATATAGTCTTGTTGGTTGAAAAATGCCATTGAGGTGTCAGTTAACCTTGAGGACTTTCTGACCGTTGTCCTCTAAAAGAGTTCATGAAAATAGAAACAAAGAGAATCAAAATGCGCCTAACTCAGTATCTGCAAACCCCATGAAACAGCGTATCAAAGGATCAGTTCCAAGTCCGTCTGACATTTGAAGAACAGTGGGTCTGACATCAGGTGTGATATCAAAGAAAACAAAAAGGAAAGCCAGGCAATTGCAGCCTTACCTGGCCTTTGCTAGGAAAGAAAACCTGGAAAAATCTGAGGCATCCATTTCTCAATATGTTCATAGCAAGTCAAATGCTTTCATACACACAGAGAAGTTACGGAAGCCCAATTTTCATTTGGCCATTCGAGTACCATTTATTGAGTCTCTACTGTGTACCCAGCGTAGAGGACTGGGACACAATTGCAAAAGACATAGTACTTGATGACAGAGACATACATACAGATATATTATACACATAGGTAGCTGATATATATCTATGTATCTATATGGATATATATATCTGTATATAGATAGATATAGATATATATATAGATGTAGACATAGATATATATCCTATGTATCTATACAGACGTAATTATATGTATTTCCATGATTTCAAAGGAGTGTAATAAATATTCCAAAAAGGGATGCAGTACTTTTAGAATGATAGAGAATAATTTTAAAGAATCCCTCAAGGAGGAATCTAGTAAATAATAATAACAATAGCGCGGGGAGGTGCCCAGGTTTTTGTAGATAATGAAAAGTAGGCCTTGCCATTAAATGAGAGAGCATATAAAAGAAGTAGATTTAAGAGGGAATGTGGTGAATTCAGCCTTGACTGTGTCTGTTGGATTTGCATAGGGGTCCCCAAAATAATAAATGGCCCGAACGGAGTTTCTTTTCCTTTTGTACCACTGACGTTATAACACATGAATGGCAAAATGAACAGTCAAGAGACACAAAGGAAAAAACTGATTGGCCTGGATGGAGAAAAAGTATTTAGGACACCTGAGAGTTCTGGGCAATTATAACCAGGCACTCAGACGGCCTCCATCTTGGTTTTGTTTTTGCCCCTCATTCTCTCTGGTTTAACTGCTAAAAGTATGAGCCCAGAATCTGCATAGGTTCAAATTCTACTACTTGCTGGCTGGCTGACCCTGACCACTGACCAGGTCTTCCTATGGCTCTGCTTCCTCCTCTGAGGAATGAGATGAGAGTACCTAATTCATATAGCTGATGGAATCCTGCACATTTTTTTAAAGCACATTTTTTTGAAACGGTGGCTGGGACATAACCAGTGCTCAACGGGTGTCAGCTACTTTCCTTCCCTACTCTTGTTCTCCTATTCCTTATGCTTTTAATTCTCCTCCCTGCCCCCAGCCCTTTCTAAAGAAAAAAAAAAAAAAAAAAGAAGAAGAAGAAAGAAGAAGAAAACTCTGGGCTGAGAATATCTAGGTTTCGATCTTCATGCTGTCATTTATTATCTGTGTGTTCTTGCGAAAATCCCCTGACCTTCTGAACTTAACTTTCCCTAACCATAAATTGCAGGTGTTAGTAATGTATTGCTTATTAGGATGTGGTGAGGGTGAGGAGATGTTATGTGAGTTAGCTATTCTCCTTTTGCCCTTCCAAATCCACTCTCCCACCTTACACACCTTTCTGTGCCCCGGTTGACATTTATCAACTAAATCTACGGACAACCTTGCCCTCTGCCTTCTGGCTTCACTTGGTGAATAGAAGACAGCAAGAAGAATTTAGGAAAACAAGAGAGTGAGGTCAGGGTACTTTATTTCTCCAGGTGCCTCCCTGCTCTGTCCCTGTGGGCAAACTGCATCAATCTATCGAAGGTTGTAGTTCCGGATAAGTAGCCCCCTTTCCCTCGGGGTTCTGCTAGGTGCTCCCCGCTGTGATGCCCTGCGTGTACAGGCGGGTAAGGCTCCCCACCATTGCTAGTCCTGATGCACTACCACATCCCTCGCTTGTTTCCTTATATAACCCCATGGACCCCTTTGTAAATAGCCCCTGTATTCAATTTCCCTCAATTAGCCCTATTTGATGCCATCTGTTTCTAGGATCCTGACTAGTACGACAAGTAAGTCCCTGGAGCTGGGTCTGCCTCCTAATAAATGAGAGTTTCTCCCTGAAAACAATGCTTGCCAGTAACTTCCTCACGCATTGCCTGGCTGCACGGCGGTGCTCACAGTAAAAGAGAAGAGTCCTGACCTTCGCGACCCAAATCGGGCCAATAACACAGAAGCTCTGAAAGAGTGGGAAAATCCCATTCCCCAAAGTAGAAGAATCAATATTCGTATCTTTCTTGGAAATTCAGACCCGAAACCAAATGTGTTATAAGCGAGGCTGATACTCATTGTCCCTGCATGTTGCCCACCTCTGCTGCCGTTGCAACAGTGTCCTGTTCATCATTCTGTCTTCCGGACAATCCCCGAGCCCTCTAACTCATGAGAAAGAGCAAGTTCGTTTTCTGTCACAGATCTGCAAATCATGTCTTTCCCAAGGAATTTCCCCCAAAGCCACTGGTTACATGATTGGATAGAATCAGCTCCAGGACAGTTGGAAGTTGATTAAGTCCTTTAAAAAACAATCTTAAAAATTTCAGTAATTACATGGAAGAAGATGTATCTAAATTTGTTTTCCTGTTCGTCCCAACTCTGCCAGCAATTTCCTTTCACTTAAAATCACAATATTCACGGTTTGGTACACACACAAAAATAAATAAATAAAAGAGTGTCAGTTACGCGGCGGAGTTCGTATTTTCATGTGGCACACTTCTGTTGTTTTCTTTTCTTTTCCCATTGCCTTGGCTTTCTTGCATCTCCATGGGCTTCATTTGGTGTTCATCCTTTGTATTCAAACACGCTTTTCCTAAGCTTCGTGCTACATTAGCCTCATCCCAGATATCAAATATTTTCAATTCAGATTCTCAAATGTATGCAAGATATTAAATTCCTGGTGCTGTTTCCATAACCCTTGACACTGCATATTTAACAAGGGCTTGAAAAAATTCTAGTAATTGTTCCTGGTTGTGAGAAAATATGTCCTCATAGGCCAGCCACTTCAAGTGTAAGTAGTATTTTAAATCATTAGCACTAACATGCTTCAGTGTGATATTTCTTTTATATGTTAATATTAGCAGTCTCTTTGGATGTTTTGTGGTCTTTTTTATCTGCTTCACAAATGTTTTTGCTTGCATATTTGAAGAACTGTAAATCTCAGTGATGCACAGATAATAAATACTGATGTCTCTATTTCGTTTAAAGTCTGTAATCTCTGATTCCTTCTTCTCTTTTGTCTTGCCCATGGTGGCTGAGAGCCTTAATCTTCCAATGCCCTCATGTGAAACAAGACAGTTTGTGTTTCTTTATAACAAAACTGACGCACAATAATAATTCCAAGGCAGCATTCTTTTCCTTAAAGAGTTAAAGGCGTATAATTTGTCCCTAGGAACCCATAGCTTGCATCTACAAGGCTATTCTATTGTGTTGGTTTATTAAGATATTTCTAAATGAGATGCTGACAGATGAGGTAGGGCGATGGGGAAAAATACGTTTTTCATTTTGGGGCTCCATGTTTCATTTTTCTTTTTTTGTTAATTTGTTTTTATTTCTTTTAATGCTGATAGAGCTGAATCAAGGTGGAACACAACAGGCAGTCCTAAGATGCCCCAGCTCGCCCTCTCTTGCACTTCCAGGATTGATCAGCACCTCAAACGTTTGGCTGTGGGGCAGCCATAATGGGTTTTCAACCATGTGCAGTCAGGGTATTTCTCTAGGGAGCTCGATCAGTTCACGGACAACTCTGAGCTATAAGCTTTGATTCACTTGGAAGAATCACTAAAAAGCCATTGCATAAAACAATATCTTAGAATCAAAAAGTAAGGATACTCCAAGTAGAGTATACCTCAGTGTAACACTATAAAAAAAGATTCTTAATACAACAAGCTATTTGTTTGGGTAGAGTTTTTTTTTGTGCACACTTTTAAAATATACATTCTATCATTTGGTTTTTGTTTTTTCAATTTTTTAAATGTTTATTCATTTTTGAGAGAGAGAGAGAGAGACAGAGTGTGAGTGGGGGAGGGGCAGAGAGAGAGGGAGACACAGAATCCAAAGCAGGTTCCAGGCTCTGAGCTGTCTGCAAAGAGTCCGATGCGGGGCTCCAACCCATGGACTGTGAGATCAGGACTTGAGCCGAAGTCGGACGCTTAACCGACTCAGCCACCCAGTCGCCCCTAAAATATGCATTCTACCATTTGTAAGAGAAATATCATCACATATTTCTTGGAGGGTGGCCAATGCCCAAAGAACAGAGATTCTGAATGCCACCATCATTCGTGAACTGTTTACTTCTCAGTTTCCATTCAGAGGCAAGAGGAGGGAAATTGCAATTTTAAGATAATTTAAAAAATCTGTTATCATTTTCCACTACAAAGGCTGTTATACCACCTTGCCAAGTAGAATATCTGATGGTGGCAGGCCTCATTCCCTCTCTAAACTCCATGCCCCCAGCCACACCACCTGTTTATTTTGATAGAGAAAAGTCCTATTGCTAGAAAATTTAGGATTGTGACACAAATAAATAGGCCCTGTAGTTAGGGCCATAAAGAGAGAAATCTAAAGAATAGCTTTGGAGCAGCGATCTCCTCACTGCATTTCCTATTAAGTGAGAGTTGAGTGGATCATATTAATTCAGTGGAAAGAAGACAGATTTTAAAGCAAGAAGGAGTTGCAAATTCTAAGTCAGCTCCTTGTGAGCTCTATGATCTGTAACCAGTCACTTAAATTTAGTCAGCTTCCTCATCAATAAAATGGATGATAATACATGTGAGGATTGGCATTATGTTCACAGAGTCAGTTATACATATATATATGTATATATATATATATATAACGTTTATATATATATAATGTTTATATATATATATAACAGAGTCAGTTATATATATAATGTTTTATATATATAATAATATGTGCATATATATATATATATACTTACATATATAGTTTTTATCACAGTGTGCTATGGAAGAGAAGAGTTCTAAAGAGGAAAATGTTAATCCCGAGCATACAAAATCTGCTTATCTAGCATTGACCTTCTCTCTCCTTCAGGATTCTCCTACACTGTTTCTTAACTCCAATCTACTAGTTTATTCTTCTTTGCTTAGAAGAGGGAAGAAGAGTTTAATTCCCAATTTAACACCTCTTCTGACTGTTTCCCTGAAGTGTCCCCCTAGCACAGGAAAGACTGTTATTCCCACAACAAAAATCACAGTGGTCTTTCTCTCAGCTCCCCCATAGTATTCTCTGCCTCCTGGCTAAAAAAATTTGAATCGGAGAGAACTTAGTGACCTTATCTTTCTTCTGATTAACATACCTCAGTCAGTATTCTTCACTCTTGATTAGCCATTGATTTTACCTAATAACTTAAATAAATCAATAGTTAAAGAAAAGATGTACTCTTCCATAGAAACCATCTGGGTAAGGTCTCAGACTTTGCAACCAACCTCCCTACGTCTCCTGGGTTCCCTGTTTGTTGGCTGTGTGAATGTGGGCGAATGATTAATTTCTCTCTTCCTCAGTTGCTGCACCTGAAAAACAAGTATGAAAATAGTACCTACCCTTTAGAATTGTAGTGAAAATTAAATGGGTTAATATAACAAAAGAGCATAGAACATACAATAAATGTCATCTAAGTGCTGGCTGTAATTTTCCAAGAGAGTCTCCCTTGAACTTATTTCATAGTTAACATATATATTCACCACTCAACTATATATATATAATATATATAGTTGTGTGTGTGTGTGTATGTGTGTGTGTGTATATATATATATATATATATATATATATATATTTCAATCCTACATCTGTCTCCATGGCTAGCCTGGTCCCACAATGTGAATGTGCTTGGAGAGAGGTGATTCTTCAACTGTTTGTTTCTTCTTTAGGCTGGTTGCCTTGGGGGCTTTCTCCTCAATCCCTCTTCATCCCCAAAGCCCAAAATGATGTCTTTGTGATAAAATTCAATCCATATCCCTTTTCCGTTTCCAGTTTTATTGAGATATGATTGACATATAACATTATATAAGTTTAAGGTATGTGATGTGATGATTTGATATATATGCCTATTGTGAAATGATTACTACAATAAGGCTAGTTAACGCACTGTTACCTCACTTAGTTACAGTGTGTGTGTGTGTGTGTGTGTGTGTGTGATGAGAACTTTCAAGATCTACTTTCTTAGCAACTTTCAAATATACAAGTCAGTATTGTTAATATAGTCACCATGCTGCCTGTTCATTACATCCTCAGAATGTATTTCTCTTCTAAGTGGAAGTTTGTCATCTTTAATGACCTTTACCAGTTCCCCTCACACCACCCCCACTCTGGCAACCAACCAATCTGCTGTTGCTATGAGTTCAATTTCTTTTAGATCCCCCATGAGTGAGAACATACAGTAGTTGTCTTTGACTTATTTCACTTACTATAATGACCTCAAGATCTGTCAGTGATGTTGAAAATGGCAAATTTTCTTTTTTTTTATGGCTGAATAATGTTCTGTCCATCTGTGGACCCTTAGATTGTTTTCATACTTTGGCGATTTTAAATAGTGCCTCAAAGAACACGGGGGTACAGATATCTCTTCTAAATAGTGATTTCATGTCCTTTGGATATATACTCAGAAGTCATTTGGTCATTTATTTTTTTAATTTTTTGAAGCACTTCTATATTATTTTCCATAGCAGTTTTATCAGTTTACGTTCCTACCAACAGTTTATAAGCATTCCCTTTTCTCCACATCCTTGCCATCACTTGTTATCTCCTGTCTTTTTGGTAATAGCCATTCTAGCAGGTGTAAGGTGATATCTCATGGTAGTTTTGATTGGCATTTCCCTGATAATTAGTGATGTTGTGCATCTTCACATGTTCCTGTTGGCCAACTGAATTTTTTTTTTGGAAAAATATCTATTCAGGTCCTTTGCCCATTTTTGGATTATTTGTGGAGTTTTGCAGGGTTTTATTTGAGTTGTATGAATTCCTTGGGTATTTTGTATGTATGCATATGTATTTATGTATTTTGGAAATTAGCTCCTTTCAGGTATGTGGTTTGCAAGTATTTCTCCTGCTCCATGGGCTGCCTGTTCATTTTGTTGATCATATCTTTTGCTATGCAGAAACCTTTTATTTGATGTAGCCCCATTTTGTATTTTTGCTTTTGTTGCCGTGCTTTTGGTGTCACATCCAAAAAAGTCATTGCCAAGACCAGTATCAAGGAGACTTTCCCTGTTTTGTTTTAGGAGTTTTATGATTTCTTACATTTAAGTCTTTATCCATTTTGAATTAATTTTTATTAGTGAAATAGACATCCAGTTTCATTAATTTGCAATGAATATCCAGTTTTCATAATATCATTTATTGAAGAGATTATGTTTTCTCAATTGAATATCTGTACTCCTTTGTCAAATATTATTTGAATGTATATGTGAAGGTTTATTTCTGAACTCTCAGTTCTGTTCCATAGGTCTATATCCGTTTTTGTGCCAACACCATAGTGTTTGATGATTATATCTTTCTAGACAGTTTGAAATCAGGAAGTGTGTTGCCTCCACCTTTTTTCTTCTTTTTCAGGATTGTTTTGGCTACTTTGGGTCTTTATGGTTCCTTACAAATTTTAGGATTGTGTTTTCCAGTTCTGTAAAAATGCCAATAGAATACTGGTAGGGATTGTTTTGAATCTATAGATGACTTTGACTAGTATTGACATCTTAATGATATTAATTTTTCTAGTCCATGAACATGGGATGTGTTCTCATTTATTTGTGATATCTTCAGTTTCTTTCATCAAAGTCCTATAGTTTTCAGTGTAGAGATCTTTTACTTCCTTGGTTAAATTTATTCTTAAGTTTTTTGTTGTCTTTGATGTTGTTATAAATGGGGTTGTTGTTGTTGTTGTTGTTGTTTTTACATTTCCTTATCAGATAATTTGTTGATAATGTATAGAAATGCAACTGATTTTTGTATGTTGGTTTTGTATTTTACAACTTTCTCATATGGTTGAGTCTGTAGACTGCACTCATCCTTGGGTAGGGCTTCGAATTTATGTCCCTGCCTGGGGAGGAGGTGGAATGGTCTCTATAGTGGGTAATGTTTGTTGACCAGAGACTCAGTCAGACAGAATTGTTAACTGAACTCCCTGGCCAGATAGGGCCACGAGCTTGACTTTGCAGATGGGCACATCCACTGGCTGGGATCTGTGTTTGGACTCCACTGCAAACAGGAATGCAGTACACCAATACCTGAGTACTGGTGCTGTAAGACTTGTCCCCTTTCTCTGTCTTTATCTGATCCCAAGTGGTTGAGTGCCACTGATTCTCTCATTAATTTTTATGAGGCAAAACCTGAGTGGTCCTCCTTGGAAGCAATCTTGCAACACTAGGGGAGCCGGATGTCCACCTTGGACTCTCTTGTCCCACTGGAGAAACCATAGGCCCAGGGGTCCCTCTCAGTGACGTGCTATGATGGCCTAGAAGGTGGGGGTGAGGTGATTCAGTTAAAGGTAGCTCTTCTTCATACCCTTCTAATGCAGCCCTTCTCAGTCTTTTGTTGTCCAGAAGGGTGCCCAACCTCACCCCAGGTTTCTGGGATTTTCACAATGGTGTCTTATCTATAGATCATTGCTGGTTCTTCTTCTGAGGGGATCTGAAGTTGAGAATAACCTATGTCACATCTTGAAGATATCACTTCAACCATATCACCAACTCAGCATCCTGAAGGTCAGGCCTCTTCTTTACTATCCAGGAAGGGTAGACCAACCCCAGCACACCCTTTACCCACTTCACTTTCAGGAAGAAGCAAAGACCCATCAGATCAGGACCACAGTGCTGGAGAGCAGAGGTTTGGAAGAGATGAGAGAAGTAACCAAGAGTGCTTGATTTCCAATATACTTTGGACTCTATCTCTTGATAGTGTATCTTCTTTCCTCTCCCAAAAGTTGATGTATGTCCACTTGATAGGGGCTTTTTCATTCTTGGAAGGCTTACGTGCCATTGGCTTACGAACCTGCTCTATTCTTTAGGTCTTAGAGCTGACTGGGCTCACGTCAAGGTGAGCCAGACATCTGTGGTTGGCACAGAACTTTCAACATTGGAATTAATTGCCAACATTCAAAACTAGGGAGATTTAGCATAAAGGTTTCATTTGGGGCGTCTCTCAAAACCACAGATCTGGCAAAATTGGGCCCTGCTTCTTTTATGACAATAACTGCCTGGAGCTGAACGTGACTCTCCCATATTCACCGGGCTTGCAGACAGACACCAGAACCTCTACCACTCCTTCTTGTCTCAGCCCACAAACTGTACTTATTTCAACAGCCTAGCAAGCCCATCAGACGCACTCATCCATTGGACTCCTAACTTAAGAACCATTCTTTCCTTTGGTATGCTTTTCCCCTTCTCCAGTTTCTCCTCCTCCTCCGCCATTTACTTCTTCCCTTCTTCTCCTTCTCCATCTCTTCTGACTGAGGCTGATGGAGGCTACTGAAGAGCCTCAAGAGCCGTGAGAAGAGATGGGCCTGAGGAAAAGGTTCAAATGAGACGGATTTGAATTCAAAGACTATGGTCCATTTGATCCAAACAAAAAGAATCCCCAGGATACCAGCTGTCCAAGATAAGGTGGGTCACCGGATCTACCTTTTGTGTCCTTTACTGTCAAATGTACCATCCTGTCTAATTTCCTATTTCCCACTGGGGGAAAAGAGATAACAACACTGTTATTACACACGATTCCTTGCTTTTCAGGACTTGTTTGTACTGAAAGAATTTCTTGGCTCTGTTATTCCCTAACACCATTTATTTGCTATTGCATTCACCATTTCTCGTGACACCGAGTCGTCCATTTCAAAGGTTGTTAAGGAGCTTCATTGATAGAACCACAATGCATATGTACCCAAAGTATGCAAGGAAATATGAACAACATTTTGTTTTGTGGTCATGTTATATTTATCACATAGAATTGAATGCAAAAACAGGACAACACGTCTTCCATAATGCCTTTGTAAGCTGGAACCACAGCATTCCTATAATGTGATTTCTTTCAATGCTCACTGCTCCCTTGACTTCCTATACGACAACTAACAGGGACAATAGACAAAAGGCCCATGGATGGAATGAAAAGAATAGTCGCATTCTTCCAAGGAATGTCTCTCTTTTGTTTGGCACAGCTTAAGATAGGCCAGGAAGAGTAAAACATCACCACGTCTATCAGAAGTAAGAAATATGTTGATTGAAGGGCCTGTTGGCTTTGCATAGCACCTGTTGCCCCATAGAGGCAATAAGCATGCTCCCCCAGGACTGCTTGATGACCACCCTGGATGCTGGCAGGGATGCACACCCAGAGAACCCCTTTGCCACCCTTGGGTTCAGTAGACTTGAGGTGGCACAGTGGTAAAAACTCAGAGGGAACCAACCTACAGACCCTCATATGTAGTTCAAGCCCAAGAGTCAGTAGTAGATGGCCAGGAACCCAGAGCTGTGAAATCATCCTGTGTCTCATGTGAATGGGGACATGTCAGTATGCCAGCACCCTTCTCAAGGCTCAATTTTACATGATTGCACAAAGATATGCCAGATTGGCCATGGGAACAATCTGCTTTCTGGGCCACCATCTAGGAACTAAGTCCTGGCCACAGGATGTTCTATAGGTTAGGATCATGAAGTTTCTTGGGGCAGGCATCTGGTCAACCATTGTTAAAGGTGAGGTGAGGTGTACATGGTTGGGGAGAATCCTAAAAGAGAAAACAAAAACCAGAAAGAAAGCTCATGATTTTCTGTTCTAGGCTCAGGGTGCCCCAGCCTGTCAATATCGTTGGCACTCTTGCTTGGTTCTAAGGGTAGTATTGGCCATCAGGCACTACTCTGGAGGCATTTCTGATACTTTCCTGAGAAAGGCTAATATGTCCCACGACTCTGTTCTCTGGTTGTTGGTCCCTCTAGCAAGTTGGTATCTTACACCATGAATCCGGGCCATCTGTTGCTATCACATAAAACGATTCTCTTCTCTCTCAACATTGGCAATTTTATACAACAAAGTCACGTTGTTTTTAAGCTGAAAGACATTCTTTAAAATCTCTAACCACAATCTAAGATTCTTACGGGCATTAATAAAATTTCAGTAATGGCTTGAGAATAGTGAGGGAACTTATAGCACACACACACCCAAAGAGAGAAAGAGAGAGAGAGAGAGAACAAAGTAATGAAAGCAAGAGAGAGGAAAGAAGAGAGGGAGAGAGGAAGGAAATTTATATAAGAATTCCTGCTCTTATCATCACCAACGTCAATGATTCTTTAGTTTACCTCTCTAGATAATGCCAGCACAGACTATGTGCCCAACGAATGAATATTAGTTTAATGACTGAATGGAGGTTCCATGATTCAGGCCATCTCCCATATGATGAGAGAGTCTTGGGTTATGTTCTTCTTATCCCTGAGTTAATGCTCCCACCCCCAAAGTTTCAACTCTCACCGAGAGACTGATAGACTATTCTCAGACCTGCTACCCAGGGTGTATTATTATCCCCACCGGCTCAAATCCACCCACTGTGAAGATGACCTCTTATATTATTATTCACAGACAGTTAACTCTCAGTTTCCATTCCAGAATTAGATCTAGGCTTTATCTTTCTATAAACAAAATCCTTTTGTTTTTTTCCCCCCTTAAATATAATCATCTTCCTAAGCAGAATTCACGTTTTTAACTTCAGCAACATAAATTTTGAAATGGCAGTTCCTTCTCCTGGGCTATTTGGGGTGAGGAATAGAGAGTCCATCTGACTTCCTCTTGTATTGTCTCTTTTATTAGAGAGAGAGCATTTTGCCTGGTTTCGCCCACCTTGCTCAGTTCTTGCTTGTTAAACCCCACAATGTAGCTGGTCAAGGATTCAGAGATAAGACTAATAATCACTAACATGCATTACAAGTGGCTGATGAAAGCTTTAAATTGTTTAAATATCTAGTAGTAAGGGAGTTTTCGTTTTCTAAAAATTATAAGTGTTTAGGCTTTACAGCCTCATATTTAGGCTTTGATAATTTCTTGTATGATAAATGCTGTATTGGTATCAGGTTTGAATTTAATTTACTTTTAAAAAACATTTTTTTTTAATGTTGATTTGTTTTTGAGAGAGAAAGAGACCGAGTGTGAGTGGGGGAGGGGCAGGGAGAGAGGGAGACACAGAATGTGAAGCAGGCTCCAGGCTCTGAGCTGTCAGCCCAGAGCCCGACACAGGGCTTGAACTCACGAACCGTGAGATCATGACCTGAGCTGAAGTCGGATGCTCAACCAACTGAGCCACTCAGGCACCCCTAATTTAATTTATTTTTAATCTACATATAGTCTTAATTAAGAAAACTAATTTAAACATTTGAAAACTTTGCTAAAGTTAAATATTCGAGTTTAAACTGATTCTATTATTTAGCCTTTCTTTCCAAAAATATGTTTAATTTTTTTTTCCTTAATGACCTTTGCATCCTGGTAGTTAAATGCTAAAATCATTACTCCAATAACACTTCTATCTAACACCACTGAAGAGAAATCTAGTTGTGTGAGGAAGAGTAAATGGGTGAATTCCTTTGCTTAATGGTAAAGTGACAGTTAATACCAGAAGTTGCTTAATTTAGGATGGGCTCTTCAAAAGGACTTTTGGATCATTTTAAGGAAGATCATAAAGTCTAAATATATAATGGTTCAGGTCAGCATGCAGTTCTATGTCATGAAGGAAATCCTGCTTGCTTCATATTTATTTAAATAAAAGTAAAATATTGACCTCCCTATCTATTCTATAGACTACTATTAACCTTGCCTGAAAGAAAGTGATGATTTTTAGAGTTATGATTGTTAATGGCCTTTGAATGCAGCCTGCACAGGCCTTTAACTCCCCAGTGTAAGTAAGGTTCAGCCCTTTCCAGATGGGAAAATGATAAGGACACTGGGAAGATAGCAGGTCATTCTTGGACAGCTGCCAGAAACTTGCAGCAAAATGAATCATGTAAGGCTGTGGTTGCTTTAGCCAGCATTTTGCTGTTTTAATTTATCAAGCCAAAGCTTGTTGACATGAAAGTGAATGAAATTGTTATACAGTGGGCTCTAAAAAGCCAGCTCAAGGGTTCAGTGCAAAAGAGTTCTGACTATAAATAACAAAGAAACTACAGGGAATGTTCTTTCTACCAGCACCTGCTCTGTTGTCTGAGATGCACTGGCAATTAACTCACATCCCAATATCGGTATCAGCTGGAAAAAGGCCAATTCTTTGAAATATTATAGAGGCTGTGTAATCTGCTGTAGATGATTATCAAAAAGCTAATCCTCAAAATAGTCATTTTAGGTTTTGATATGTGGGGCTGTATTTATTTGTTTACCAAATGTAATAAAGTGACAGAAATGACAAAGGTGTATTGATACTGCTAAGAGAGTGGCTTCGCAGTCGGAGAAGGTTAATACCATCTTGCTTGAAAAAAAAAATTATTTTGTAGTGACTTGTCCAAAAAGGAAAACAAGGATATAAATCACTGACTAGCATTCATAAATGAAATCTCTGCATTTAGCAGAAGCATATAAATCAGGTTCCACAGTAAAAAGCAAGCTGTCTGCAATTTCCACTATGAGCGAAAGACAAAAAATGAGCTGATTAGAGTAAGATGTAGCACATGTGCGTTGTGGGGAAAAAGTCTTCCTTAACGAAAGAGCATTTAACATTTCTTACCTCTAGTCAATGCTTTGTACGTAGTGGCTCCTGACTAAATACCTTTCTCCTATTAAAGAATGTTACCTGCATTAGGGACAGATGAAGTACGTACTATCTCTGGTCAGTTGAGGGTGGGATAACACAGTGTTTCTGCTGCGCATGCTTTGACCCTGTGGAACCTAGAAAAATACATAGTTTGAGATTCCATTGATTTCTTCATAGTACGGTTTATTTAGTGCATTTACACAAAGGACTTATGTGAGTGCACGGCAAAAGTGCCTGTCAGTTACCCAAATTGACCATGCAGATGAGTCAGCTGAGCATGGCACCCACCTTTCCTATCAAGAAAGATAGAAAGTGTAAAAAAATATATATGCTACAAATATAAAGTGATAAATATTTCCACTAAATTTAAGAATCTAACATAATACAAGACTTCCCAACTATCCTTACTTTTTCTCTAATCTGTGAGTTCAGTCATATTTCACCAAAAATTAAATGCCATTTAGTTTCACAATAATTGATTCTTTTTCTTTCTTTCTCTTTCTTTCTTTCTTTCTTTCTTTCTTTCTTTCTTTCTTTTTCTCCTTCCTTCCTTCCTTCCTTCCTTCCTTCCTTCCTTCCTTTCTTTCTTTTTTTAATGTTTATTTTTGAGAGAGAGAGACAGAGCGTGAGCAGGGGAAGGACAGAGAGACAGGGAGACACAGAATCTGAAGCAGGCTCCAGGCTCTGAGCTGTCAGCACAGAGCCCGATGTGGGGCTCAGACCCATGAACCATGAGATCATGACCTGAGTCAAAGTCAATGCTGAACCGACTGAGCCACCCGTGTGCTCCTGATTCTGTGTTTAAAATAATAAACTTGCATGATATTGTAACCCTGTTAGGTGTAGATTGTATGTTTATTATGCTGCAACCCAAACACGACAAATAAGCCATTAGGCCTTTCCACACATCATTACTGAAAGTCATTTAAAATGGCTATTAATATGATTTAATGATGATAAAATACTAGACTTTTCAATTAACTTTGAGGAAAAACAAAACAATGATTAACACTATTGAGAGTATATTATGTTCTAGGTATGTCGCTAATTGCTTTATACACATTAACAATTTGATCTTTACGTTATCCTTACAGAGTAAGTACCGCTATTCTCTGCATTTTATCGATGAGTAAACTGATGGTTAAGGCATTTAACTAATTTGACACTGTTCACATTTGAACCCAGCTGAGCAGTATAATCAGCAGGTATACTAATCTGAACCAAAGTATAGATATTTGAAAAGAAAAAGTAAAATATTATTACTTGCACATGCTATGATTATGCACATTGTATAGTGGGAAAAAAGAGAATGAACTAGAAAGTTATTACAAAGACATAGTATTCATATGGTCAATAAACATAAATTCTTATATATAAATAATCAAGTAAAACATATCATGGAAGAAAATATTTCAATCATAGTCCCATTCAGCAATAACTTTATAAGAGATTTGTAGGATATTACAAGGTATAACTTTTTCATTATCAATTGAAAGACTTAATAAAAGCCCTCAATAAAATGCAACCTATCCTATTTCTAGAAATAAGCACTCAATAGTTAAAGATAGCAATTTTTAAAAAAACACAAAACAATAACAACAAAAAATGCTCTAAAATTTACAAAATGAAACCATGTGAGTAGAGTATCCTGGAAAACAAACACATAGAACTACCTGGAAATACTCTGAAGAAGAATAATTAAGAGCTGTAACAGATAATAAAACATGCTATAGCTCTATTTCACATAATTTTAATAGCGGTACAGAAATATCAATGGAATAGGATGAGTTCAGAAATACGCCCAAGTACTATGGGAATTAGCATAAAGAAAGCATCTCAAACCAGTGGGATTAAAGATGAATTTTTTAATAAATCTGTGTTAACTATATAGCCATTTGAAAAAACAATAAAGCCACATCTTTAAGTCACTACTTACATAAAAATAAACTCCAGATGGATCAAAGATTTAAAGTAAACAATGAAGTCGTATAAGTATTGGATAAAAACATGACTGAATTTATTTATAACCTTGGGATGGGGGTGATCTTTCTAGACAGACACAAAATTCAGGAACCATAAATTTGATAATTTAAACAACACTTAAAAACCTTGCAGCAAGATCTGAAACATTGTGAACTGAAGACATTTAGCAAACTAGAAACATAGGATAGAAAGTAATTTCATTAATTTTGAAAAAAAATCTTACAAATTGATTTTTAAAACAGAGAACAATCTAATACACAAATAGGCTGGAAAAGAACAGTAAGTGAACAAAAACGAATACTTCATAAGAAAAAAAAAAACTAGTTAGTATATGAAACATTCTCTATTCCTGACCTTGAAATAAATACAAACTAAAGCAATGAAGAAAAAACGTATAGGTTTATATACATTCTGTACAATATTAATTTAAAATATAATGATGTATAATTATACAGTGTATAATGTACACTGTATAATTATATAAAAAATAATAATTTAAACACTGGGAACAATTTAAATATCATTCAGTAAGAGATTTATTAAATAAGTTGTCATATATCTAAATAAAAACAATCGGGGTAGATCCAAATAATATAAAATATTTTACCACCCAATCAAATATTTAAATCACTTTAAAGAGTTATAGCAGCCATAAAGTATAGTTTAAAAAGGTGCTTATGTGTAGGAAAGTAGGTTTACTTCTAGCTATAAATATTTGGACAATGTGAGCCGTCAAGAATAAAGAGAATTTAAAGATAATGAGAAAGAAAAGACAGGGGTTGCATTTCCGTCTAAGAAATAACGTGCGCAAGGCTGAGAGTTGGAAAAGGTTGAGAAATTTTAGGCAGATGAAGTTTAAGATAGATGAAGGAAAAAGGCACACTGGGGTCATATCACTGAGGGCTTTAATTATCTTGCAGAGGAGGCTGCAGGGGATGAGGAAATAACAGTTTGCCATGAACTAACGAGCCAGCACAAATAGGTTCTTTTCTGAGAATGGGTTCTTTTCTTTTTAAACCTCTCAACATGCCTAAGAGTTAGATATCATTATTCCCATTTTAAAAGTAAGAAACCAAGTCTTGAAAATGCACCCAAGTTCTCACAGTAAGTAACAGATGACATTTAAATTGGGTAACCATATAATTTATTCTATAACTTGGGACACCTTTGAGAATAAAAGGGACAGTAGGCTTAAACCAGTTGTGTCACGGCTAACCAAGGAGAAAGTCCCACTCTACATTTGAACTCAAGTCTGTCTCCAAAACCTACACTTAGCACCACTTACCTTTCACAAATTACCCACACCAAGTATTTTTATTTAAAACCTTCTTGGGGCGCCTGGGTGGCTCAGTCGCTTAAGCGTCCGACTCATGGTTTCTGCTCAGGTCATGATCTCATGGTTTGTGAGTTCAAGCCCTGCATTGGGCTCTACACTGACAGCATGGAGCCTGCTTGGGATTCTCTCTCTGTCCCTCTCTCTCTGCCCCTGCCCTGCACACATATTCTGTCTCTCTCTCTCTCTCAAAATAAATGACTAAACTTAAAAAAAAATTAAACCTTCTCATGACCTCACACAATTCTATATCAAACATTGTCGAACAACAAAATGAGGGATGAATAAGCTCTGTTTGCTCATCTGGCTGACGTCTCTATCCACAGAATTCGTCTGTAGAGTGTATATTATATCCTGTTGCCCAGGTATGTCTTAAGTAACCCAAACCTCAGTATTTCCTGTTTTGTGCTAGAATATTGTTCTATAGAACAATGGAGTTTATACCTTCAGAATTTGAATTCTACAAGCACTTCTTTCTAAGAAAATAAATTTTACTGCCATTCGGCCTAAGCCTGATCTTTTGTAGATGAGGATTCTTGGTTGATTTATAATCGACATTGTGAATAATATGAATGACATCACTAAGAAGTTATTTTCCTTTTCCAGCCTAACAAACCATTGTTACCTTAAAGCAGTTACTTAGAATTGTGCATGTTTTCAAAATATTTCCCATCAAAAACATCTTTGTCAATCAACTATATTGGTACCTATTATGTTATTCCCCTCTTGTGTTGACACTGTAATCTTTATCTTTGACCCTTGCACCATTTTTTTTTCTTCCCAGGCCCTGTGCATATTGTCTTGTCATCAGGTATAGAACCATTGTATGCACATTCTGAAAAAGTGCCAGTAATTTCTTATTTCTCCCACAACAAAAAATGGCTGTGTCTCTTTCACGGCTTCAGTTTCCAGGAGGTTACTCTGCCCCAGGGCTCTAATAGCATGTCATTGCCACTTTGGTCCAGCAACCTAGTCATGGCTCCCATTGCTGCCAATATTTGGGCTGCCTGGCAATCTTCTGTTGCCTTTTAGGCATGTCCATCACTTGTGTGCCAAATTTCTTGTATTCAGTTTCCTCCTTTTCAAAAACATAGTCTGGGGTTGCCTGGGTGGCTCAGTCAGTTAAGCGTCTGACTCTTGATTTTTACTCAGGTCATGATCACGCCATTGGTGGCAGCAAGTGCCTCATTGGGCACTGTGCTGGGCATGGAGCCTGCTTAAGATTCTCTCTCTGTCTCTCGATA
This sequence comes from Lynx canadensis, assembly GCF_007474595.2. NCBI lineage: Eukaryota > Metazoa > Chordata > Mammalia > Carnivora > Felidae > Lynx > Lynx canadensis. The sequence continues at coordinate 103,222,969 of NC_044303.2, read as the reverse complement.
TCTCTTTGTCTCTCTCTGTCTCTCTCTCTCCCTCTCTCTCTCTGTCACTGTCTTTCTCTCTCTCTCTATCTCAATAAATAAATAAATAAATAAATAAATAAGTCTGATTTGTTTCCCTGGTTCAATCCTGACCAGGAAAGGAACAGAGTAACAGTGGGTCTTGCAAACTCTTGTAAGACTGGGCCCAGTCTTACATATTGGACACCAACCTACAGCAATACAACAGTTGAAGTCCTCAACTGTTAAATTTTTTTGTAGGAAAGGTCAACTCAGTAATAACAGTATCAACTTTGGCTTAAGGGATGTTTGAAGCAACATTTTGGTATCTAATTTTTCTCCTTAACATGTATAGTAACACTCAAAATAAATGTTCCATAAACGTTAGCCATTATCACCTGCAAAGTTTCTTGTACTACTATTCCTCAACAAGCTATTGTCTGGAATTCTGTAGTCCTGAGGAAAATACGTTCATAATTAACCTCAACTTAGGGGTTCATGGATAAACGATTTTGTTAAGGTTATAATTTAATGAACCTTACATAAGGAAGAGAAAGAGAAGTTCCCTAACGGACTAAAAATGTACTTGCTTAAAAATATGTCTAAAGGTTTGAGATGATGAGAAAGTTCTGGAAATGGATAGTGGTGATGGTTGCACAATATTATGAATGTACTTAAGGCAGCTGAACTGTACACTGAGATTGTTAAAATGGTCAATTTTGTGTTGTATATTATTTACCGTAATTTTAAAAAGTGACAAACGTAAGTCTAAAGAAAGCAGAAAATGTGGAATTTAGGGATGTCTGACAAATGTATTTTTAAAGATTATGATTTAAAAATATGTCTGTATAAATGCGTGTTCGTCTGATGTGGTTAATTTCAGAGCATAATAACAAAGAAAATGTAAAGGAAAATGAGGCTTAGTTTATTTCTTTTCCACTCTACCATCTGTTCACATTAGCCACGAAGAAACACCCTTATAGAATTCATTAAACTACCAAGATATAATTCAATGTGGTAATAAGTCTTCAACACAATGTACACGATTGCCAAATGACTATGGCAATGACATCATTGTAATGGTCATAATTACATGACAATTCAGATATTTGATCATTCAAACATCAGCAAAGTAACTATTCTTCTTTTTTGTCAGCCTCTAAATACCTCTATTCATGCTTTATTCACGAATCTGTGGCTTTCAGGGAAGAGATAGAAACCCAATCCAGCAATGATGGAGACAAAGCTAGAGAGGGGGAGGAGGGTAAGGTTTTGAGGGAAGGCAGAAAAGAAAACAGTGCACCCGGCACTTTGAGAAGAGGGAGGGAGATGAATGTGCATGAAGCCAGCCTAATTATTGGAGAGTGAAAGGTCATCAAAATCAATTTGCAGCATGATGTACAAAGGTCATTATCAGACTCAGATTTTCTCTGCCCGTTTAAAACACAATAAAAATAAAGTGAGTGCTTTAATAACTATGATTAGTAAAGAAGAAAGCATATCATTGAGCCATCTGTTTAAATATTTGTGCTACCTTAGTTTTACTCAAAACAGCGTGAAAGGAGCAGCGAGGCAATTTTTTTTTCTTCTGTTTGTTTGCTTTTTAAAATCCTGACATTTTCTCCACTGGTTGCTGAGATTTATAACACAGATGAAAGAGCTCCTCTAAAATTACTGCCCTTTGAAATCAATAGCACAGTATTTGTAACGACTTTCTTTTTATTAGAGAGCACTTCATTATTATTTTTATTATAATTTTATGGGACAGTCTGGAACAGAATTCATCATTCACTTATTTGAAGTATCTCACTTACTCAGTGGCACAGATGGCCTGATCTGAGGAGATTTAATCACCCTATATTAGGGCTGCCTTGATGCTAAGTAAATGCAAACCATGAGAGAGACAGTAAGGAAGAAGTAACGTACAACAATAACATTGTCTTAGGCGCCGTTAAAAACTCTAGGGAAGCTAATTGATTTGAGAACTTTGGAAGTTATGGTTATAAAGCTGGATCATTTTACTTTTCCTCCAAATATTAATATAATAATACTATTATACTATTATAACATATAATAATGCTATTACATATTAGTATAATAATCCTACTTATGAGGAAGGGATTTTGAAGTTTTTAACTATCGGTAAAAAATACATTTTACACTAAGACTCAATACGTGCGCACACACACACAAATACTCATGCACATACTGACACAAAGCAATTTAAGAAGCAGTATCTGTCCTTATAATATGGGATTCACTGTGCTTTTTTCTAACCTCTTTTATTTTATTTTTTTTTAATGCCAGTCATCATCCACTAAACTGTTTTTTTATAAATGGTCTGGGCCCTTATATGAAAAACAGATTCAGGAGGTTCCTTTGTGTTTTAAATGGAATAATGTGTGAGAGTGCTTAGTGTGGTATCTGACACATGGTAAACATTTGATATTTATAGCAGTTCTTATGAGAAATGTCTTGAATGAATTTTGCGACTTACTACAATTTAAAACAACCAGGAAGTGCTCTGTCTATACAAGCGCCTTCTTCTGAAATTTATTTTTTTCTATGTGTTTTCTCCTATCTTGGATTCAATCACCTGGTTCTGAAAAATTAGCCAACTGACTTGGTATTATAGAAGACTTAGACTGGGAGACGGGAAAACCATAAACTTGAAGGAGATAAATCAGTGGAAGACTGACATTTCCTTTCTCTTTTCAGCTTCCTGGTTCACTGACTTGCTAGATCTTATGTGCATAGTGTGATGTAGGCAAGGAGGTAGAAATGTAAATTCCATAAAACTGCATCTTTGTAAAAGAGTTACAAAAGTCAGTAAACTGTGACCACAGAGAAAGACAAAAGGAAAAAAAAGGATAAAGAGAAGTAGACACACATAGGAAAAAAAATGAGGATTTCTCTAACTTTTTGTCTCTGTGTTATATCATTCACTTAACTGTTGCAAGCTTGGAAGGAAACTTTTTAAATCTTTTAGCTAACTTGAAGTATCGTCATCCTTAATTTATTTATTAAATAAATATATATTTATTGAGAACCAATGTTTCCACCATAAAAGAACCTACGTTTTATACACGTTTAAATCTTTTTGGTTAAGAGAGGAATTATACTTTCTAAAATGTTAAATGCCTCGCCTGTGGTAAACTAACCACAAATCAAGAAATATGGAAACATGGTGTTTGTGACATTTTCAGAAACTTGCCCTTGGAGAGTAAGAATCTGAAACCCATGACGGCATGAACTTTGAACCAGACTTAGACAACATTAGTCTGGATTACCACAGCTGAGTACCAGGCAAAGTGCATTTTTAGGGAGATCAATAACCAAAGATGAAAAAGAAGTGATAAAAGTATACAGTAAAGACAAAAAGAGGGCTTCCTTTTCTTTATTTTTTTAATGTTTATTCATTTTTGAGAAAGAGAGAGAGAGAGAGTGTGTGGGGGAGAGGAGCAGAGAGAAAGAAGGAGACACAGAATCCGAAGCAGGCTCTAGGCTCTGTGCTGTCAACCCAGAGCCCAACTTGGGGATTGAATCCACAGACTGGGAGATCATGACCTGAACTGAAGTGGGACACTTAAGCGACCGAGCCACCCAGGCACCCTAGTGTGCTTCCTTTTCTATGCAGACTCGTGTCATTTCTGTCCAGAGGATGAAAAAAGGAGAATTTTTCGTTGACCTTTGCTATGGACCAAATGCTGGTCTCACCCAAATTCTTATGTTGAAGCACTAACTGTCACTGAAATGGTATTTGGAAATGGAGGCTTTGGGGGGTGATTAGGTTTAGATGAAGTCATAACAGTGGGGCCTCAAAGACACATGGGATTTGTGTCCTTGGAAGAAGAAGGAGGAGGAGGAGGAGGAGGAGGAGGAGGGGAAGGAGAAGGAGAAGGAGAAGGAGAAGGAGAAGGAGAAGGAGAAGGAGAAGGAGAAGGAGAAGGAGAAGGAGAAGAGGGGAGAAGAGAGAAGATACTAGAGCTCTCTATTTTTCTGTCACATGAAAACACAGAGAGGAGGTGTCTGTCTGCAAGCCAGGAAGAAGAACTCTCTCTAGGAACCGAATCTCCCAGCCACTCTGTCTTAGACTTCCCAGCCTCCAGAACTGTGAGAAATAAATGGCTGTTGCATAAGCCACCCAGTCCAAGGTATTTTGTTATAGCAGCGCGGGCTGATTGATACATCTTTAGTATCCAGCATTTGATAAGAGTTGATGAAACGTTCCTTGTTTAGCTCTACTGTAGCCATAAACTTCTGAGACGTGTTCTTTACACTGACCTCTGTAAGGACGAGAAAGCAGTGGTGGAGATTATGAACAGGCCTGCAAAGGTGACGGAGCCTGGCGAAAGCAGGCTGTGGCTGATGAACGGGTGTGAGTTCTTCAGGCAGAAGTGCAGTCTCAGCAGGAGCACAGAAGTGTAGGTAGGAAGGGGAAAGGTCCAGCATTTTTCCAATTATTAGCTTTTGTTTTATAGTCGTATTTTTGCCCGAAGTGGCCATTCTCTATCCTCAAGTCCTCAGTTTAACAGTGCAAGTTAATAGGAGCTCCAGCATAAGCTTCCATAAGCTGCTTGATGAAGGTGGGGCTGCCTAAATTAAATACTATTGACATAGAGGCTTTAAACGCTGAAGCCCAGTCACAGGGATCAAACGATCACAAGAGGAGACGTGTGGGAGAGTTCCTCAGAGGCTTCCCCACTCAGCAGACCTAAAGACAGAATTTCTCCTGTTGACAATCTGATTCGTAAGAGGTCTAAGGTAGAAACAGCCTAGCCACCCCCCAATGGCTAGTGACTTGATCACAAAATGCAAGGGTCACAGTCATCAGAAAAGATGGGGCCAAGCACAGACCTTCACTGCAGTATTTTTTGATGTTGGGCACCCAGACTCTGGAGCCAAACTGCCTGGATTTGAACCGTGGCTCTGTTCGATAGAGTTGTCCGTGCCAACTTCCTCTGGACTTGCTTATCTGGAAACTGGAAATGCAATACGTCACAAGGTTGTTAGGAAGATTAGATGAGATGATCCAGGTAAGCCCTAGATCAGGCCAATCATTTCTACTTCTTGGACCTAGAATTTCCCACTTCAAAAACATTCTTGAGAAGAAGGCATTGTAGAACCAAGAATTAAAAGCAGGGGGGAGGGGCTGGGTGCCTGGGTGGCTCAGTTGGTTGAGCATCTGATTGTTGACTTCAGCTCAGGTCATGATCTCATTATCGTGAGATCCAGCCCCACATGGGGCTCTGCAGTGAGCCAGGCGTGGAGCCTGCTTAAGATTCCCTTTGCCACTCCCTTGCCCCACCCTCCACCCCGCTGCATGTGCATGCATGCGCTTGCTCATATGCATTCTCTCTCTCCCTCAAAACACACACACACACAAAACAGAGAGTGGAAGGAGAGTGGGAAGCCATCTAGTCCAAGATAAAGAGAATAAAGCTCAGAAGGATCAAAACCCCTGCCTAGGATTACACAGTTGTCATTAAAAGTCAAAAGCCAGGGGCGCCTGGGTGGCTCAGTCGGTTGAGCGGCCGGCTTCGGCTCAGGTCATGATCTCACGGTCCGTGAGTTCGAGCCCCTCATCGGGCGTGTCATTCAAAGTCAAAAGCCAAAGACCAACCCTTCTGATTTTCAGGGTAATCCCCCAAGCACTCCTGGGCATGACCTCCACTGATTAGGAACGCTTCTCCGCAAGCTGACGAGATGAGTCAGTCATACACCATAGACAGTTGTCTGCCCAGACATCCTCTTCCCTTCCTGCTCGTCCATAGCTAGCCTACATCACTGCTCTTAACACATTCTGTTATTGTCAGCAGTTTTGCGTTTTGCTAAAACATCATTGTAGTCTCAGATTCTGCCTAAAGCCTCTCACGTTTGAAGTCTGCAGTTCTCTGGCCATAATTAGGCATCTCATTAATATTGTTGTAGCATGTCTTTCCTGTTTGAGTAGAGACTAAGCACGTCAGTGCCTTCACTGCAGAGAGATGTGCGTAGGGAACTACCCTCTACATCTGCCCTTTCAGAGAAGGCCACCCTGTCACTTCCTAAATGTGTTTCCTAGGGTTTCTCAACAGTGACTTACTGGTCATCCTGCCCCGTGGGACCATAACCTAATTTATGGGAGAAAATGTAGAGGTTTAAGAGCTCATTCATGCTTCTTGATTTTTCTCTGTTGGCCCAAGTTGCTTTTTAAAATTGTCACAAGTTGCTTCAAAAAAGTTTAAAAGAATTAATAATACCTGTGTACCTCTTGTTTCCCCCAAGCCCGGTTTTTCTTGCTTGGCTGAGTAGCTTAAGGAAGGATAAAGAACATGTTTTGCTAGAAAACAGTTGTTTCGGTACAATAATTTGTGCGTTATGTCATCTTATAGTGCTGAGTGTAAATTTATCTTTGAAACATGTTTTATTAACTTTTTCCCCCATAGAGTTACATCAAAAGACTTTCTAAATAAATGATGTGCTCAGGGCTGCTCGTTCTTACATGCATACCAATTACTTCTATTGGTTGCAAAACACGTAGTCAGTACTTTAAACAACCATGATCATATCACAAACTAAAATATTCAACATCTCCATCTCGGTATGCTGTCACCAGGCAGACAACGATTAGAATTGGTAATCAGTTTCACTGCTGGTAGGTTGAGTGGCACTGATGCATTTTATATCCATGCTTATGCCAAACTCAATTAACATTCGAACACAGTGTGTTTCAAACACACTGACCTAACCTCAGAGAACAACGCGTTTATTTATTTCATGTTAAAAGCTCTTACATTTCATGAAGGGTTCTTAAAGCAGAGATATTTATTGTCACAATAATATTTAAGTTGGAGCTTCTGAAGAAATGCAAAAGTAAATACACTTTAAAATTCCTACTGTAAGTGATGCAAGCCCTCACTATGGAAGAAGAGAAGAGCCGCACAGGCTATAAATCTTGCGAATTTTAAACTTATATAGAGATCCTGTCTCCTTACAGGTAACATTTTAAATAGCCTAAGGTTCTTGATTGTTTTTGTATACCCTCCCAAAAGAACAGTTGAAATGAATTTATGTTAAGAGTGAAATTTTAGGTTATGTATATGTGTATTTACCTACTTGTTTATTTATATTCCAGTATCATCACCAATTATTAATGCGTAAGCCAATGAACTGAATAAGGTTCATACGTGAGATTAAAAAGACTGCACGATGATCTATACGGATACATATGTATGGATGTATGTGTATTTGTGGTATGTATAATAACCTCTTCATAAACAACATATTAACAGTACATAATAAGCTTCCCCATGTCAGATTAGTTACATTTTCAGAATAAGAATGAGTAAATCATGGGGCGCCTGGGTGGCGCAGTCGGTTAAGCGTCCGACTTCAGCCAGGGCACGATCTCGCGGTCCGGGAGTTCGAGCCCCGCGTCGGGCTCTGGGCTGATGGCTCAGAGCCCGGAGCCTGTTTCCGATTCTGTGTCTCCCTCTCTCTCTGCCCCTCCCCCGTTCATGCTCTGTCTCTCTCTGTCCCAAAAAAAAAAAATAAATAAACGTTAAAAAAAAAAAAAATCTGGAAGTGGCTTTCACTGATATTTAGTGTATGTGTCTACATCTTAAAAAAAAAAAAAAAAGAATGAGTAAATCACCATAAACTTAAAAAAATCAGCACTTTTTTTTTTTCAACGTTTATTTATTTTTGGGACAGAGAGAGACAGAGCATGAACAGGGGAGGGGCAGAGAGAGAGGGAGACACAGAATCGGAAACAGGCTCCAGGCTCCGAGCCATCAGCCCAGAGCCCGACGTGGGGCTCGAACTCCCGGACCGCGAGATCGTGCCCTGGCTGAAGTCGGACGCTTAACCGACTGCGCCACCCAGGCGCCCCTAAATCAGCACTTTTTCAGGAAGGATCACCAATGTAACAATACTGATCTGAAGTTTAGATTGAGTATCGACTGTGAAAACTGGGGCAAGGCTTTGCCAACATGATGGCAGAACATCTGGCTAAAAAAATGAATGGTGCTGTTAAGTCATCCATCTGTCTACACAGTATGAACAGTCATATACTAAGAAACACTGGGCTGGTTAGCACAGTATAGATAAAGCATCTCAATATTTAAAATTCTCTCCGAGTTAACATCTGGATAGTGGAACATTTTTTTTTCCTTACATCTGTATGTTTGCAAGTTGCAGAGACACAACCCTGATATACAAGATTAACATTGCATTTCTTTTCAAAAGTTTGCCATTTATAGCTCATTTAATATTATCTTCTTTTAATCGTATTTGCTGAAACCACATGGTGTGGAAACACACATCGATGAAAAGACAGAGGGATAAAACTGAAAATCTTTCGTATCTCTGAGTAGATTTTATGAAACATTTATGGGGAGGAAATGGAAAACAACAATATTAAATGTAAGGATAGCATTTCTCTTCAAACCTGTTTCCCTAGGTGAGTCAAGTATTTTGAACTTGACATTGACAGCCAGTATTGGAAGGTTCCCAGTTTGGGGGAAGTAAGTGTTTAATGCACTTAGAAAGAATGTTTTTAGAAGAGGAGGAAGAGGGTGACGCCTGAGTGGCCCAATCGGTGAAGCGTCCAACTCAGTTTCGACACAGGTCTTGAGTTTGAGGCCTGAATCTGTCTCTACACTGATAGTGTGGGTCCTGCTTGGGATTCTCTGTCTCCCTCTCTCTCTGCCCCTCCCCTGCCCACATGCTCTTTGTCTCTCTAAATAAATAAATAAATAAATAAATAGGGGAAAAAAAAGAAAGAAAAAGATGAAGACAGAGTTCCTTGAATCTCTTTTATACCTCTTTTATTTTTCTCACATTCTTGATGACCTGTGAGCATTTCCTTTATCATCCTTAGAAGCCAGCCTGGAGAACCTAGCCTTACATACTAGGAGAATATAATATAATTAGCGACAATAGGTTACAATAATATGACAACCTAGAGGGGAAAAGAAATGCTCTGGCATGGTTTCCCCTGTAGTTTTTTTCATTTCTTCCTACAAAGTATAGCTACATTAAAATAAATTCTTTTTCTAAAGGTTCCTTGTTAGATGAGAGAAATTTTGATCTACTTTATATGCCTTAAACAAATGCTAATTCTCTGTAGAAAAAGAATTATATTTAAAATTTAATACCAGGAAAAATATTCTTTGTTATCCACTGCTCTTGCCCAGGAGGAAAAAAATATCGCTTTTATTTCTTGTTCAGTAGTGACATTTCTGATGAAAGCATTTGTTTCAGCCAATTTATTTTTGTAGCAAGCTTGATTTTATGTAGTATCACATGGCTCAGTTCAACTGACATCTTTTTTGGTGTGAGCAGGCACATTTCCAGAACAAAACTGAGGCCCAACTTGGGAACTGAATGCAGGTGTCTTCAACTGTACATTTGCAATGAACATCCAAACACCCCGCTCACACTATTAGCATGAATCTCATATAAACCCAAAGCTGTTCACCTGGCAGAAAAGTAACACAATGCTGAACCTACTCTGGCAGAAGGTTTTATTGATGCAATTGCCTGGGGTACCCTGGGCCACTATACCCATAAAAAATAATAATTAAGCTGTGGGATGTATTACATTCTACAGCTTAGCACCTGAACTAGGCTCAGAGCATTGATTAATATTTCTATTTGTGTGTCTTGTTTTCTGTCGGGGAAGGAGGTTCCTACAGACCATCCATCATCTTTCATTTCCATTTTACTTTTATTACTGCCTCTATTAAAAGAGAATCAAGAAAGCAATGAAGTTTCTTTTGTAATAAAACAATAGGAAGGCCTATATCCTGACTGTGTTTTTTAGATTGAAATCATGTAGAGTTACTTGTATTTTTTTATTTGAAACTACTAAGCTCTAGTCACGCTGACTCCCTGTAGAGCGGGGAGGTGGGATGTGAATCACACAGCGTCTACAGTTTGTGTTTTGAGCGGTGCTTACTAGTCAACCTCCCATGGGCCCAGGAAATTCCTCACCTTAGCCAGACCCAGTGTCCCAGGGGCGTGGACTCCCCTAGGTCTGGAAGCTGTCTTTCCCAGACGACACCTGTAAACAGCTGAAATGTAAAATTCAGACTGCCTGGCACCCTCACAGTCTGCTTGTACTGACACTAACCATATTCTCATGCCTACCTTGTAAGAATGGAGACCAAGTAGAACAAAAATCCACTGTGTGTCCAGCAGTTTTCCCAGACTGTCTAGAGCTCTTGATATAGCAGGGAAAGGAAGGAGTCTGTAGGCTTTCTCTTCTTCGTGATGTGTGCTTTAAAAATTTCCCCAATAATCCATATCGTACAACCTGATGGAATTTTTTCCAAGTTCTGCTACATGACAGGTACCAATCATGAAGAAAGCTGTCTTACCTGATAAGTAGTGTTCTACATTCCTTTTGAAGGTGAGAGTATTCTCTTCTAGTCCATTTCTGGACCAGGTGTATGTCCAAGGCATATACCTCTCCAAGGGGAGAGCAACAGACAAGCTTCCATATCACTTCTTTTTTTTTTTTTTATGTTTATTTATTTTTGAAAGAGAGAGAGAGTGAGCACACATGAGCAGGGGAGGGGCAGAGAGAAAGGGACAGAGAATCCAAGGCAGGCCGTGTGCTGACAGAAGAGAGACTGGGGGCGCCTGGGTGGCGCAGTCGGTTAAGCGTCCGACTTCAGCCAGGTCACAATCTCGCGGTCCGGGAGTTCGAGCCCCGCGTCGGGCTCTGGGCTGATGGCTCAGAGCCTGGAGCCTGTTTCCAATTCTGTGTCTCCCTCTCTCTCTGCCCCTCTACTGTTCATGCTCTGTCTCTCTCTGTCCCGAAAATAAATAAACGTTGAAAAAAAAAAATTTACAAAAAAAAAAAAAAAAAAGAGAGACTGATGCAGGGCTCAAACCCACGGACCCCAAGACATGACCTGAGCCGAAGTCGGACACTTCACCGATGGAACCATCCAGGTGCCCTGCTTCCGTGTCACTTCCGAAGGGTAAGAGTTTCAGCCAAGTCCAGGCCGGCCCATCTGCCCTGTTGAAACCTGAGGCTTGTCACCAGGAGGCCGGAAGTTGGCAGCAGGACCTCCAGAATGAAGTTGGCAGAATGGCAGAAGCCAAACAGTTCACTGAGACAAGAGCCTGGGACAGGAAGTCTACAATAACTACGCGGGATGATTAGAGAATGAGAAACAGGGAGCAAGACTTTTTCAGGATCGAGAAATTCTGAATCACCCAGAAAGCCAGTCCTAATAACAACAGCTTCTTAAAAATAAAAACAAAAACAAAACAAAGCATAAATAGCCAGACAGAGAACTTTGTGAGGTCTTCAGATGGGGGCGAGCATCATTGGCAACTTATTGGCTGTTGGGCATAAAAGTAATAATGAAATGCATGAGATTCCTGACATCTACTATCTAAAACTCATTTGCCCATTTCTCCCAATCATTAAGAAAGTACTGGGGGTGAGGGGGGGAATGGAAGCAACCTGTCAAGGTAGCACGATCACATGTCCCAGTCTGGGAGGACAGTTGCAGATTTTGTCTTTGTCCTTTGTGTAACCACCAAGAGAATCTCCTTTGACTCAAAAAAGTTTCCTGATCTCAGTGACAAACTCCATGGTCACCCTGTTTAGAGGGCTCCAATGGGGAAAAAGAGGGAGGAAACAAGGAGATGGTCATCATCTATTTATTCAACAAATATGTATCGATCTTTTACTCTGTGTCGGTCTGTGGTGATACAGCTATAAAATGAGATGGCCATATGTCCTCTCCTCATAGAGTCAGCCACATAACAGGGAAGATCAACAGCTCAAAGGGAAAGTCAATGTCTGATTAAAATTAATGTAATAAAGGGCAACCAGGTGGCAATTAGAGAGTGTTACCAAAAAATAATATAACTATTCCAAAAACATGAAATCTAAAAAATGAAAGCTGTAGAAAATAGGATGTGGCATTGACCTTCCAGCCCCGGTAGTGAGATGGACTCTACCTCCTGTTTGTACTCTGCCTCCAACTTGATGGGAAGGAGTGGGTGAAAATTTCCTTTAATGGATGTCGGTTTCGTTTAATTTGTCAGCCTGTCCACTCGCAAATATGTATTAGTTCCTACAATGCTCAGAGCTCTGTGTCTATCGGGCAGGCAACGAGGTGACAGACCTTATCCTCACAGGGCTGGAGGAGTTGAGTTCTGAGTAGTGAGAACAGTCCCAGAGTCTTACAGACCAGCGTTACAGAATCCTGAGATGTCAAACTAAGCATATGCAGTTTTCAAAAGTAGTTTGTATTTGAAATATTTAAAAAAAGAATTGTTGTCATCATGTAAAAAATAAGACTGTAACTTCTTTTAGGTATCCTTTACAAGTTTTACATCTCTCTATCGTTTTTATGTTTAGGAACACATGGTATGTCAGGGCGTGGGTGGGCATGTATGTCTTTTTGTGCTTAAAGACTTGGAGTATATTTTTCAAACTCCGGGAACTGACATCTTGGCCCGAACTTCCTTCACTGGGATTTCCTGGCACTTTATCCATTCTGTTTGGCCTCCTGCTGACTATGATAGCAGTCAGTACACCGTTACCACCCACCTACTTGGTGGCCTCTAAGAGATCAGAGAAGGGTCAGCAGGGCCCTAATGCTATCCCTCCATCACCTCTCCTACCATGGTTCCATTAATAGCATCCAGCCTATCTCCTCACCAACCTCTACCTATAGACCCCACGCTTTCCCTCCTGTAACAACATCCCACAGAGCCGGGGTCTTGAGGATGTCCCGAAATTGAAGTAGAGCTTATGATTATCCCACACTACCTTTACCAAATGCTAGTATGAAAAGGAAAAAAAAAAAAATCTACATGTGACTACACTCCCTTCCCAAAAAGAGGGAGTTATTGTGTAGACTGGCCTGAGTGCCTAAATGTATGATAAACCCCCTGGGTATGAAAGAAAAAATTACATACATATAAAGAGAGCCAGAGGAAGAATTTCAAATCAAGCAACTGATTGACTTCCAAAAGACCTCTTGGAACCAAACTCTTAAAGCCATTCAGTCCCTTTTGTTTTGATTCATTAATCACCAAGCGGCCTTCTGATGTTAATTTACTTTCCCCAGTGGGAGAAGGGTACCTAATGGGTTGACTCACGTATTCCAAACCAGTTAATAGTTAGAATTCCCAGTGTACATTAATAACTTATCACTGTGGCCTGCTGAGAGTGCTGTAGGATTATAACTGCTGTGACTCCCTCCTCTGGGGACTGATGACCGAGTCAGCCAATTATTGGAGGAGGTGGTGCAGAAGTTACCTTGCTTCTCTGCTAGGGCCCTCCCCCCCATAACATTTAGGGATTCAAAAAGCTGCCATGTTTTTCGGAGCCAAAGAATGATAATAGTTAAGATGACTCCTCTTAAAACCGTAGCTGACCCCGATATGAGAGTGAAAATTGGTTGAAGTTGAGAGAGGAAAAAAAAGAATTCAAGCTTGTATTTATCTCTGCATTCCTATAGTTTAGTATAATTTTTCCAAAGTATTGAATAATTTATTTTCCAACTATAATATTTTGCCATATTTACCACCTGTGCTATGAACTTAGATATTTTTCTTTAAATTAACATTAAATTAGGGGCTCCTGGGTGGCTCAGTCAGTTGAGCGTCAGACTTTGGCTCAGGTCATGATCTCATGGTTCATAGGTCTGAGCCTCGCGTTGGGCTCTGTGCTGACAGCTCAGAGCCTAGAACCTACCTCCGATCCTGTGTCTCCCTCCCTCTCTGCCCCTCCCCCCTTGCGCACACTCTCTCTCTCTCAAAAATGAGTAAACATTAAAAAAATTTAAATAAACATTAAATTAAATCACTTTTTTTACTGAGCCAAATTCTGTGACTTCCTTTGGAATTATATGTGCTAAGTTCTATTTCTACAAATCCATGTAAATGTATATAGGCATGATATCTGTGCAATCATTACACTAAAATCCCCACACATATCATCTGCGAAACACGGAATTCCACTTTAAGGAACATTGGTTGATCTCAGTTCCTGGAAAGCAGAGGGTAGAAGCTGCCAGAGGAGAGGATGACACAACACCCCAGCCTCACTCCTTCAGCACCTCCCAGCTGATCCAAAGCCTCTTTTCCCTTGAACCTGGGATTCACCCAACAGTGACAGAGACCATTGCTTCATAGAACTGTTTTGAATAACAAGAATGGCTAAGAGAGAAAACCTGCTTGCTGTCCTGACTTTAGCAATTCTCTGATAGAAAAGAGTACTCTCGTTTTTCCAAGTTTTTGTCAAGTGTTTTATGTGACAGTGACACTCTTGGCCCCTTAACAGCAGTCTGAGGCTACTTGGAAGATTTTCAAGGGCAGTGATGTATTTCACTGGTCAGTAGAGCCTGTGCCTGAAGAATGCATTTCCAAGACCGTTGGCTCAGGTTAGAGATGTTAGAAATGACCCTGCCCTGAGATTTTTCTCTATTAGATCTTCTGGAAACCTCGCCATAAACAGACACACAGAACACTGGTCTGAAGCTGGGTGGCTTTTATGTGTCTGTTTGGATTAAAACAATGAAAGGAGATTTTGTTTCTTGCCAAAGCCTGCTCTTAATTTCATCAGCTTATACTGCAAACATATATACATGACATTCTGCTATTAGGTGCATTGGTTAGGACAGGGTAGAGATTACAGTCGCCAGTCATCATCGCTTATCATCGCTGATACCTCCTGCCTATCAAGCCCACCAATGCCATTTTCCTATGCAAAGGAGAGATTATTTGGAGGATCATTCGCATTTCATCAAGAGACTATCAATTTGTCGGTTGCAATGGTGATGTTGGTTGACTGATCATGCCACAAAAGAACATTAAAAACCTTTAATGCTTTATCAAAGTTGTTTATAACCCAAATATTTGCACAAAAGGCCGGTCTGTCTCTTGGAGAATACAAACATTTGTTTTAAAAGGGGAATCTCAAACTGCAAAATGAACAGTAAAAGGTAGAATTGAGCTAGAAATGAACATGACAAGGTGCAATATTCATTGTGTGTATCAGATTTAATTTCGCATAAGAAATGAATTTCTTCAGCTTATTTTTTAATTAGCTTAAGCAAGTGCATTCAGGAGCCAATAACACAGACTTGCGGGAACTGAATTACTGAAAGGGTTCGGAGCCCGGGGTTTTAAATCACAGGCCTTGAGCTGATCTCATAATTAACACCGAGCTGAAGCCCTGCATCGAATGCTGCGGAAATACCTTTGCCAAAGAGTGGATGGGGAGCACAGCCATCGTTATACCCAGGCAGTAGCATCTCAGGGACTACAAAGCCTCGCCGAACATTGGGAAGTTGGTTACATCAATGCGCTAAGCAGTTAATGTCCTGTCAGGCACATCTGTGTTTACTACCATCAGATAGTCCCAGCTGTTCACATTGCCTCTGTTTGATGGTCATTCTGGGACCTGCGTGATGTTGAGAAGCTTGTTATTAGAGAAGTAAATTCCTTACTGAAGATTGATCAAGGAAGGATGTAAACTCCAGGATGCTGGAGTTGGTTCATAAAGTTGAGGACATAGACGTGTACTGGCAATTACAGAAGGTGAATTTATTTAGGACTCTTGATCAAGGCTTTTAGGGGTCTGTTATTGCTTTGGTTTAAATTATGCTTTCAAATCATTCCTGTAGTCAGGTTCTTTTAGGGCACCTCAAATAGATATAAACCATTCCCTTCCTGTGGGCCCTGGAAGCAGGCAGGTGCATTGCGACTATACAGATAAGGAAAAAAGAGCCATTGAGATGCCAAGAGCAACCTTTCAATCAAACAGCTTTTTGTCGAGGCCAGGTGCTGTGGATTTAGAAGAGGAAAGGTAACGTGTCTGTGCTGGGGGGTGGGGTTCTGTTTGCTTCTCAGAGATCTGCTCTCTGCCCTTCTGTACCGTGCTTTCTGCTCGGGGGCATCTCAGGATTCCGAGCTCTCTGGCTTCCCCCTCTGGCTCCGCTGCTGGGGTTCCACGGCAGGAGAGGCAAGGGAGGTAAGAGCACCCTCTCCTCCTCTCTGGCCTGTCTGCTTCCACCTGACTGCTCTGAAAGGTCACAGAGCAAGGGCTCTGGACTCCTTGCTTTCAGCTTTCTTTGAGCTTAGGGTGGTAACAGCCACTCATTTACTATCCCAGATGCCGTACCACCCCTTGCCAGTGTCTTTCTTCCTCCTTTAAAGCCTCTTTGAACTGTCCTAGCTTGAGTGTGCCATCTTGTTAGGACCCTGGTGGACGTAACATCCCCTGCCCCAAATGAGCTCACAGGCTCTTTCTTTGGTGGAAAGCACGAATGCTACATAAACGCTCAGAGGACAGATCAAGACTTGGGTTATTCTACGAGTAACACACCCCAGCCCACACAGACCTTGATACTTCACCAGGGGACAAGGTCATAAAGTCTCTGTCTTTTCCTCTGAGTTCCTCCTGCTTTCCCAGGGCGCACTTGCAAGATAGACGCAAAGGACAAAAGACTGAGACGTCAGCCTCACTTTCAAGAGTTGGACATCATCTTTTACAAACGTTTGCCATCAATTCGAGGGGTTTTCCATCCCATTTCCACTCTGCTGTGCTCTCAGACTTTCCCCAGGCAGCTTCCCAAGAGTACCTGGTCAGGGAAGTCCTCTGGACAAGAGGTAAAGTCTGCTGTGGCCCAAAATGTTCTGATCCATGCAAACACTATACATCCATTTTACTGTTAAACTCAGAAATAGTCAAGCTGAGACTCTCTAACTATGGCTTAAACTGTAGTTGGCCATTTTGGTGCACCCAAGCACTGGTTAGAGAGTGGGGTAAAGCAACTTAGCATAAATGCAGAAGTCCCACACCAAGTGAGGATGGACAACCACATTTCTACTCATGCAGTTACATATCTGGGGGTAGGATTTGGTCTCAGCCATTAACCAAAGTGAAATTTAAAGAAGAGTGCGAAGAAGGAAATGCTAAGCAGTGGTCGTTGTTGCCTTTTCAATAAAACTTTTATTGCTCAGGATGAAGGACTTGTATCTCTCCTGGAGAGTGACTCAGCAAAGTTAACTGGCTCAGAATCCTCTAAAAGCTCCCACTGGGTTAAAAGAAGAACTCTTAGCTGCTCCGTGCTGCCTTTATTTCTGGCTATGGACCACCTTCGTGGAATGACTCAAGGTCTCCACAGGTACAGCAATTTCTTTTTTGGCAACTTTATTGTCAGACAATCTGCCTTCTGGGTATGTTGTTATCGCTGTAGTCAATTGATGTTCTGACATTGTTCTTGGCAGGCTTGGTTTTCCAGGGCAGTGCTTGGGGAAAACCCATGAAAACCTGGCACCGTTTTATGCACTTTTCCTTCTTGTGTATTGCATTATGCAAGAATAGAGGTGGGAAAATACTTTTCAAAAACATGGCACCAGTGGATGGAGAAAAGGAGTAACATCAGTCTATAAAAATCTGTCATTGCCAGGCGGTCCCATGAGGAAGAGCTCTGCAATGTATGAAGTTTTAGCACAGAGCTGAAATTGTTTGCTTTTCTTTTAATCTCAGGTAGCAGATTGACCAAATTTAACTCCTATCAAAACTCAGATGTGCAAAGAAAACATCAATACTTTATTTTGTCTTAAGCTGATGTGAGCTTCCAATCCTGTCACTATCTAAACACCCCCCACACCCCTATCCTCTGCCAACTCCCCCATCTCCCACCTACTGATTAACAGGAAAAAACCTGGTAAACATGTGATCCTGTTTAAAGCATAATCCATTTGGATAATTGAAACACCCCAGTTAGGGTGTTTAGTCTTTTGACTGAACACGTGTTCCTCTGAGGTAACTCCCATTCCGTGTCTTTCCTTATGGTATTATCTGGGCACCTTGGTTGACTGAGGTGACTTAGGAAACTTTCCAAGAGTAGAGAATAGTTAGAGTCCTTCTACCCAAGCTTCCTGCCCCTTATCATCCCTGTGCTGCTTGCTCTAAAGGTATTAATAGCTAAAGTCTGTGGCTGGGTCACTTGTGATTTTGATTGAGTTCTCCTGGGGCCTGTTAGCACTCTCTTACAGTTTTGACCTCATTTGGGTTTGTGCTCTTTCTGTTGACTTCTTTGAGACATGGCTATAACGTCCATTTGGCCCCATTTTGGTTATCCTCAACTGTCCATGCCAGAGAACCATGTTTTCTCATATAAGCAATCCCTCTAGCCTCTTCTCTGGTGAAACCCTACCACATCTTCCGTGCACACCACTTAAGAACCAGGGGATGCTTGGGAAAGCTAAGTATCAGGTGTTCCCTCTGCTTGGGCCTGGTATATCACTGGGTCGATGTGATTTATCCTTGACTGGGGTGAGAAAGTCTCTCAAAGTCACAAATGTAGTTAAGGCAAGAAACGATGTTCTCAGTAGTCCTGTCAATGTGTTTTGCAAACCTTCTTTTCTCCAAGATGATGACCAAAAAGGAAAACTCAGGAGACAAATACATGGCTATATAACTCTCCTTTGTATCCTCTTCTGTGTCTCTTCACACACATTTTCTGGGATAAGAAGAAGGAGAACCTTTATTTGAAATGCTCACTTGTATCTATTTTCTTAACTCCTGCTAAGCCCCAATAATGTCAGAAGTATCTTCTCTGTACTATATGTATTAGTTAGGTAAAGTAATGCTAGCTCTTATAACAATAGCCCCAAATCTCGGTTTGTAATATGGTACAGATTTCTTCTCAGTCCTCCCATAGTCCAATGTGGACCATTGGGGTGTGTTGGGGCCAAGATGCTCTGTTATATGGAGTTATTCGGGGGCCCTGGGATATTTCCATGTTCTCACTCTTTGATCCTCTGAGATATCTGAGTTCTCCAGTGGGTTCTCTGCATTTGGCTGTAGCCAAGGAAAGAGTGTGCAGTTGGAGGAGTGTACAGGTTTGGGGGCCAGCCTTGGAAGTGGTAAACTTCACTCCTTACTCACCCTGGTATCGCTTAACTGCAGGAGAGACTGGGAAACACCATCTTGCTGGGTGTCCAGGACCAACATGAGACTAGTGTGATGAACATATGGCAGTGTCTCTGTCACAGTCTAGTGATACAGTCTATTAACTGAGTCCTCCAAGATTGATAGTTGGCATTATAATAGTGGGTTAAGGATGAGGAGGAGATTAAAGGAATTTTTCATAACCACTCCCAAGCTGTGAGCTTCTGTGACAGAAGCTGAGTATCTTTTACTTCAGGTTTCTTTTTTTAAAAAAGTAAATTAGGGGCATCTGGGTGGCGCAGTCGGTTAAGCGTCCGACTTCAGCCAGGGCACGATCTCGCGGTCCGTGAGTTCGAGCCCCGCATTAGGCTCTGGGCTGATGGCTCAGAGCCTGGAGCCTGTTTCCGATTCTGTGTCTCCCTCTCTCTCTGCCCCTCCCCCGTTCATGCTCTGTCTCTCTCTGTCCCAAAAATGAATAAACATTGAAAAAAAAATTAAAAAAAAAAAAGTAAATTAATCTCCTTGGGAATGTGGGTGCCTACTATGAGCTGGAGTAAAGATCTGGTATTCAGGCATGGGGCAATAGTTTTTTTAACTTAAAAATTACCCCATTACAATATACTTTGAGTAGCTTTAATGACTCTTCCCCAACAGAAATATAAATATGAGAATGAACTAGAACATAGACACAGGTCGTTGAGAAAAGGTAAACACGCTGGTCTAGAGACCATTTAGTAAAGGGTTTTGAAGATAATTTCTGGTCCACACAGACATGCAGCCTGTATGATCACACAGAATCCTCACTCAAGGGGTCCTGATGCTTGGTTCTCTCATCTTGAAATTCTTAATTTTTTTAACATGGCACCCCATGTTTCCATTTTGTACTATGTCCCACAAACTGTGTAACCAGTCCTGCCCACTTGTGATTGTGCCCAGAGGTGATTAGACATATCTAGATGCTAAGTGCCTTCAAACTGTACTCTGACAAGGCCTTTAGATTTAATGGAATTTCCTTAGAGACCTCTCCAAGATGGAGATGGGGGGAATCAAGCTGATGGTATGCCACCCACTTTTATTCATCAGATACATCCAGTTTATGCATGACATTTCATTGGAGGAATGAAGTCAGCACTAAAAACAAGTTGAAAACCATTGGGATACAAAATTCATCTCTGCTTTGATAGCATAACAAAAAATAAACTGCAGCGAGGTGAAAAGAGATCTAAAACTCAGTTTTAGGGCATGTGGGTTTATTTCCTATTTCTGTCCTTTTTTAAATTTGAGACCTTAACCAAGATAGAACTTGTCTAGGGCCCCTGGGTGGCTCAGTCAGTTAAGCGTCCAACTTAGGCTCAGGTCATGATCTCACAGTTTGTGGGTTCAAGCCTCACATTGGGCTCTGTGCTGACAGCTCAGAGCCTGGAGCCTATATCAAATTCTGTGTCTCCCTCTCTTTCTGCCCCTCCCCTGCTCACATTCTTTGTCTCTCTCCTTCAAAAATAAATACACATTAAAAATTTTTTTTTAAAAAAGATAGAACTTGTCTGAGTGTCAGTTGATCTGTCAAACTGAGCTAATAATAGAGTATAATTATTGTCTTAATATATGTGTGAATACTTTAAAAATGATAAGCCCCCATATGAATAAAAGACATTATAATAGCATAAAATATATTTTAAATAGATTATTTTTAATAAAACTTAATACATAATGATACTAACTATAAGGAAGTAAGGGACACCTGGGAGGCTCAGTCAGTTGAGCATTGGACTCTTCATTTTAGCTCAGGTCATGGTCCCAGTGTTGTGGGATCAAGCCCTATTTTGGGCTTTGCATTAAGAGTGGAGCCTGCTTGGGGTTCTCTCTCTCCCTCTGCCCCTTCCCTGCTCCCGTCCACATGCCCTCTTGTTCTCTGAAAAGAAATAAATAAAAAATAATTAAATAAAAAGGAAGAGAAAAAAAGAATAGGCATATTCGATTCTATGCTTCTTGGCTATTTACTTGACAAGGCCTTACATGACAGGTCTTACTGGTAGCATTGTGTTGTCAATTCAGTAGAAATACTAAAATTAAAGAAGCAAGATATTAGTCAAATGTTGTTTCCCAAAGAGTGCTTAATGAAATGGCATTTAGTACTTAAAATGTTGAGAAACATCCCTTCTGTTCCGTCATACTCCAGAGTATACTAAGAGTATTAGAATCCTGGAATCCTGCAGTCGATGCTTCTAGAGAATAGCTATTGCAGAAAAGACCCTCTCGGCCGGTGCATTCCTCATTGTGGAGCTTCTGGACCCTCTGTGTCCCCCAACTCGGTGATTAAAGGGAGACACATCCCGCTAGTCTCTCTTGCTTGGTTTTGGTCCTTGAGCTACACCAATACCATGCGATGAAAGCCCCACACAAAGAAAAAGACTTCCTTTCTAGAGCAGAGCTTCCCTTGTTCCTTTCCAAAGGACCTTAACCTGATGTTTCAACCCCTTCCCATTTCAGAAGGCTCTTCCCAAACAGGAGAAGCTTTATATCTCTCAGGAGTAGCTTGAGAGAAGAGGGAACAACAGAGTAATGTGGAGGAATTTGAAGGGGGAAAGGAAGGAAGGAAGGAAGGAAGGAAGGAAGGAAGGAAGGAAGGAAGGAAGGAAGGAAGGAAGAAAAAGAAAGATACTCCAAAGAGAAAAGAAATCCTAAAGGGAACCAACTTAAAGACTACTCTGCTGGCAAGGAAGAGCCCTTAACCTCTTTACCTCTTTTCTTTTCCCACTGTCCTTAGTGTAACGGCCCTATTACAGTTGGCCTTGATGGACATACCAGAGGTCTTCTGGGTGGGGATAAAATGAGTTGCGTGTAGGAGGGACAAAGCCTGAGTTCATCAGAGAAGTTAGAGTTGACAGTCAACACACATAGATTTCTGACTCATTTTGAAATATCATCCTTTTCCTGCCTTCCTCTCGTGTAGCAGCTCCAGGCCACGTAAGCGGTAGACTTGGGGTCACATGTAACTTCTAAGAAGTTGGTATCTTGGCTTAATGTTAAAGGATTGCCAGAGAAATTATTGGTAGGGAAACTAAAATCATGACCATGATAATAAAAATCTAGCATTTGGGGGCATATACTATTACTAATGTAACTTACATTAATTACCTTAACCTCAAATTTTCCTAACCTCAGAAAGGTTAAGTTGCTTATCCAAACCTGTCCAGCTTGTGCTTGGAAAACGTCAGTTCTTTGGCCCAGGATTCCTGAGCATTGAAGTCTATACCCTTAGCCCTGTCTTTACTGCTACTTTCTGTGTAGAAAAATCGACTATAGGAATAATAAAAAGACCAGCAGACTTGGTAATCCCAACTTTAAATTTATATCTAGAACTACAAAAGAGCAAATGTACTCTGGCAATTTTCTGGTGAATTTGATCTGTCACTAGAGCCAGACTAAATTAATCAGTCCTACCTGCTGGCTTGGTGATTGCTAATTTCTTCCTTCCTTTGAACAGTGACTCAAAGCTGTTAGAGAAGTCATCACTCCTGGTGGGAAGGGGATGATTTTCCGAATTCTTGCATCCTTCAAACCAGAAAAACACTCCAGCTACAATTTGAATGTATATGCTGGCCCTGCAAATCTACCAGAGGTCTTTGTAGCTCACAGCTGCCTTTTTTGACAATAGAGGCCAATTCTCACTCTCACCATCACGAGAGGGCATGTGGCTCAAGCATTCAATGTAAATTATGCCTAATCATACATTATTCACATTCTTATCAGCATTTAAGAGTTTATCTTTCAAAGAGTTCATAAGAAAATCTACTCCTTTTACCTTTTGATGTCCTTGATTCAAATACGAAAAGATAATTGTAAACATTTATGACTCTCTATAATAAGTGTTTGAAGATAAACAGACTAGTTCTCTGCCTGAATCTCTAGCATATAAAGTTCATCAAAGTTTCAAAGTCTGTACTAGACTATAAGGTCCGTGAAGGCAGGGAGGACGGCTGTACGGTTCACCACTGTATGTTCCAGGCTTAGTGCAGGGCACAGCGCATGGCAGGCCATCACCAGAGCTATACCCCCTACTCGTTCTCTTCACAACCCCTTTCTCACATTCTAGGACCGGCACTGTGGGCTCGTGGGGAAGAAATTACCCATAGTAACTGATTTTGGTTTACAAAATCTTTTCCCAGGGCTATTTTTATCAATGGAAATTTCAGTTTGATCCAATCACTCCGTCAGCCAGTCTCACTGATGGGTGATTACATTGGGCCAGGTGTTCATGGTTCTTCCCGGAAGGTAGGTTATGATCTCCTCTGTGAAGTTTGGTGTTCTATTTGATCTCCCCTGGATTCTGACCTGCTTCTGAAAGCCACCTACTTGCCTTAATAGGCTGTCTGTTTAGATATTCTGATTTCATAGAAGGAAGTTTGAGCAAGTTTGGAATTGATTGGATGTTGCGAAAATAATAATAATAATTAGATTTTCATTTGTCAAGCTATTTTGCGTCCATAATTTTTCCTTTTAAGCTTTTTATTTATTTATTTGTATAAACTCCATAGTTCCTTTAATTTCTTCTACTTCATCCTGTGGTGCAGAAACATTAAGGGCTCCCACTACCGCCCTGCCAAGCTGATACTGACAGGTCAGTAACGTACGTAACAGTGAAAAGAAAGAAGTCACAGAGTGTACTTTTTCCCCCCTCTTCAGCTCCTCTTAGAGGCCTGTCTTGATTTCTTTCAGGCCTCGGGCCTGTTTTCAAGGCTGCTTTCAACTTTATGTAATTCTAATGGTTCTTTCTTTCCATGAACTCTACACATTTTAATGCCAAATAAATGTTTCCGCCACTCTTGTCACTAAGGACTTTCTTACTGGGTTGGCGTGCCTTAGTAAGTTCAATGGCAGAATCTCATTTCTTTGAATAGCTTCACAATTTTTGTGCACCTACCATAAAGACAAGCAAATTGACACCCTGCCAGGAGTAGCCAGGGGAGATCTTAGAAGAGAGTTTGTAATGACGTTGTTGCCATATTGCATGCCTGTAAATAATTCATTAAGTCAACCACCCTTTTGTTTTAAGCAAACACAAGCAGATGCCTTTTTAAACTGAATACAGACAACAATCTTCAGAAAAACATGATTGTAATATACCACTTAAAAAGAGCATATTTGCTTTATTGATTTTTGCAGTAGTAAGACACGGTGATTACTTCTGTTATCCATTTTGTCTTACTCATGGGCTTTGTCCTTCACTCTTATTATTTTATACTTGTGTGAATATGTGTGAAATTTCACTGTGAACAGCAAGGGTGTGGAAAGGTAATGAGATCAATTCATAATCAATCAAGTAAACCCAGGCAGTTTTCCTGGTCAACACTATCTGCCGGGCCTGTGATGTTAGCACTGCAAGCGGAATTCTGCTGACTTCTCGATTGATAACAAAATATGTTACCAGATTATTAAGGGAAATGAACAATTCCCAAAAGGGAAGCCTCTCTGTTATATTTAAAGGACTCGTGAGTCTTTTAGATCAACCAATGTATATACAAGAGTCAGAGTTTGGCCCGAAAATCATTGTGTTTATATTTTCTAAAAGGTAAGATTTTTCTGTGCTGAAACAACAATTTGCCTTTTAAATTCATGTATTTATTTATTAACATTCTGTGTTGTTCCCGGAAATACTTGGCCTGATTCACTCCTTAAAATGGTGATTTTTAGAACCTGTGTACAATAAACTGACTCAGATTGATTACTGTGGTAGTTCATAATCTTTCCTATCCATTAGAATGACATTTGTGAGCTTTTATACGGTGCATATGCCCTGCTGTCAGTAGTTGGATCTGATTGGTCTGAATGGGCCCCAGGCAATAGGTTCTGTAAAGTTTCCCAAGTATTTCTTATGTGCAGCCATGCTGAGAACTGACTCAGACTATCTCTCTATTGACTAGAGTATCTCACATATTTGAGGATGGTCATTATAACTGGGAAATTCTGAATATAAATGAATTTAGTTATTAGCAGACAGTGAATTATAATTGTTATCATTGTAAAGATATGTACAAAATTATAGGTTGTTAGAGCTAGAAGCAAAATTGGAGAGGTGCCTTCTCTGTGGTATAAATGAATAGAAATCCCAGAAGATCCGTGAAGATTGCAACGCTAATTAGAGTCAAGTCCAAATGAGAATCTATATATCTCAGAATTCTGATCCAGTTATCATTCCATTATACATAGAAGTTGGAGGGGCGCCTGGGTGGCGCAGTCGGTTAAGCGTCCGACTTCAGCCAGGTCACGATCTCGCGGTCCGTGAGTTCGAGCCCCGCGTGGGGCTCTGGGCTGATGGCTCAGAGCCTGGAGCCTGTTTCCGATTCTGTGTCTCCCTCTCTCTCTGCCCCCGTTCATGCTCTGTCTCTCTCTGTCCCAAAAAAATAAATAAACGTTGAAAAAAAAAAATTAACAAAAAAAAAAAAAAAGAAGTTGGATTGACCAAAATGGAGGTAAAGATAAAACCACTGGGTCTAATAGAGATAAAGAGGTGTACAGAGCAGAAAGAATCGAGGGGCTCTAGGGAAACAATAGCTCAAGTCTGGAAGGGCACAGAGAGAAGACCCAGTGAAGAGGCTGAAGAGTCAAGGGGAAGCTACCAAAGTGGACGCTGATGACAACAGGAACCCAAGACTGAGTCTTGACCAAAAGAAGTTAGAGTTTAGGTAAATTGTTTGCGAACAGGCACAAACTTCCAGCAATAACTTCCAGCAATAGTAACGGAGGCTGAGGTTGCTGCGAGTCCATAAATGACACGCTTCCTGTAAATGCTCAGATTAGATTTCGAATGTCGATGGGCTTGGACTCTAGGCAGAGACAAGATGGGCAGTCTGGCTAGAGTCAGGCAATGATGCAGGGTGGGAAGCTGTTGTTGATAGCCAACACAACACAGTAGGAGCTTCAACACCTAATATAATCCTTGGGGGAGACCTTTATAAAGGGAAACCCTAACCAGATGTTCTGATTATCTCCATTAGTGAATAGATTGGAATATTAGTACAAGGTTTATTGGTTTCCTTCAAGTCTGTCATGGTGATTAAAATGAGTGCCAGATGGCTCTCCTGACCTAGATAGCTAAAGAAACATTGCCCCTTGGCTCTTTTGTGTTGTTACCTAAAAGAAAAAGTAGTAAAAAATAAAATTTTTAAAGGATCTGCCATTACTGTCATGTAAAATGCTTGGGGCGCCTGGGTGGCGCAGTCAGTTAAGCGTCCGACTTCAGCCAGGTCACGATCTCGCGGTCTGTGAGTTTGAGCCCCGTGTCAGGCTCTGGGCTGATGGCTCAGAGCCTGGAGCCTGTTTCCTATTCTGTGTCTCCCTCTCTCTCTGCCCCTCCCCTGTTCATGCTCTGTCTCTCTCTGTCCCAAAAATACATAAAAATGTTAAAAAAAAAATGCTTATGTGATATTTACTTCACTAATGTTATTATTAATTTTTATCATTCTATAGATTATGTGCATTACATATGCATGTAACTTTCTTGATATTAATCTAATAAAACAACTGTATCCCTTTTTTTAAATTTTTTTTAACATTTATTTATTTTTGAGACAGAGAGAGACAGAGCATGAATGGGGGAGGGGCAGAGAGAGAGAGGGAGACACAGAATCTGAAACAGGCTCCAGGCTCTGAGCGGTCAGCACAGAGCCGGATGTGGGGCTCGAACCCACGGACCGTGAGATCATGACCTGAGCCGAAGTCGGATGCTTAACCGACCAAGCACCCAGGAGCCCCTCTTTTTCTTTATTAAACTTATGGGATGCATTTTCCTTGCTGAAAACCATGGAAGTTTTAGAAATAAAATAAGGTGGGGGAATGAATAGAGATGAAATAGCAAAATAACTAAATTAAAAAAAAAATGGGGGCGCCTGGGTGGCGCAGTCGGTTAAGCGTCCGACTTCAGCCAGGTCACGATCTCACGGTCCATGGGTTTGAGCCCCGCGTCGGGCTCTGGGCTGATGGCTCAGAGCCTGGAGCCTGTTTCGGATTCTGTGTCTCCCTCTCTCTCTGCCCCTCCCCCGTTCATGCTCTGTCTCTCTCTGTCCCAAAAATAAATAAAAAACGTTGAAAAAAAAAAAATGGATGGGGTATGGTCAGTTGGTTAAGCGTCCAACTCTCAGTTTTGGCTCCAGTCATGATCTCACGGTTTCGTGCGTTCAAGCCCTGCATCAAGTTCTGCACTGACAGTGTGGAGCCTGCTTGGGACTTTCTCCCCCTACCCCCTCTCTATCTTCCTCTCTCTCTCTCTCTCTCTCTCTCTCTCTGTCTCACTCTCTCTCTCTTTCCCTCTCTCCCTACCCCTCCCCTGCTCACACTGTCTCTGTCTCTCTCAAAATAAATAAATAAACTTAAATTTAAAAAGAAACAGATGGAATTGGGCCCCTAGGTGGCTCAGTAGGTTAAGTGTCTGACTCTTGGTGTTGGTTCAAGTCATGATCTCACACTTCGTGAGTTCAAGCCTCACATCAGGCTCTTTGTGACATCAGAGAGCCTGCTTGGCTCTCTCTAGTTCTCTCTCTGCCCCTTCCCCACATTCATTCTCTCTCTCTCTCTCTCAATAAGTAAATAAGCTTTAAAAAAATAGGTTGAATAAATATATACCCTCTTTCTATATATATTTTTTAAGAATCATTCCATATCTAAGAGGAATTATTTTGTATCATGTATACAGAATTTCCATTTGTGTGTTCCTGTCGTAATGGTTTTCCAGAAAAGAAAATTTTAGATAGCATCATAATAACTCTTGACATAAAACTACATAAATTAGGGGAAACCTTGATAGTCCCTCCTACCCACCCACCCCAAAACTTAGAATCATACATAGTTGTTTCTAATTCCTTTGAAGAAGTAATTCAATATTGCAATCACCGTTCATGTGTAGTCTTCTAGAAGTCAAAGCTTTAAGTGTTCGGGTATCCATTTGAAAAGGTCTTTCTGTAAAAGAAAATTTTGTTTCTGTGCATTTGGTTATTTAGAGAAATATTTAAGAATCCCATAATTCATTTTAGCCCTGGGCATTGGTAAAAGTCTAAGCTTAACAGAGTTTGAAAATGTGTCATTTATGTGAGATCTATGGTACACTGCTCTTTCTTTTCTTTCTTTCTTTCTTTCTTTCTTTCTTTCTTTCTTTCTTTCTTTCTTTCTTTCTTTCTTTCTTTTTCTCTCAGCAAGAAGAACAAGCACTGAAATCTGTTTCAGAGAGATTTATAGCATTAATAACCCTAGGCTATTTTAAGTCACAGTCAATCTTAATGGAAGACGTACAGAGATTATACAGCAATGCTTTCATTTTTTTTTCTCCTAGAGTTGCAAACTGATATTTCACATATAAGTTATTAGAAGAAAACAGTGCATTCACACTTCACGAATATGCCTCAGGTCATTACTTTCCTTTCTTTATTCTTTCCATCTGTGCTCAAATCTTCATTGGAAACAAACAAACAAACAAAACCCCTCCACTGCATGTATCAAGTCCAAGCAGGACCTGAAATTAAAATTAGTTTGTGGTCAGAAGTATACAGTCTTTCACATAAAAAAAAAAAAAATGGGCAGTCAGGTTTGTGGGAGGAGACTGACAATGACTGTGGATGGAGTAAGGTTCTAAAGACATAGGAATATTCACAGCAGTCTTATTCATAGCAGTCAAAAACTGGAAACAGCCTTCAAGTCCATAAATGGGGGAGTTGATAAATTGTAATATAAACAACAAAATATCCCTCCACAATAAAAAAGAGCACAGTGATGATATTCCCAACAGTATACTGATGGTAAGAAGCTTCACTCACAAGAGTATCTACTGTGTGATTTCATGTATATGATTTTCTAAAGAAAACTAATCTATGCTGGGAACAAAAATAAGAACAGTGGTTGTTTCTGGAGGGCTGAAGGAGAGTATTGGCCGGGCAGTCTCATTAGGGAACTTTCTGGAATAGTAGCGATGATTGATGTCTTGGTAGGATTTGTGATAACACAGATACTTGCTTTCTTCCAAACCAAGAATGCACATGTAAGCTGTGTTCTTTTCACTGTTTGTCAATGTTGTATCAAAAGAATAAAACTGTAAATGAACACTGAGCTCAAGCTAATGATATGCATGATGAAATATTTAGAGAAAGTGCACCTATGTCTGCACTGTACTTTAAAAAGTATCAAAAGGTAAAATGGACTGATACCTTAGAGGGATGGATAGACAGATAGAAAGATGCTAAAGCAAATTACGTATTAATAGTAGACTCTAGGGGGGGTGCCTGGGTGGCCCAGTCAGTTAAGTGTCCAACTCCTGATTTCGGCTCAAGTCATGATCTCCTGTTTTGTGAGTCTGAGCCCCACGTTGGGCTCTGTGCTGACAGCGCAGAGCATGCTTGGGATTGTTTCCCTTTCTCTCTGCCCCTCACCGCCCCCCCCCCACCAAATAAGCAAAAATAAACTTTAAAAAAAATGGTAGACTATAGGTGATGGGTATACTGATGTTCATTATAATCTTTGAATTCTGCATTTTTGAAGTTTTTTGTAATGAAACCTTGAAAAAATGGGAGAGAAGAGTTAGTCTTGAGGAAAAAAAAATCCCTCTACATCTATAGGTGATTTTCTCAAGAAATTTTAGCCTGATGACATGCTGTTTCATATATTGAGATACATGAAGATGTCACACGGTACAGAGCTCACTTATCACCATTAGCCTGAGGGTGGTTGAATTTAAGACCTTATCACGAGTGAGTGAAGTGTGAACCTTACTATTTTTTGTCTGCATAATACAACTTATTCTTAGGCTTTCTGCTCAAGAAGTGCACCCCATTAACTGATGCTGATGTTTTTCTAAATTGGAAAGCAAACACAAATGAAAACATCCTTAGTTCCCGAAATCTACTAGGTCCAAAGAAGCCTTTTGTTTGGTTTTTAGCCAAGACTGGTGTTTGGTTTCCTGGAGGGAAAAGAAAAGACTTTCTATTCACTCTCTCTTAGGAAACAACCATCTAGAAATGTTACAGATTCTCTCCCCTATCAAAAAAAATCTAGTCATGGGACTTTTCAACAATAAGTAAAAATACACTGATTTATCTGGGGCCTGGTTTGTCTCAACATGATTCCTTCAAACACCTCATTACTAAGTTGCTATTTAGTTTCTTCAAGGCTGTTGCCATCTGCAATTTTCATAGCTCTTGGAAAATGAAGGACAGTCCATATGTAGGCTGTGGGATGATTGATAGTAGAGTCACATTTTTGCAGTTTGTGACGAGAATGACAACTTTCTCAAGACACCGTTCATTGTCAGCCAAATTCAGCATATCCTTCTAAATGTTGCTCTTGACCTAGATTTATCTGTTGCTGAATAAATGATCTTTCCATATTGTCTTATGTAATACCACGTTTGTATGTAATGTCTTCAAGCTGTAAACCCCCTTGGCCCTTCTCTTGCTCTGACCTTGACCTGCAAGGTCAAGGACTGAACCATTTGAGCACCATCTGGAATCTGTGCCCTCAGTTTGTATGGGTTTATTACAGATAGAGCGCAAACAATGAGCAATTGCTTTGCCCTAATTTCTCAAAATTGTTCCTAACAGCATTTAGCTATACATCTATTAACAACTAAGAAATTTGGTGCAGATTTACTGATGCTAAGAGTTATTATTATTATTATTATAATTATTATTATTATCATATATGCCATTTCATCTTTGACTCCATTAGGGTTCAGGCATTTTGATAGTTAACTAATCTGCTGTCTTTTTCTTTCCTTCTCCTTATCTGTATCTTAAAGAGAGTAAGAATTGATTTTGTGTTTATTCTCCTTTCATCCTCTTTGCTTCAGATTTTCTACACCAGAGAGATAGAATTCCTTGGACCAAGAAAAAAGTATCAGCAAGCAGGAGAAATAGCCACTAATGTGTTACATGTATGAGAGGTTGCTTTTTGTTTTTTGTTTTCTTTTGTTATGAGAAGACAGTTGGGATGCCAAAGATAGATAGTTTCAACATATGATTCATTTAATCTCTTTGATTGTTGAAAGACTGTAAAAAAAAAATATTAAACCTTTTTTAATAGCAAGAATAGGAGCTTCTATACAAATTAGCTGAAATAGTATTCAGTCTCTACAAATAGCTTGTAACATATCCAAAAAAAAACAATAATAATTTCCTTTTATCTGTCATTAAAAGCCATGAACCTTGAGTATATAAATGAATCACATGTGCTCCTTTATCTTTATTCTGTCCTTTCCTCTTTTATCTTTGCTTATAAATAGAAGTTTTTACATTAGAAGAAGCTGCATGATTATTCTGATTTATTTAGTACCAAGTTTATGTCTATGCATGCCATTTTCATGTGCATTCACACAAATCTTCTATTCAATTAGCCATCTGGAATGGAGAGCCTTTGTTTTCTGCAATATTTGGATATTGGGGACTTCAGTTTTGTCTAATTGTATCATTGTAATCTGTTTTTTTTTTTCAAGTGTCTATATAATGCATGATACTTTTTTTGTATATTTCATATCCCCCATGAAAGTCTGTTTTCATAATAAAATGTTTTACAACTAGAAGGGACCTTTGAAATACCCAGTACAAAACTATTCTGATAACAAAGAATGAGATCCAGAGCTATGTAGTGACACTTGGAACCCAGATATTCTGACTTCTAGTCTAGCGTTCTTCCTTTGGTAGGACTGTATGTGCTTTTAAAGTATTCTAATTCATCACCTGCTAACTTTAATCCATGGGTAAGGCAACTATTAATTTTCTGCAGATAAAAAAGTTGATTAGGTACATTGGGATTTTAAAGAGCTTCTTGGAGGTTATTTCTCTCATGAAGTCCAATAATGTAACTTGGAAGCTAAACCTCTTAAAATAATTTGAAAGGCACTGTATAATACCATCTTTTCTCTCTCTTTCTCTTTCTCTCTCTCTTTCTCATATTCTCTCTCTTTTTTTCTCCCCCTTCCTCTTTCACACCCCCCCCCCATGCAGTACTATAATAGACACTCAACATACAAAGACACATGAAGCATGGATCCTGCTTTGAGGAGTTCATGCTTCTTAAGGAAGACAGGGAAGTAAATCTATGTTTCCTGTGAGCCCAGCAAAGGAGAAGGAAGACTTAAAATGATCTGGGAATGCTTCCTGAATGAGGCACACTTAAACTGAATCTCCAAGGATGGAGAGGGATTAGCATATAAAAGACACAAGTGAGATCTTGATAGATGAGTGTCGTTTGCAACAGACAAATGCTAAGCCAATAAATTTTCTTTTTATATCCAATCTGATAGTCCTTAAAGGATTGTCACATTTGCTATCACAAATATGTTCCCTATATTCCCCTCTCTCTTCTCATCCAATATATACAAGCAGCAGATGATAATAGAAGAATTGGAGGGGGGAGGGGCATGTTCAGGAGAGATTCCTGAACTTGGAATCAGTAAAATCCAATATCAGCTCCCCCCTTCTCTAAGTTTCTGATCTAGAAAATAGCATTTAACTCCTCTGAACTAATTTAGTCTGTTCAACCTTTAATTGAAAAAGAATAATATCTTCTTTGCAACATATAATGGTGGATATCAGATGAAAAATAAAGAAATGCTATAAAAAGTATATAGCATCACACAGATACATATCTGTTGTTATCTACATATAATTTATAACATAAATTATATCTACATATAATTTTGCCCTCTATGTGTGCCAGTAGCACTAATGTTCATCTGTCCATCTGGGGGATGGAGAAAGTTGGTGCCATATTCCAAACTGATAAACACATGCTTATTCAGTAGATAGGATTTGTACTTTTCCTTTACTCTTCTCTTCACGTTGGTAATATTTAATGTTTACTTTTTCTGTTCGGTCTGAAATTGTCTTATTCACTTCCATCTTCGTGCACTTAGTAAATTTCCCAAAAACATTCTGAAAGGTGGAAATCATTGTAATCCTCACTAAATATTTTATGAGTAAAAAATGGAATTTGTAAACCTGAATTATATAAGCAACCGATCAACTTTTCACTAGCTTTATAGACATAGTCTTTTAATTTATTGTACACAAAACGATATTTGTTGGAAAGGTGGGTTTTCACTGGATATTTTTAGATGATGCTTTTGGCTACCTGTGATCCTCTCTGAACATTCATAGTGGTACTCTTAGCCACATCCCATTTCTTCAGTAAATGTTTGCTAGCTACGTATAATGTAGAGCGATGGTGTTGAATTATGTGCCATGCAGAGAAACAGGAAGTTTCAAATAGGAGCCTCCTATCATATATAAAGTTATTTGACCATACAAAGCAACACATGTCTGAGTGTATAATGAGGAATTTAGGCCAAAACAGCACAGTGCTTTAAAGGGAGGAGACGTGGGATGGACAGAGAATGATTTCATAGAGAATTGTAGTAAGAGAGCGAATGTTAAGTGCCAGTCATTGTTCTAAGCTTTTTATATGTATTAACTCATTTAATCCTTGCAACAGCCTTTGAGTCAGGTACCATTATATTCTCATTTGAATAAGGAGATTGTGGCTGAGCAAGGTTGAATAATTTGCTAATAGAACTGAGTCTGAACCTACACATCCTTACTCCAGAGCCTACGTTTGTAGTTCCTCTACCATGCCTCCTCCAATACAATGTTCAGGGCTGAGTTGGATACGACTGCTCAAAGGAAGAATGGGGAAAGACTGAGTCACGGAGGTGAGATCAGAATAGCCCGGTTGGAATGTAGGGCTCCTGCTGAAGAGCAGTGGAGGCCTCAACTGAAAGTTCAGATGAACTCACACTATGAAGCTTTGAGTGATAAGCTAAATAAATAGAATGTTGTTGAGGCAGTGAAGACTGGTTAGCAAGTTTCCAGTCTGGCTTAAAAACATTGATATACTGGTGTGCAGAAGTTTGCAATTGGATCTGTGTCTTCTAGCCTTTGAGTCAACTTTCATGTGTCCAGAAAGAAGACTGTGCCTGTCTCTGAACGCTGCCACTGGCTGCCACAGCAGTATCTGTTGCCATCATCCTAAGAGTTTCTGCCTTCCCGATGGGTGTCCATTAAGTCCTAGGCTAAGCTAATCTGTGACTTTGAGCCTTCTGATAAGCGTAGCAGTCAAGTCTGCATTGAATTTAGGACTTTACCTTAAGATCTTCAGACAAAGGATGGAGTGGAGTGTGGCTAGGAGCTAGCCTGAGAATGAATCCAGTGCACAGAAGGAGAGCACCATGACGAGAATAATAAATGAAGGTCACACCCTCATGATAGCATTAACTTCTCAATCCCGTATGCCTGAAGCCCACCCAACTTCTAGACTTTTCAGATATGTGAGCCACTACATTTCCTTTGTTATTTGAACAGGTTGAGTATGTTTTATATCACTTGCGATAAAAATCACCGTAAGTAATATATGACCCAATGCTAAGGATATTCCCTTGATTTTAGGACATCAGCTCTGCCTGAGCTGGTGACATAGGTCCTAATATTGTCTTCTTCTTCTTTTTTTTTTTTTTTTATGAGACCCTCTTCATGACCTCTTCACCAGGACAAATCCCAGTGATTTTTCATAGTTCAGCTCTGAAGCCCCAAATCCCAAGGCAGTATCTTCTTTCCCAGGACTGCTCAAGTCTCTGTAAAGCTGTAGGTGTCCACAGAATGGCTGTATATCACACCCAGGGCTTTTGCATCAAAGTACCCAGTGGAGGCCTCATCCTGTTCAAAATGACAAATTAAAATGAATCCCAGAGCTTTATTCTCTAAGAACATAAGACATGTTTTCTTTTTGAATGTTTCAATGCACTGTCTTCGGAATCAAGCTCTCTAAAGAATGTTATTATACCTTGAGCTTCTTGACACATTTCCTAATAATTTGAAGCTTCTGACATTTATACAATAAAAGATTGCGCTCCTAGGAAAAAAAAAATCAATGAATCTTTTTGGCAATCGTCCTAAATCTGTAGAGATTAAATTCACTTCCCAGACATTGCTATTCCATATCAAACACAGAGGCACGCAGTATAATTAAGATAGTTGTAGAACCATATATTTCATGCCCTAGCTGTCTGCTTTAAACTATCTTGGGAAGTTCAGAAATAATAGGGAAGCTACATCTTAACCAGAGTAATTACATTTGCTAAGCAGAATGGGATGAGCAAGGGCTATGTAAAGGAATAAAATAAATCCACCAGAAAACCAAGAATTGCTACATTTGTTCTGATATATAAACCTTGGTGATAAAAAAAAAAAGAAAAAAGAAAAAAGTCTCACCCTCCAGTGACGACTCCCAAGAGAATGACGGCTATTAAGCCCTATTGGTTGGTACTTACCATATAGAGCCTGAACAATTCATGCAGAAAAATTAACCATACCAGTCCTGTTTATTATTGCTTTAGCTGAAAGGCGGTGACATTAAACAGTTCTGCACTGGTGCCATCAGTCAGCAGGCTGGAGATGTTCTCAGCATGGGGACAGGACTCCTTGGAAACCACACTCATCAAAGCGACCAGCTGTCAGAATTCTTCAAATTAAACTATTATTACAGTAGCATTCATTAGTCAGTTACTGGCTATTAAGATATTTTTATATTGGCACCATTGACATTGGCTGTTGCTTTTTAATACGCAAGTTCTATATAAACATGATTCAGTAGTCGGTGGGAGAATGACAGACTCTGGTGAGATTAGTGTCCCAGTTTAAAGGCTGCAGCAAAGGGATCCTGTCTTATCCATGCACACATGAATTTCTCTGGGAAGTTGGATGTTTGTTCTGGTGGTTGAAGTGGGGAGAGGGGTGGTAATAATATATTTCAACACGGGTATTTGCCCAGCAAAGCGATAGGTCAACATCAGAAATTATAACTCTTAAAGCTGTTACTGAGCCCCTGATGACAGTGGTTTATGCTTCCCCAGCTTGACGGTTTGGATTTCCTTTCTGTCTGTGCTCCTGGGCACGTGTTTAACTTTGGCTGGAAATCCACAATCAAACAAAGGATGTCAAATGGGGTGTGTGGAGAAGTAAGGAGGAAAATCAGTCTACAAGCTCTGATAGGGAAAATATGGCAAGAGTTGGGTTCTTATTAACTTAAATACTGTCCTTGGCATTTGGACGAGTTCTTAAGCCTCAGGTTTAGTTTCAGCACAAATGTAACCTAAATCATTTCACTTCAACTAGAAAAAAAAAAATGCGTGGTAAATACCTATTAGCCTCAAAAGATCGACTTATTACTTACATGCAGAGCACAAACTCATTCACATGTGGAAACCGCAGGCCTACTAGTTAGTGTTCCCTTCCCTTCGTGTGGATCCCCACATGGCCTATGGAAAATGAGTCTTTTGGGTTGAAATGGTGAGCGCTTAGTCCAAATTGTTTGTTTTGGAGATGAAGGAAGTGAGATTCCATGAATTAGGTAGCTGATGTCAGCCTTAATATTATTTTTCTCCTCTGTTTTCTGAAACATCTTGAAGCTCCCCATTCCATCCAGAAGACAAGCCATTTCCTGATCCTCACATGAGTGAAGATGCCAACACACAGTGTATAATCCATCTCTGCCTCAGCTGTGTGGAAGTGTGCAATTAGTCATTTTCTCCGAACCGGAATCTGACACCCCCAGGGCTCAGCAATGGGGTAGGGTTTGATTTGGTGTATGGGAACTGGTGTCGACTGTTGATATCATCATAATAGCTGGTGAAAGTGTTCAATTTTCAGGAATTTCGTGTGCCATTGACATCACGTTCGTAGCTTGAAATGGGCTGTGGTGGAACTATTTACACCATGGGATTTGGCTAGGGCTACAACTGCGTGGTGGCGGTCGTTGTTTCTTCTGGAGACTTGTTTGTCGTTTACTTGTCAGCTTGCCCCTGGTTTTCTGCCAGCTCCGTTTCGCTACATCCAGACCCAGGAGAATGTGCTCTGTGCGTCAACATTGCCAGAACCACCTTCCGTCAGTTCATCCGGCAAGCAGTTACTGGATACCTCCCATATTTGCATCTCGGTGGAGGCCTGCCTCTGCCTGGAAGAAGAAACACATTTTTCTAAATATCTCCAGACGCTTCAGAGGGCTGTGGGTCTTTGGGACGGGGTCTGCAGCCCTGTGTCAAGAGGGGCACCTTTTATTGTGTTCCTGGAGAGCCAGTGAACCAACAGCGGTGCCCTGCGTGCACTGAAGACACAGCAACGACCGAGTCATCAGCTGTGGTTGCAAGGAGCTGCTCTGGGTCGGGAGTTCAAGCCAGGCCTCTGTGGTCCGGCCGAAGAGCCCTCCAAACACACAGAACAAGAGCAAATGCCCGGAGTGGAGAGCCAGCACGCGTTAGTAAAGAACAGAAGACACCCAGTGTGACTGGAGCAGAGTTAGAAACGCAGGGAAGGGGACAAGCTGGGAAAGCAGAGGTAAGCAGGAGCCTTTGTTGTCCATGGAACGGGAGTTTGATTTTGTCCTATGGGGAGTGAGAAGCTACTAGAATGTTTTAAGCAGAGCAGTGATTTGCATTTTTAAAAGATCACTCAGGCTTTGGTATGGAAATTAGATTGTAAGGAAACTAAAGTACACGCAAGAGACCAGTTACAAGGCTGGATGCCATTCTCCCACACCTGAGGGCATGCTTCCCAGGATGGGACTTCCTCTTTGTGTTTTAATTTTTATTGATTTTAGAAGCTTGCATCTGAAGCCCAGCCCGGACCTCCAGACTTTGTCACCATTCACCAGCCCAAGGACCCAGCTTTGACCCCTGTGAGTGCAAGGCTTTCCTTGAATTTTTTTATCAATCGTGTTTATTAAAAACTTACCACGGGGGGCGCCTGGGTGGCGCAGTCGGTTAGGCGTCCGACTTCAGCCAGGTCACGATCTCGCGGTCCGGGAGTTCGAGCCCCGCGTCAGGCTCTGGGCTGATGGCTCGGAGCCTGGAGCCTGTTTCCGATTCTGTGTCTCCCTCTCTCTCTGCCCCTCCCCTGTTCATGCTCTGTCTCTCTCTGTCCCAAAAATGAATAAACGTTGAAAAAAACTTTAAAAAAATAAAAAATAAAAAAAAATAAAAACTTACCATGGTATATTTACGGGAAGAATTCAAAAGATAATTTAAGGAGCACAGGACCACAA
This sequence comes from Lynx canadensis, assembly GCF_007474595.2. Lineage (NCBI taxonomy): Eukaryota > Metazoa > Chordata > Mammalia > Carnivora > Felidae > Lynx > Lynx canadensis. Next base: position 103,184,976 of record NC_044303.2, on the reverse strand, counting down.
AAACAGAGCACCAAAGGCAAAGGAAAAATGTGTCTGTTAGATGCCAAAGTTGATTTTAGTTTGAGACGTCCTTATGGTGGTGTCCTTATGAAATAACCCTGGTAGGGCTCAGGGTTGTTTTTGTAAATCAGTGATTCTCAATCCTGAAGGCATGTTGGTATCACCTGAAGGACTCTTAAAATTACCTGTGCCCAGGTCCAACCTCAAGAGTTGCTACATTTCACTCATCTGTGGAGGAGCTAGGACACTGGAGTGCTTTAAAAGTTACCAGGTAATTCTTATGGATCACTGTGAGTGAATATTATGCTTCTGAATGCCTGGGCGTTTAGTCAGAAGGAAACAAACAAACAAACACGACAGGACTCTATATGGAGCAGTTGCGGCAACACCTACTTACCCTCAAGCCTGGAGTGATGAACAACAGTACTCTTGTTTTCCCCCGTGATGGATGGACAGTTCGTTAGTCGATTTAGGGCCCAAAGAGCAAAAGAAAGAATTTCCACCAACTGAGGGGATGAGCTAAGTCCAAGTGTAGTTCATTTGAAAAAAAAAAAAAAAAAAAAAAAACAGAGATGCAAGTCATGTCGAATACTAGATTTCTGGAAGTGACTGTCTGCTAAATAGAGATTGCCTTCTCTTGATACTCACCCAGTTGGAAATATCCATCTAAAGCGAAATAACGGGAGAGCCCTCTGCTGTGATATCATCTGCCGTTCACACACTCAGATCTTGGAAGGAAACACACACCCAATAAATGTCAAAAGACCCCTCTATCCTTTTCCAACCACTTGGCCTCAATCTCTCCACCTTCCAAAAAGTAAATGTCAATTAGGGAACGATGCCCTCCCCCAAATAGAGTTGGAGCATTTCAAGAAAGGGAAAGGCAGTGACATGCATTGATTACTTTCTAACTGTCAAGCTGTGTGAGGGACCCTTCCCAACTTATCTCCCTTTACGTCAGAATAACCCATTGTTACCATCGTCTCCGTTTCACAGTTTTCAAAATTAGGGTTCTAGGGGGAAGTGACTTTTTTCAAGATCCCACATCTAGAAGACAGAGACGGGATCCCTGCCTAGAGCCATATTCTCTTCCTCGCGCTATGCCTCTTCCTCACACCACATAAGGTGGGGCCACAGCACGGCAGAAACTGTGAAATTGGAAAACAACTGGTGGCATTTCTGGAAAATGAAGGGGTTGGAGAGAGACAGATGCCAGAGAAAATATTTTTCTTTGCCCTTCTTTTGGAGCGGGGGTGCTGTATCAGAGCTTCTTGGTAGGAATTTCATAGGGCATGTGGAGGGGCTCAGGCTTAGAACGCCTTCATGGAACAAACCAGCAGTGACAACAGGAAGCAGGGTGAGCAAAAGGAAGGAGGGCTGAAGAGAGCGTCATCTTAGTACTAAGCACAGAGCACTGAGCATCCACGAATCGCCTCGTGAGGTAGATTCGTTCTTCACCTCCTTTCTCTTTCCTTCCTCTGCACCTCAGAAATAAACCCTTTCAGAAAGAGACATACTTTCAAGTGGCACTTTGTTCGCCTCGACTTTGTCACACTATCACATTCAGGAAAAACTGTCTGCTTATATGTTCCTTTTACGTAAGAACCTATCCGCCGTGGTGATGGAGGAGGAAGGGGATTTGGAATGTTTTGGTTTGGTCTGGGTTGGTTTTGCTTTGGGTGCGCAAAGAGATTTTGAGAGTGCTGAAGAGTGGGCCTGTTCTTTTCCCCTGAAGGCACCATTTGCTGAAATGGACCAAGGAAGCAGAAGCTGGTATTTTTGACCTGCTGTAACATGAGTAGCTGGTTTACGTTGAGGCACTCAGACACTTGGCTTCTACTTAGACAGCAGTTTCATACAGAGCTCTGCTTTCCCTTATGAAGTGTCGTCGCCATTTCTTGAAGGACAAGATGGCTGTTTCTCAGCTAATGAAAAACTTCACCCCCTGATTCCATTTAGTAAATATTGTTGAACCAAACTAATAGAAATACAGTGACGCACAGAATATTCTCACAAAGGCTTATGAATGCTTTCCAGGCTGTTTCTGTTTAATTTTTACGACTCTCACCATGGTTCTCTCTAAGGGTCTGTCAAATTACTTTTCTGAGTCTCTAAGCCATTACGAAGTCAGCCTATCTATACATGGCTGGCGGGATAGCTGTATTCTGCGTATCTATCCCTGTAAAAGGGCCTTTTTCTTTGTTTTATTTCGAGCCCCAAAGAACAAAACAAAGATAAAGTTGAAGACAAAGCAGTCACTCTTTGCTGAAGGGCAGGATGGTATCAGAGGCAGCCAAACTGGTTATCTGTTGGGGAGGCTATTTGAATCCTGCCGCCTCATTGGTTTCCCGTTGTAAAGGTTGCTTTGGCCTTTCTGCACACTTGGAGGAAATCTTATTTATTGCATTGTCACATCTGTGAAATAGAGCTCTTTGATGACAACACTGCTGTGAGATAGAAGGTAACCTTTGCTTTACTATCAGGCAGCTGGGGAAGTGCAGTCGTATCTCAGGGCTGTGAGTGATGTCATTGAAAGACGAGGCTGTTAAAAGGGAAACCAAATACCAAACAGTGGACTCCCACTACATTCTCACCAATAGGAAGACATTCCATTCGGGAACAAATGTCATGGCTGGGTTGGATTACTTTTGGAGTTACAATGCCATGCTGGAACAAAAGGTGTTGATAGCCGCCAGGAAACCCAACTGTGATATAAAAGCAAGTATGTCATGAAGTAGTTGTGTTCCCTTTCTTTTTTTTCTCTTGCCCTAAGCAAGAGCACTTTAATCCCTGTGAATAAAACATCAGGGCAGAGGACAAAATGAAGAAAATATGAGGTTGGAGACTCGGTTAGTGTTCCAAACTCATAACCTTGCTAAACCACGACTCCTCACTCAGACTTGGAGTGGCTAGTTGACTTACGCTTATCTTAAATTATTATTATTATTATTATTATTATTATTATTTTTAGAGAGAGAGAGTTAGAGCAGGAATAGGAGGGGCAGAGGGAGGGGCAGAGGGGAAGAGAGAGAATCTTAAGCATGGAGCTCGATCCTATGACTCTGAAATCATGATGTGGGCCAAAATCAAGAGTCTGACCCTCAAGTGACTGAGCCACCCGGGCTCCCCATCTTACCGTAACCTGTAACAGAAAATTTTCCTCTTTGGGAGAATGCTTAGCCCTCCATAATATATATATATATATATATATATATACACACACACACACACACACACATATGTATGTGAATATATATATATATACACATACATATATATATATATATATATATATATATATATATATATTTCAGAGATCCTCTTTATAATATGCCATACTCTGAAATAATAACTTGTGTTTAGTGTATGCTATTCTTAAATTCAGTATAAAAGAAATGTTGAACTAGTGCCCTTAACCAACAGTGGGGGCAGATATCATTCACCACTTCAGCTGCCATTTCAATTTTCAGAAGGTCAGTTTTTCTTCCATGCCTTCTAGGCACCTCTGGCATGTGTAAGGATTAATTCTTGCCTCCGTGTATTTCCCAGACCCTTTGTTCCCTTTCTTTTTCTTCTTGCTGCGTTATCATGACCTCACTATTCACTCTTATCTGTGCTAAATGGAGTTGGAAGATATAGGACTCAAATGAGCCAGCCTAATTCTTGGAAACAGATTTTGCAAAGGATTTGATGGGTGAGGAAATAATGGGCATTCTTGACTGAAAGGAGGTTTTCGAACATCCTGTGGATTTTTTTGTTTGCTCTGCTCTCACTATTTCCCATCCAAACTTATAATTGAAATATAGCTGTCTTATATATCCGCATCTGGACACAACGCAGTCTATGCTTAATGATTGTAAAGATGTTTGCAATGGTGGAACATGTGGTAGAAAAGGGGAAGTTTGATACTTGCCTAAACTATGGATGTTACAGTTTTTATTTTCCTATCCAGTGTTTGTACAAGAGTAGGATTTTCCACATTGTTGGTAAAAACCGTATATTGAAATCATATGATGTTTTTTCAAAGCATACGTATACAGTCGCCAGGTCTGGGGATTCTAATTCAGTAGTCTGTGGTGGGGATCAGCCATGCGTGCTTTTTTAAATTTTCCACATGATTCTGGAGTAGACCTCTAGTTGAAAACCAATGCAGCAAAAGTTAATTTATTTTTATCTGTGTTTTTAAATGGCATTACTTTGGTTTTTATCTCAGTCGACTGTGCATTTTTAAAAGAAGAGATGTATGTCAGATGCTTAACTCTAAAATGACACACCATATAGTGAACCAAATGTTGGCTTATGAGTCAGAAATAGGGCTTCTGATCACAATGGCGTCGCTTGCCCTAGGGCTCAGTATCTGTACTGGTTAAATGTGGGGCTGGTTTAGGTGAGCCCTGAGGTCCCTTCCAGCTTCAGCATACGTGATCCCATTTATACCCTGATCTTATGTGAAATGGACAGGCAGTTGCTAACAGAAACAGCGAGTGCCTGAGAGGTTGCCTTTGCTGCTTCCAGAGAAAGGCTGTAGCTGTGGAGTCAGGAATACCCAGAAGCTAAGCTTCCTCTGTGCCATCTGCCCCGGCAAGTAATGGCTTGGTTCACACGACCTGTTATCTAGGTGGCAGGTCTTGGACTGTCAGCTTGCTTGTCACTGTCAGTCCTGTTAGATTCATGACCCCTAAAGTATTAGTTGCCTGATTGACTGACTGATGATGAATGACATGTATACACAATTAACTCTTTAGTCTCACTAGCCCTACAATGAGTCCCATATGTTCCTAATCTACAAATGTGCGTGTCTCTCCCACAGTGAAAACACAATCGGGCGCTTCCAGAGAGATGCAGGCCAGTGATTTTTAAGCACTTTTTCAGTCAAGCAGAATTTCTACTACAGTGATTGATCACTTAGTGATGCTTATCTTTTCCCGGTGACTTTACAGCCTTCTGGAAGAGGTTGGCCATTGAGAAGTACCCTTCCTTTGCTCTTTGTGTCACAGTGTCCTTAAACCACCACTGACAAAGAGTTTTTGTTCTGATTCGTTGTCGTTTTATTTTGTTTGCCTCTGAGAATTCAACGTGTAAATAATTTTTCCACTAAAAAATTGCATCAGAAATACGATTTACATATAGTAATAGTATACAGTTAAATATCAACACGTTATGCACACTGCATGTTAACTCATAATTAATAGTTGCTAATTTGTGTGTCTATGGCACAAAGTTGATACCCGTTGACCTCCCAGTATTAATTTTGGAATGCCCCTAATTTCTTGAATATGATGATGACTGTGGCTTGGATGGGTCGATTTGAGATCTAAGAGCCCCCCTTCTTAAATGTTGCTTACTTTTTAAAAAAATTTTTTTAATTTTATTTTTTTAATTTACATCCAAATTAGTTAGCGTATAGTGCAACAATGATTTCAGGAGTAGATTCCTTAATGCCCTTACCCATTTAGCCCATCCCCCCTCCCACACCCCCTCCAGTAACCCCCTGTTTGTTCTCCGTATTTAAGACTCTCTTATGTTTTGTCCCCCTCCCTGTTTTTACATTATTTTTGCTTCCCTTCCATTATGTTCGTCTGTTCTGTGTCTTAAAGTCCTCATATGAGTGAAGTCATATGATATTTGTCTTTTTCTGAATGACTAATTTCACTTAGCATAATCCCCTCTAGTTCCATCCATGTAGTTGCAAGTGACAAGATTTCATTCTTTTTGATTGCCAAGTAATACTCCATTGTATGTATATAGCACATCTTCTTTATCCATTCATCCATCGATGGACATTTGGGCTCTTTCCATACTTTAGCTATTGTAGATAGTGCTGCTATAAACATGGGGGTGCATGTGTCCCTTCGAAACAGCATACCTGTGTCCCTTGGATAAATACCTAGTAGTACGGTTGCTGGGTTGCAGGGTACTTCTATTTTTAATTTTTTGAGGAAACTCCATCCTGTTTTCTGGAGTGGCTGCACCAGTTTGCATTCCCACCAACAGTGCAAAAGAGATCCTCTTTCTCTGCCTCCTCGCCAACATCTGTTGTTGCCTGAGTTGTTAATGGTAGCCATTCTGACAGGTGTCAGGCGGTATTTCATTGTGGTTTTGATTTGTATTTCCCTGATGATGACTGATGTGGAGCATTTTTTCATGTGTCAGTTGGCCATCTGGATATCTTCTTTGGAGAAGTGTCTATTCATGTCTTTTGCCCATTTCTTCACTGGATTATTTGTTTTTTGGATGTTGAGTTTGATAAGTTTATAGATTTATCTGATATGTCATTTGCAAATATCTTCTCCCATTTTGTTGGTTGCCTTTTAGTTTTGTTGATTATTTCCTTCACTGTGCAGAAGCTTTTTATTTTGATGAGGTCCCAATAGTTCATCTTTGCTTTTGTTTTGCTTGCCTCCAGAGACATGTTGAGTAAGAAGTTGCTGCCGCCAAGATCAAAGAGATTTTTGCCTGCTTTCTCCTTGAGGATTTTGATGGATTCCTGTCTTACATTTAGGTCTTTCATCCATTTTGAGTTTATTTTTGTGTATGGTGTAAGAATGTGGTCCAGGTTCATTCTTCTACATGTCACTGTCCAGTTTTCCCAGCACCACTTGCTGAAGAGACTGTCTTTATTCCATTGGATATTCTTTCCTGATTTGTCAAAGATTAGATGGCCATATGTTTGTGGGTCCATTTCTGGGTTCTCTGTTCTGTTCCACTGGTCTGAGTGTCTGTTTTTGTGCCATAAATGTTGCTTACTTTTGAAGAAGGAAGAAACAATCTATTAATTTTTATATCATGTTCACTTCCTAACCATTGTAAACCATTGAATAAAAGGACAATTCTATCCTATATATCTGTTCTTTGTGCCCCCAAATAACAGTTCTTAGCCTTCATATATATGGATACCCCAGACAATCATACACTTTCCTAACCTGTGCTAACATTTACTCACTATTCATTTACCAATTCAACAAACATCCAATGAGTGTCTATTGTGGATAAACACTCTGTGAGACAGGTAAGGGAGACAGAAATGGAAAAGCAGATACCATCTCAATGGAGCAGGAAAGACCTATAAATAAGTAAATAAATGGCTAAAGAAGATCATTTCAGAGAATATTAAATGCTATAAAGAAAAAAAAATAGGTGAGATGATAGAGGGAGGCTGGCAGGGGCGGGGGGCTATTTTAGATCAGGAAGCAATGGAAGGTTATGCTGAGTAGGGGTCAATTTAAGTTGGACCTTCATGGGAAGAAAGAAAACAGAGGACAAGGAGGAAAAGAACGCAAGCAAAGGGAAGATCAAAGGCTGAGACTCAAGGCAGCCACCAACATGGGACATTTGAACAAAGAAGGGGTAGTGGTATAAGCCAGATGGATAATGAAGAGAGAGGTCAGAGAGAAATGTGAGTCATGGCAGACAGCTTGGATTTTATTGTAAGTGCATTGGTGAGCCATGAGAGGATTACCTTTTCAAAATTAGCTACTCCATGGAAGTTAGTTTATAGGCAGTAACAGGGAGAAGAGGGATATTATTAGTCATCTTCCTAAGGTTAGTTATGAAACATGTAGAGGAGTCTTACAAATTACAAGTATTCACTGAATGTTAGACATCATTATAGTTTGTCAGCTTCCTTCTCTTCTTCCTCTTTCTTCTTTAATGACGGTGAATGTCATTTTGATTATCATTATTTCCATAGTTTATCTGGGAGATGATGATGGATCAAACTAGGGGCTTAATGCTGGAGATGAGGGAAATGGATGGATTTGGGCAACATTGTCGGGTTCCTACTCATATATTGAGGCCCAGGTTCAGTCCCAACTTCTCATGACATTTTCCCTGCAATAGTTTCTTCCTCTTCAGAATACCTGTGGCATCAGTCAGATGACTGTTATTAGTACTGTCATCTTGAGTCTGCTTCTAGTCAGTTCTGTGCCTAAAACTCATTCAGAAACAAAAAAAATTATGAAGGTGGTTGAAAATGCTGATGCCCAAGCCCAACCCTAAATATCTTTATTCAGTAAAGAGAAGGAAGAAACCTTCATTTCAAAACAAATGCTCCAAGTGATTCATGTTATCAACTCCACCTGGTTAAACACCAGTCAAAAGTTTGCAAAACAAGGATAGAGATAAGAGATTTGGAAGTTAAGGTATATGTATGTGTAGCAATTAAATCCATGGGCATGGATGCTTCTGCCTAGGGTGAGTATGTAGAAGGAGGAAGGTAGACTTAAAATTGAACCTGGGCAACCTGGAGATCTAAGGGACAGGTGAAAGAAGAACATTTAAGAGAAGGAGGAGAAAGAAAACTGAGAGCTGTGTCAGGGAGGCCTAAAGTAGAATTGTAAAAAGGCATGGTCATACATTCATTTATATGCAAATGCTATTAGATTGCCTTCCATGTGCTAGGCCCTGGAGTATAGCAGAAATAAGACAGACAGACATCTCTGTTCTTGTAGAATGTAGAGCCTCGTATCAGAACAGATGGTCTGAAAATCCCAAAATAGAAAAGGAGAGCAATTTTAAGGAGTGTTAGATTGACACCCAAATTGCAGTGGGTTGAGGAATGAGTAGGAAATGAGAAAGTAGAAATGGGAAATGTGATTTATACTTTCTAGATGGTCATACAGAGAGGAAAGGAACCAAGCCCTGTATGGCCTCTCCTTGCCACTCACCTCTGAGTTGGGTGACCTCTGTGAACTACACCACTACCAAGAAGTGAAAACTTAATTTTGACCTCTAGCAACAAAATTACAGACATCAAAAGAACTAAAATACCTTCAAGTCCCTAGAACCAGGAAGAATACAAATAGAATCCTTTGCAGACGGTCCAAAAAAATAACAGACAACAATGATGATTCTTGGACATCTAGAAGAAAAGAAAAAATGTTTTTCACAGGATGTTTCAGGATTCACAAAATAACAAAACTGAATTAATCAATAGTCAAGCATGACAGTTGTGAGATGAATATTGTGCAAAGTTGTTGTGAGACTTTTTTAGCCATATAAATTAGAGGCAGAAAGGAACTCAAGACTTATTAAAATATAAAAATGTAGGCTTCACCCTCATTTCTTCCTTTCTAATTCCATCCTTTCTCTTTTCCCCACAAACTAAAGAGAGTACCTTAGGTCAGAGAAGTCCGCTGAAGGTCCATACTGTACATCCCCTGTTAAACC